>NC_052076.1:72596077-72899720 GCF_015852505.1 Tachyglossus aculeatus
CTGGTTTCTCCACCCTGAGGCTCACCAACAGTTCATGGCCCTGTCTAACCCTTACCTCCATTATAGGACCCTAGAAGCTCCCTATCAGAGGTTCTGGAGTTTCCCAATCTCAGGAGGCCGATGCCAGACAGATGGGCAGATTGGACTGGACTACCACCCTTGAGCCGATCACCCCTGGCACAATAACCACCTCAGAAAACTGCTGGTGGTTTGATAGGTCCTTCCACTCTTGGCCTGATGGTCCGCAGACGGGTGTCAAGATCAAGATCCCTTGACTTGATCAAGATCAAGATCCCTTGACTTGATCAAGATAAAGTCAGCTGGAATAGGCTATGGGAATCAGCTCAAGAAGTGTGCCTCGTCCTCACTGTGGCTCGTTCTTGCCTGTCCCACCATTGACCCCCGGCCCGCGTCCTTCCCTTGGCCTGGAATTTCATTCAATCGTATTTATTGAGCGCTTACTGTGTGCAGAGCACTGTCCACACATATGCCAAATTAGCTATTTTCCTCCCTCCAAAGCCCTACTGAGAGCTCACCTCCTCCAGGTGGCCTTCCCAGACTGAGCCCCCTTTTTCCTCTCATTCATTCATTCATTCATTCATTCATTCATTCATTCAATCGTATTTATTGAGCACCTACTATGTGCAGAGCACTGTACTATGCGCTTGGGAAGTACAAGTTGGCAACATCCTCCTCTTCCCCATCCTTACCCCGGGCTACCTCCTTCTTCTCCACACAGCACTTGTATATATTTGTACAGATTTATTGCTCTATTTATTTTACTTGTACATATTTACTCTTCTATTAATTTTGTTAATTATATGCAAATAGCTATAATTCTTTTTGTTCTGACGATTCTGACACCTTTCTATCTGTTTTGTTTTGTTGTCCGTCTCCCCCTTTTAGACTGTGAGCCTGTTTTTCGGTAGGGACCGTCTCATATGCTACCAACTTGTACTTTCTGAACGCTTAGTACATTCATTTAATCATATTTATTGAGTGCTTACTGTGTGCAGAGCACTGTACTAAGCACTTGGAAGTACAGTGCTCTGCACATAGTAAGCACTCAATAAATACGGTTGAATGAATGAATGAATGAAGTGGAAGTGGCTACCCTGGTTTTTACATTGCAAGTGAGTCATTGCTGCCATTCCCGCGTCATACTGATAACTGATCCAAACTCTGTTTTCTTGAGGCAATTCATTGGCTTGGATGGTGGGAAGCCCATAAGTGGGTTGGCACAGATGGAAAAGCACTCAGGCACAGCAGATGGTGGAAGATAGCAGCTGTTCTGCCCGAAAAGGTACCAAGTTGTCCATGACTAAAATCAAGGTCCATAACTCCTCTAGATGGAGAACTGTGGAATTGAACTAGGTTGATGTCTTGGCCAAAGCAGGCAAGGGAGAAGTTCCCACTTTCATGAGGGCCTCCAGTATTGGAGAATGATAACTGGTCACCAGCTGACAGGGGCCAATGGAAAAACCCTCAGACAAAATCTACCACCTTGGGCATCAGGGCAAGTTGAAATGATGAACCATCCCATCAAAACAGAACCATCACAGATGTTCTTGATCATGAAAGAACTGGACAGTTGTCCTACCCTTCATCCTGATGTACATCAGGAATTGATCAACAGAGTCATCGGGATATTCTCCATTCCCCTTGATTTGTGGGAGACAGATGACTGGACAGGAAACCCTATGGGGGTATGGTAGCTCCTTCACCATGGGACCCTACATCGGAAATAGAATTTGGACAAGTTTTGGCTTCTCAAGCAGTGGACGCTAACATAATTTCAGTATAAAAGATGGGCCAATACCAGGACAACCTGGCATTTGAGACCCTGCCTACTAAGGGAGTTATGGAATTTTCTGGAGGAGATTGTGTAACACATGCAAAGCCAGGAAAGATTCAATTTCCCCAGCCAGAGTGGACAGGTCCCTTCATGGTTACATGTAAGGTGAGTCAATTTCTGTACAGTTACAAGAGATCCCTGATGTAGAAAAGGAAGGGGGTGAGACAGGGGTGGTGAATAGGGGTGGAGCAGCTTATAGTGTTTCCTTTCAGGTCCATTCCTCACAACATCGATGCTGCAGTTACTTCTATGCCATGCCCTTGCCACTCGGGAGTGGTCATGAAGAATCGATGAGGTTCTCAGATGGCAGTGGAACCCGGAGAACATTAAAGTATCTTGGAAAAAAGTTGTACAAATGCCAAACAAAAAAAAATTGAACAAACAATCCATCAATTGATCAGTGGTATTTACTGAGTGCCTACAATGTGCAGAACACTGTACAGTCCAACAAAGTTACCAGGTGTGTTCCCTGTCCACAATAAGCCTACAGTCTAGACGGAGAGACATACATAAATGATAAATAAAGGAGTTATATGATTTAAAGATATGTACATAGGTGATTGGAGGTTCATCCCTCCCCCTTTTCAACCCTCCCCCCCGGCTCTCAATCCTCTCTGCCACTCTCCCATCCTTCCCTGCAGTATCTTCAGATGAGGTCTCCTCCCTCCTGTCAAGTACTACTACATCCACCTGTGCTTCGGACCCCATTCCCTCTTATTTTATGAAAACTCTCGCCCCTTCCCTCCTCCCTTCCTTAACTTCCATCTTCAACCACTCACTCTCCACTGTTTCCTTCCCCTCTGCCTTCAACACTACAAGCTCACACAGTCCTTAGAGACATGATATCAAATTTGGCCTCCAAACCAACAAAACACTTGAACATTAAGCTTCTGGAGAATGAAGACATCCACCTGCAATTTTGTGGAAACATCACAGCAGCCCTGCTGAAAAGAGAAAATTGAACTACGAATCACCAGCATATACAGCAAACTGGCATTTCTCCACAGTGCTCATTTACAGGAAGCTACCAAAATATTGGGCATGTCCAAGAGAAGATATCAAGAAGATTAGATGCACATGACTTTCTACCTACCTACCTCTAGCCTACTTTCTATGAAACATCAACTTTGCTAGCAGCAACCTGTGGCATCCATGAACTCGGGAAGTAATAAGGCTTTCAAGGACCTACACCTCAACTTGCAAATCAAATGAAGGAACGTTTGTAACTGGTGGTGGAATGACAAAGCAGAAGCGGTCCAGAACAATGCAGCCCACCCTGAAGCCAAAGCTACACTTGGCTAGTGGCATTATATAGCCCTGAATATACCATCCCAGTACCTCTAAAGAGTGAAGGTGGTTCCAGTCTCATCACATACAAGAAGAAAATATTAAAAAGATGGCAAGAGCCTCCTCAACACCCTGTCTACTGTTGAAGACAAAGTTCTTCAAAAAATACAAGCCTTCCGAAGTGTGAAGACATGGCACTTGTACCAACTTATGGGAATTCATTGCAACAGTCAGAGCTCTGATAATTAAAAAAAGCCACCTGAAACCCACAGCATGCCCGCTAAAATCCACTACTGTGGAGGGGACCCCCCCGATTATACAGTTACACAAATTCTTCCTCAACAAATGGACCTTGGAGAAATTGCCACAGAAGCTTAAAGGTGCCAGCATCCTCACCATTTCTAAGAATAAAGGCTAAATCTCCACCATAAGGCTATTCCTAACCAAGCCCTCATTTCCTCTTTTCACCCTCCTTCCTCTTCTCCCCTGTTCTCCATAGCCTATGCTTAGCTTGGTCTGGATGTCTGTATGCCTTAATTGTTTTATATTCACCTGAGGCACAGAAAAGTGACTTGCCCAAGATCATACAGCAGACACGTGGCTAGGCTGGGTTTAGATCCAAGTTCCTTTTGCTGCCCAGGCCTGTGCTCTACCCACTAAGCCATGCTGTTTCTCATGCTTAACCCCCAAATTTTTGTTCTGAGGTAAGAAGTTACTTTTAGTGTGAGAAAATATGATATTTAAGAGGTGAGCAGAAATGGACTGTGGATGCCAGACACTTTAAGAGCAGGGCACGTGGAATCCCCACATTGATCAGGAAACCTTTAAAATACCATATTCCCAAAAGCATATTGATTCTATTGTCAATAATGGTGATGCTGAAAAATGCAATTGCTACTACTCTGATCCAAGCACTTGCATCTTGCCCTGACTACTTCATCAGCCTCCTCGTTGACCTCCCTGCTCCTCATCCCAGTCCACTGCTTCCAGGGTGATTTTTAAAATATATTTTAAATATATTTTTTCTTAAAAAATAAATAAATAAATAAAAATTCAGTCCTTGTCTCTTCACTGCTAAGGAAGTAGTTGCCCATCCACCCCTGAATCAAGCACAAACCCTCACTATCAGCTTTAAAGTACTCAATCCTTTCTCCCTGCCACCCTTCTCTAATGTCCTACTACAACCCAGCCTGATCACTTTGCTCCTTTAATGCCAACTTACACACTGTACCCCAATTTCATCCATATCATTGCCGTCCCCTAGCCCCCATCCTTTCTCTGGCCTGGAACTCTCTCCTCCACCCTCTATGTTCAACAGACCACCACTCTCCACACCGTCAAAATCCTACCAAAATCACTTCTCCTCCAAGTGGTCTCCCCCGATTAACCCCTATTTTCCCCTTCTCCTTCTGTCTTGTGTCATATATACCCTTTGATCTGTACTCTTCGGATACTTGATATTCAAGCCCCTCAGCAGTTATGTGCATATCCATAATTTATTTTAATGTCTATCTCCCCCTCTAGACTGTAAGCTTATTGTGGGCAGGGAATGTGTCTGCCAACTCTGTTGTACTGTACTTTTCCAAGTGCTTCATACAGTGCTCTTCACACAGTAAGCACTCAGTAGATACGATTCCTTAAGGGAATTATGCACAAAAGCTACATGGATTTAAATTGAGGGTGGCAGAATCAGAATGAATTAATAAATTGACATGCCCATTTTGGTAGCAAAAGTGTTTAGAAAAATTGAAATCAGAAGTTGCATAATAATAATAAGTAATTAGTTTATCCTAACTACTGAGTTATATTCAAGATAATCAGACTGGACATGGTGTCTGTTCCACATAGTGCTTATAGCTTAATGGAAAATTCATTTGAGAGAGGGAGCTAACCCTAATTTGTAAAATGGGGATCAAATAGCTTCTTTTCCTTACCATTTAGACAGTGAGTTATAATGAGGTTCAGAGATTGTGTCTGACCTGATAGTTCAATGGCATGGCACATCGTAAGCACTTACCAAATAACACCAGATTTTTAATAAAAATTGATGCAAGGATGGAAATTGAATTTAATCAGATAAAACCCTGAAAATCAATCACTGCTGTTAACCAATCTTAAACGTAAATTTTCATGTATTCCCCAGTGCCATCCTTGTAGAATGTGGGGAAGAAACTTCTAATGGATTAATAATAGTGTCAATATTAAATGAGTTTGATCCTCCTTACTACAGGGTCTGGAATTAAATAATTTACTTGTGAACTGCAACTAGATTGGCACTATTTCTGGAGCAGCACATCAAATCTGCTCCTTAATTTAAGTGGAGGCTATCTTCAGCTTCATCGATTAATTTTCTAGTAAGTAACAAACGTTGTTCAATTCCATATTTTACTTGCCTGGGAGTGGTCAGTTCTGAAACCAGAACAGAAAAGGAAAAGAGCCTAGACTTCTAGACTGTGAGCCCGTTGTTGGGTAGGAATTATCTGTTGCCAAATTGTAATTTCCAAGAGCTTAGTACAATGCCATGCGCAAAGTAAGGGCTCAATAAATACAATTGAATGAATGTTTGTCTCCACCTCTAGAGTGTAAGCTCTTTATGGACAGGGATCATGTCTACAATACAATACAATATGAATTGTACTCTCCCAAGCACAAAGTATAGTGCTCTGTACACAATAAATAGTCAGTGAATACCAGTGATTGATTAAGGCAATTACTGAAGTAACTCATTACCTTTTGATTATTATTATACATTATTGTGATAATATGTGTAATGGTATTTGTTAAGCACTTACGATTCATCAAGCATAGTTCAAAGCATTGGAGTAGAGACAGGTTAATCAAGTTAGCTACAGACCCTGTCCCACAGCAAGCTTACCATCTAAGGGAGAGAGAGGAGAGGTATTTAATTCCCATGATCCAGGAGAGGAAACGTTAAAAGACTTACCCAAGGTCACTCGGCAGACAAAAGGCAGAGCCAGGATGAGAACCCATGTCCTCTGAGGTCCAGACCTATGCTCTTTCCTCTGCTTCTTATTAGCCTATAGCTTGGCTGCGAAGGAATATAATCAACCAATGCTTCTGGAATCACAGTGTGACTTCTGACTACAGCATGGCACAGTAGACATGATCTTTACTGCCCATCAGATACAGGATAAGTACAGAGAACAGCATCAGGATCTCAACATATTTTTCATATACCTCACCAAACCATTTGATACAATCAGCAGATCTGGTCTTTGAGAAACAAACTTAGCTGCCTTGATAAATTCATCTAGATTTTGTAACTATTTTGTGACAGCATGGTAGGCCAAATTAAAACACAAGGCACCCTGCTGATCCACTCCCCATTGCCAATGGACTAAAGCAGGGATGTGTAGTGTATCCTGTTCAACTTATTCAAAACAGCCGTGATGAAATAATGGAATAAGAGAATTGCATGCACCTCTGGAAACTCATCCAATTAAGCAGATTTTGAGCATCACCTAAAGTCTTAGAAACCATTATTCAGAAACTACTCTATTCAGAAGACTGCATACTAGGAGCCCACATCAATTAGAAATGCAAATTATTATAAATCATATAAACCATTTGACTGATTCAGCCAAGAATGTGTTGATGATATATCCAAAGAAAACCGAGGTGATGCATCAATCTTCACAAGAGAAACCATACATAAAACCAAATATTCACCTAAGCAATACAGAGCTAAATTTTGTCATGGAGTTCTGCTACCAAGACAGCAATCAATCAGTCAATCAAAAGTATTTATTGAGAACTTACTGTATGCAGAGCAATTTACTAAGCACTTGGGAGAGTACACTACAACAAAGGTAATAAACACATCCCCTGTACTCAAGGACTTTGCAGTCTAGAGGAGAAGACAGTCAGTAAAATAAATTACGTATACATATGGATGTATGGAACTCAAGGGTACAGATATAAGTACATAGGAAATATAAAAGGGAGAGTGAACTGGGCAAATAGCTTAGCCAGGAAAGGCCTTTCAGAAGAGATGTGGAGCATGATGGCCAGTTTTATATGAAGGGGGAGGTAGTTCCAGGCCCGACAGAGGACATAGGAAAGAGTTTGGTGATGGGGTAGATGAGATCAAGATACACTGAGTAGTTTGGCATTAGAGGAGTGAAGTGGGCAGGCTGGGTAGAAATCACTAAGGTTAAGGTAGGAGGGGGGCAAGCTGAGAAAGTGATTTAAAGCTGATGTGGAGGAGTTTCTTTTTGGTGCAGAGGTGGATGGGTAATCACTGGAGATGCTTGAGGAGTGCGAAGATGTGAGATGAACCTTTTTCTAGAAGAAATAATCCAGGCAGCATCAGAGTAAAGTAAGGGCAGGAATGAGTGAGGACAGGAGGCAGGAAGTCCAGTGAAGATCTAATGTGGAAATTAAGGCAGGTTGTGTTAAATGCTTGGATTAGTGGGGTAGCAGTTTGGATAGTTTGGATGGAGAGAAAAGGGAAGATTTTAAAGATGTAGTAAAGTTAGAACTATCAGGAATTGGTGCCAGATTGAATACGTGTGTTGAATGGTGATAGAGGATAACGCCAAGCTTTTGGGCTTGTGAGGCAAGGAGGCTAGTGGTGTATTCTACAGTGATGGGAAACAACGATGGAGAACAGGTGTGGGGAGATGAGGAGCTCTGTTTTGGACATGTTAGATGGAATGTCAGTGAGACAATTAAGTAGCGTGTCCTGAAAGTAGGAAGAAATGAAAGACTGCAGAGAAGAGAGGTCAGGGTTGGAGATTTAGATTTGGGAATCATCAGTACGGAGAAGGTAGTTGAGAGCCATGGGAGGTAATGAGTTCTGCAAAGGAGTAGGTGTAGATGGAAAACAGAAAAGGGCACAAAACTGAGTCTTGAAGGACTCCTACAATTAGAGAGTGGGAATCAGAGGAAGAACCTCCAAAAGAGATTTAGAATGAGTGGCTAGAGCATTAGGAGGAGCAACTGGAGAGTGAAGCCAAGGTTAGATAATGTTTCCAGGAAAACAGTGGTCGACAGAGTCCAAGGAAACTGAGAGGTCAAGAGGATTATTATGTAATAGAATCTGTTGGATTTTGCAAGAAGAAGGTCATTGATGATATTAGAGGGGCAGTTTCTTGGAGTAAAGAAAGCGGTAGCCATATTGGAGGGAGTCTTGGAGAGAATTGGAGGAGGGAAGTGGAGGCAGTGGATGTAGACAACTCACTCAGGGAGTGTGGAGAGAAATGGTAAAAGAGAGATGGGACAATAAGATGTGGGGTCAAGGAAGAGTCTATTTAGACTAGGGGCTTACATGAGCATGTTTGAAAAGAGTTGGGAGGAAGCCATTGGAAAGTGAATGATTGAAGATCAGCATCAGGAAGGGAAAAAGGGAGGGGGCAAGTCTTGCTAAAGATACAATGATCGTCAAGTAGAAAAATGAATCAAGAAGGACAACGTGTTCTTTAGGAGACTGTCAAAATATATGTGGCAGCATGGTATTAGATGCCAGATCAATCTGAAGGTCTTCAATGTTGTTGTGCTGACCAATATTCGCTACAGCTAGAGAAGACCTAGACCACATACAGGTGCCAGATTTTGCAATTTGAGCAGTTCCATCAAAGTTTCTTATGGACCATACTCAATATTAAATGGTAACATAGGATCACAAACATTGAAGGTCTGGAACATAGTCTACTCCCATCAAAACTATTTTCACCTAAACACAGTGGGCTTTTTTCTTGTCCCACAGTGATGTTTTCTCAACATCCCATGCCCTCCATCTCTCTCTTTTATGTCCTTTGAAGCCAATTTCATCCGTCTCTAATGCCCACTCCAATTACCGTGCATTATCACCTACCGCCCCACATGCAGAAGCATTTTGATGCCGTTCTCACATTCCTTTTTATAGTACTCGTTAAGTGCTTTCTGTGTATCAAACACTGTTCCAAGCGTAGGGGTAGGTCATGTTAATTAGGTTGGACGCAGTTGCTGTTCCACATGGGGCTCACAGTCTCTCTAAGTAGGAGAGAGAACAGATATTGAATCCCCATTTGACAGTTGAGGAAATTGAAACACAGAGAAGTTAAGTGATTTGCCGAAAGTCATACAGCAGGCAAATGGTGGAGCTGGGATTAGAACTCAGGTTCTCTGACTCCCAGGCCCATGCTCTTTTCATTAGGCCACACTGCTTCCCCTGATTCCTGATTCCATCTCTCCATATCCCTACACTGATCCTCAAGGACTTCAAAAATCTATTTGGAAGCTCCTGAAGATCTCCCAGCCTCCATGACACCTCACTTACTCACCAACCTGGAAACACGATTGATCTCTTTCTCTGTAGTCACTGTACAATCTCTAATGTGTCTCCGAAGGAGGTGCAATTTGCATAAGAGGTGTTTGTTGGCACTGCCTTCCCCTGACAGGCATATGTTGCAATCTGAAACTGGCCTGGTGACCACCACCCATTCATTGCCCCTCTGGGCCAGAGGGCAGTGGCCTCAGTGCTCCCTGGTCTGGGGGTCGCCACTGTCTCAGACAGCAGCTGGCTCTGAAGTGTTCATTTATTTTGTTGATTTTTTGAAATAAGAAGAAAACAAACAAATGGCGTCTTTCAGTGCTTTCCTGCTTTCCTCGTGCTGGGCTGCTGGAGAGACAGAGCCTGGGCAGCATGAACTGTCCTGAGGAGCTAGGACTCTTCTGTTTGTTACCCTTTCCTGCTTTGAATGGGAGAGAAAAGGCCTTCCCTAATCCAGAGCCGAGTGTAATATTAAAAATATTGATGTTACTTTTAAGAGCTTACTAGGTGGCAGGGCTAATAATAATAACAATGATGATTTTTTTAAGTACGTACTATGTGCCAGACACTGAACTAAATGCTGGGGTGGATACAAGTAAATCGACCTGGACATGGTCCCTGTATCACATAGGGCTCACAGTCTCAATCCCCATTTTACAGATGAGGTAACTGAGGCCCAGAGAAGTGAGCCTCAGTCACCTCATCTGTAAAATGGGGATTGAGATTGTCAGCCCCATGTGGGACAGGGACTTTGTCTAACCCGATTTGTTTGTATCCTCCCCAGGGATAGTGAATAGTAAGCACTAAATACCACAGTTATTATTATTATTGAAATGTCTTGCCCAGGGTCACACAGCAGAGAAGCAGGGAAGCTAGGATTAGAACCCATTACCTTTTGACTCCCAGTTCCATGCTTTATCCACTACGGTTCGCTACTTCTCTTGGGCTACTGTATATGGAAATGGACCCACTTTGCCATTGCCAGAGTAACCTTTCCACCCCCTGGTCCAGAAGTAGAAATCTCACTTAAGCACATCTGTGCACTCACAAAGCCTGGCAGCAGTAGCAATAACAGCAGCAGCTTTGCACATCCCTCTGGGAAAACCCAGCCTGTCTCCCTCCCCTCCTACAGTCTCAAGTGTGGCAGCAGCCAGGCTAGGGTCTCCTCTGCCACTGCCATGGTGGTCAGCTTCAGGTTCATCTACGAAAGCTTCAGTTTCAGAGGAAGCCATACACTTGCATCTCCAGCGTACAGTTCATTCACTCTCATTTATTCATTCATTCATTCATTCAATCGTATTTATTGAGCACTTACTGTGTGCAGAGCACTGGACTAAGCGCTTGGGAAGTACGAGTTAGCAAAATATAGAGACGGTCCCTACCCAACAGCGGGTTCACAGTCTAGAAAGGGGAGACAGACAACAAAACAAAGCATATTAACAAAATAAAATAAATAGAATAAATATGTACAAGTAAAATAAATAGAGTAATAAATATGTACAAACATATATATATATATATATATATATATATATATACAGGTGCTGTGGCGAAGGGAAAGAGGTAAGGTGAGGGGATGGGGAGGGGCAGGAGGGGGAGAGGAAGGAGGGGGTTCAGTCTGAGAAGGCCTCCTGGAGGAGGTGAGCTCTCAGTAGGGCTTTGAAGGGAGGAAGAGAACTAGCTTGGTGGCTGTGCGGATGGAGGGCATTCCAGGCCACGAGAAGGATGTGGGCCGGGGTTCGATGGCGGGACAGGTGAGAACAAGGCACAGTGAGGAGGTTAGGGGCAGAGGAGCAGAGAGTGCGGGCCGGGCTGTAGAAGGAGAGAAGGGAGGTGAGGTGGGAGGGGCGATGTGATGGAGAGCCTTGAAGCCGAGAGTGAGGAGTTTTTGCCTGATGCGTATGTTGACTGGTAGCCACTGGGGATTTTTGAGGAGGGGAGTAACATACCCGGAGAATTTCTGCACAAAGATGATACGGGCAGCAGCGTGAAGTATAGATTGAAGTGGGGAAAGACAAGAGGATGGGAGATCAGAGAGGATCTGAAGCAGTAATCCAGTAGGGATATGATGAGAGATTGAACCAGAAGGGTAGCAGTTTGGATGGAGAGGAAAGGGCGGATCTTGGCGATGTTGCAGAGGTGAAACCGGCAGGTTTTGATGACGGATTGTATGTATGGGGTGAACGAGAGAGCAGAGTCGAGGATGACACCGAGGTTGCGGGCTCGTTAGATGGGAAGAATGGTAGTGCCGTCAGGGCAGGGTTTAAGAGGGAAGATAAGGAGTTCAGTCTTGGACATATTGATTTTAGATGGCGGGCAGACATCCAGATGGAGATGTCTTGAAGGCAGGAAGAGACACGAGCCTAAAGGGAGGGAGATGTAGAGGCAGGGGCAGAGATGTAGATTTGGGTGTCATCAGCATAGAGATGATAGTTGAAGTCGTAGGAGCGAATGAGTTCACCAAGGGAGTGAGTGTAGATAAAGAACATAAGGGGACCAAGAACTGACCCTTGAGGAACCCCTACAATAAGGGATGGGAGGGGGAGGAGGAGCCCACAAAAGAGGCTGAGAATGAACGGCCGGAGATATGAGGAAAACGAGCAGAGGACGGAGTCTGTGAAGCCAAGGTTGGATAGCGTGTTGAGGAGAAGCGGGTGGTCCACAGTTTCGAAGGCAGCTGAGAGGTCGAGGAGGATTAGGATAGAGTAGGGGCCTTTGGATTTGACAAGCAGTAGGTCATTGGTGACCTTTGAGAGGGCAGTTTCCGTGGAATCTAGGGGACGGAAGCCAGATTGGAGGGGGTAGAGGAGAGAATATAATGCTCTGCATCATACCTCCACCCTACCAGAGGCTTCATTCTCCCTTTTCCACCAGTCCCCAGGGATTCCCAAGGTCCTTCCATGCCATTCAATGATGGTGGTGGAACAGAAGACTCAACAAGTTACCAGGCATGAGGGAGACGTGACCTTAAGAGATGGGACTGAGCGCTCCCCAATTCATACCTGCATGAGAGAGACTGTAGCATGTGGAAGTACCGATGACCCATCAGATGAGTGGGAACCCTCCACCACTGTCACCGAGGAGGTGGTGGTCACTTTCCTATCTCTGCAGGAGAAGAAAGCCCTGCCTAAGGAATTAGGGGGGACCCCTGGAGACTGGAATACCTTCACATGATGGTTGGTAAGGGTGAAGCAAGCAATGGTGGAATATAGTTTTGCTGAACTGGACAAGCTGTGGAAAGTTTGTTAAGACCCAAGACAATGGGGATCTTGGGAGGGGAGGGGATTGTCCAAACAGTTTAAAAAGTGGAAGAAATGTGGTTTGGGATATATAGCCTGACTGCCGGAATTGGGATGATGAGGCCACAAGAGGGAGAACATCCATAGGCCCGGTGGACAGGATCCAGGTGTGGGCTTGAACATGGGAGGATATTCAGCTGGACTCAAATGGGGTCGTACCTCCCTGCCTGGAAGAATGGAAGGTGGGCTCATTGGACTGGCCACACTATGGGGAAGGCCCCATGGAAGCATGGAACAACCTTATTGATCCTGAACCTAGGAGGGAATTGGAGATGTAAAGTGGAGACTTGGTAGCATAACAATTACAGAGTTACCTGGCTAAAGCAGGGGATTTGTGGAGAAATAAGATGGTAGAAAAGAGAGCAATAGTTGGGGTGTTGGGTGCTGCACTAGAGATGCAAACCCAGTAGCATGAGCTAAAGAGCACACTAGCCAAACTTTCTGGAGAATGTTGGATGGATTCATAAGAGCCGAAGCAAACACCACAAGCCAACTGAGCAACCCACCTGGGGACCATGGCCGAGGGAAAGAAGGCCTAGTATAATTATGAGACCCAAGGATTGGGTTTGTCCCCAAGAGGCATGTGGAACACATAATTGTGCATGGAATGACAAATGTTTTTGATGTGACACTATATGACTGAGTTCTGTGGGGCTCATCTGGGAAAAGTTCCAGGAGGGAGAAGAAAAATGTAGCTATGCCAGCAAGGCTGAAATCCTTAAGGAGTGATGGGGGTGTTGTCCCAGCTTCTCCAAGAAACTGGGTTGTACTGGAAGATCCTGGATAGTTGGGAAGATAGCAGGTGAAGCAGCAGGACATGGTCTATGGAAAGGAGCTGCCAGCACAGGCACTTGGATCCCCTTGGTAAAGTGTCGGGTTACTCTGGGGGGCAGAGTATGAGGGGACCTGGCTAGACAATGTGCCACATAACCTGTTGGACACCCCGAGGAAAACACTTTATCAGGCGTCCCACTGACTGGAAAAGCGGGGAGGTCAATGATTGTATAGCTGTTGGTTCTATAAAAGCAAGGAAAAGTGGGGTGATGCCAGCTGCCTGGGAGAACATTGTCAGCTGGGTCAAGGACAACCTGGAATTTGGACCTCTTTCTGAAGAATCCATCATCATCCAGGAGAATGGCCAAAACTCCAGAGACAGTACTGCCTTCCACCCGAGGCAAGTGTTCCAGTGTTTGGGGTCAAAGGGGGACCCCTGGAGGTCCCTCCACCCCTGGAGGTCCACACAGCCTGGTGGGAAATGAATGGTGCCTTGCTGAAAGCACCCTGCTGCATTGTGTTCAGGAAGGAAAACTAGTGTTCCTGTACTGTGGAGAGAAGCAGGATTCACTTGAGGTGGCTGCTTCACTGATTAAAGAAGAGGCTAATCAGTCAGGGCACAACGGGAAAAGGAATACTGTGAGCAGTACCCAGAGTGATGGATTCCAAGAGTGCTCCTGGTAGTACCAGACTTTCTGTCCTACTGGACAAGGGATGGCCAGATGAGAATGCTGACTTCTACCCTCATGAGACCTAAAGTGGGAGGAACTTGAAGGGCCTAGACCTGCACTTTCTAAGAACAGCACCACTGCACTGGAAAAGTGCAAAATGTAGCAGGCAGAGACCCACAAAAACCAAGGCAACCCCTGGCAGTAGCACCATATCAGTTCCAGCCTGGAGAGTGGGTAATGTACTCCAAACCAGTTAGAGCGGCATTTCTGACTCCACTGTAGGAAGGCCTTATAATAATAATAATAATGATAATAATGGTATTTGTTAAGCACTTACTATGTGCCAAGCACTGTTGAAACAGCATGGCGTAGTGGATGGAACATGGGCCTGAGAGTCAAAAGGTATTGGGTTCTTATCCAAGCTCTGCCACTTCTCTGCCGTGTGGTTTTGGGCAAGTCATTTTACTTATTTGTGCCTCAGGTACCTCGTCTGTAAAATGGGGATTGAGACTGTGAGCCCCATTTGGAATAGTGCCTGTGTCCAACCAAATTTGCTTGATTCCACCCCAGCGATTAGTACTATGACTGGCATATAGTAAGCCCATAACAAAAACCACGATTATTATTGTTATTATTATTATAATAATATTATTATTATTATAGCCTCTACATGGTGATGGGTCAGGTTGGCCCTGGGATTAATAAACTACAAGGGGTTCTAGGAGATCCTTTGTTTGCCCACGTCACAAATGAAAAAATGATCCCCTGGCAATAGCTAGTGAGGCTACACTGAACATACTTTGTGGTTTGGGTGCACAGAAGTGGAAAACTATGCAGAACTTTATGAATATGCTCCTTTCTTTTGGGAATAAGGGGAGGGAATTTAACTGTCCGAACCACATAGTATCGGGTTTTGGAATTTATGGGATTGGGTTGCTAATTAGAGTAAAAAATGAGGGACTGTTTCTCTCGCCCTCTTCAGGCTTGAGCTCCAGGGCAGAGAGGTGAGCCCTCCATGGTCTCTAACACAGAGTCCCACCCAAAGAGCCTTTGCTGCCCTGGCATTTTTCCACATTGTTCTTTCTCCTATTTGGCTCCAAACCGGTCTGGGTTGAGCTCTGTCCTCGTGTGGGGAAGGGGATTGAAGTAGCATTATTGCCCCCGAGGTCCAAAGTGGCCCGCAGTGCAAAGAGGGGTCTCCAACTTCCTGTGCCCCTGCCCACATGGCTCTAAAATGGTGGATTAGGCCATGAGGTGGAGATCAACGGACCGTTGGAGGAAGGACTAAGAATGATGAACAGAGACCATTGGAGAATAACGGATGCCAACGTCATGCTCAACCATCAGTGAGAAACCACCAAACCCGTTGGACAATACAGGGGCTAATGAGGCTGCCAATTGCTAGCCCACATCCTATCTCTGGGCCAGAATGTCCTCCCTCTTCGAATCTGCCAGACAATTACTCTTCCCCACTTCAAAGTTTACTGAAGGCACATCTTCTCCAAGAGGCCTTCCTAGAATAAGTCCCACTTTTCCTCATCTCCCACTCCCTTCTGCGACACCCTGACTCACTCCCTTTGCTTTCCCCCCATCTCCCTGACCTGCAGCACTTATGTATATATCTGTTGTTGGGCAGGGATTGTCTCTATCTGTTCCCGAATTGCTCAATAATGTGATTAGATGAATTAATTAAATTTTATTTATTTATTTTGATGTCTATTTACTTGTATTGATCTCTCTCCCTCCTCTCACCTCCCATCATACTGTGAGCACATTGTGGGCAGGGATTGTCTCTCTTAACTGCTGTCTCATACTTCCCAAGCACCTAGTTACAGTGCTGTGTACACAGTAAGCACTCAATAAATACGATTGGATGAATGAATGAATGAATGAATGACAGTACATAGAAAGCTCATGACAAATGCCAAATAAATGGAAGAGTGAGTCACTGATAAGTCTATCCAGGTATCACACAGTTCAGCCTGCAGGATACAATACCCTCATCCAACAGTCTCTGCTTTTCCTCTTCACATCTTCCTGCACCCCAACCTATGTAACCTCTGCTTGGACTCAGATTTGCTGGAAAAAAGACTATTTAAATCACGCTATTTGTAACATGGCACAGAACCTGAACTGTGAGGTGATTCAGTTCAGTCAGATAGTCAACCATCACCATCTGCTGGCTGTATCTGCAGGCACTAGTTTTCTAGACCAAGATATTGTTCTGGTGTATCTAATGGCACTTAACTAATTTCTCTTATTAGGTACTTACCAACTATTAGTATTTCCAGGTTGTGCTGGTCCAAAAGAGCATGGGCTGGAGGTGGTAGAGTGGATAAGAAAAAGAAAGGCTTTTTTCCATTTTTTCCATTAGGTGAGAAATGTACAGATAAATAAGGACTCAGGTACTTCTAGGGGAAAAAAACACTTGCAATGTGGCTTTCCTAAAATCCAGGTCATATAGGCCTTCCCCATATGTTGAAGGTGCTGCATTAAGGTCAGTCTTTTATCATCCAATGGTCATCCAAAAGATAGTGTTAAATGTTCGCTAGAGAAATGTAGGAAAGAAAAGAAAAGCAAAACTACATATCCCATGGAGCAAAGGGCCTTGATTCCTGACCTCTTTAGGGAATGGCCTTGGTTGGAGCCAAGCCCTTGGCTGGTCTTCATAAAAATGGAAGTATCTCTCTCTCTCTCTAATTGTGGTATTTGTTAAGCACTTAGAATGTGCCAAGCATTGTTTTAAGCACTGGGTTGATGCAAGGTAATTGGGTTGTGCACAGTCCCTGTCTCCCATGGAGCTTACAGTCTTAATCCCTATTTTAGAGATGAGGTATCTGAGGCACAGATAAATTAAGTGACTTGCCCAAGGTCACACAGCAGGCACGTGGCAGAACTGGGATTAGAATCCAGGTCCTCTGACTCCCAGGCCCATGCTCTTTCCACTAGGCCATGCTGCTTCCCTTCCTCTCCTCCTCCCTCTCTTCCTATCTCTCCCTTTCCTTCTCTCTTTCTTTCTTTGTTTCTCTCTTTCTCTTTTTATCTCTCTTTCTCCAGTCTCCTGATGCTGGATGAGGAACCGCTTCAGTGGTGGCTTCACAGGCTAGGCCCTCTTCCTTTTGAGTGAACTAATTCCTAGATAAACTAGAGAATAGGGTGCTTAATATGTATTTGAAATTTCCTTGTTTAAAACATTGTTTACATTTACTCTTTTGTATCCTTTTCATCTTGTGTTTCTGATGTAAATACTATTAGCTAGAAGACATGATAAATCAACTTTCTGTAGTTCCTCAAAGTATGAAGGCAGAGTTTCGTTTCAGATTTCAATATCTGATATGGGACAAGATGCAGCTAGAAGGAGCATACTCTGGCCAAAAAAGCAATGCTTCTACCTAAATCAGGATGCTTCAACAGTATTATGAGTTCATCCTAGGGTGACAACTCATTCTCTGGAGAATGATTCCTTTCCCACCTAAGGTCTGTTCCGTTTTGGCGAAGGGGGAAGACAACTCCTAAATTCCATCATGCTGCAACACCACCATGTTCCATAGTGCTTCTCTCCAAACTGCTGATAATTTTTTTCCCCTTTACTGATTCAACGTTCTCAAGAGGTAGTGGGGTAGAAATTTCCTCCAAATATGCCATGAAACTGAAATCCAGCACAGAAAAATAACAGTATCAAGATTACACTGCAAGTTAAGGTTCAGCCAATATTCTAACAGATATGTTAGAACTCCTTGAACAAGTTGCCAACACCCGCTGCCTCGAATTCCTCAACACCAACTCTCTCCTCGACCCCCTCCAATCTGGCTTCCATCCCCTACATTCCACTGAAACTGCCCTGTCAAAGGTCACCAATGACCTCCTGCTTGCCAAATCCAACGGCTCCTACTCTATCCTAATCCTCCTCGAACTCTCAGCTGCCTTCGAAACTGTGGACCACCTCCTTCTCCTCAACACACTATCCAACCTTGGCTTCACAGTCTCTGTCCTCTCCTGGTTCTCCTCCTATCTCTCCGGCCGTTCATTCTCAGTCTCTTTGGCGGGCTCCTCCTCCCCTTCCCATCCCCTTACTGTAGAGGTTCTTCAGGGGTCAGTTCTTGGTCCCCTTCTATTCTCTATCTACACTTACTACCTCGGTGAACTCATTTGCTCCTACTGCTTCAACTATCATCTCTATGCTGATGACACCCAAATCTATATCTCTGCCCCTGCTCTCTCTCCCTCCCTTCAGGCTCGTGTCTCTTCCTGCCTTCAAGACATTTCCATCTGGATGTCTGCCCGCCATCTAAAACTCAATATGTCCAAGACTGAACTCCTTATCTTCCCTCCCAAACCCTGCCCCCGCCCTGACTTTCCCACCACTGTAGATGGCTCCCACTCACAAGCCTGCAACCTTGGTGTTATCCTCGACTCTGCTCTCTCGTTCACCCCTCACATCCAATCCATCACCAAAACCTGCCGGTCTCACCTCCGCAACATTGCCAAGATCCGCCCTTCCCTCTCCATCCAAACCGCTACCCTGCTGGTTCAATCTCTCATCCTATCCCGACTAGATTACTGCATCAGCCTCCTCTCTGATCTCCCATCCTCCTGTCTCTCCCCACTTCAGTCACGCTGCTGCCCGGATCATCTTTATGCAAAAACACTCTGGGCATGTTACTCCCCTCCTCAAAAATCTCCAGTGACTACCAGTCAACCTATGCATCAGGCAAAAAATCTTAACTCTCGGCTTCAAGGCTCTCCATCACCTCGGCCCCTCCTACCTTACCTCCCTTCTTTCCTTCTACAGCCCAGCCCGCACCCTTTGCTCCTCTGCCACTAACCTCTTCACTGTGCCTCGTTCTCGCCTGTCCTGCCATTGACCCCTGGACCCACGTCCTCCCCCTGGCCTGGAATGCCCTCCACCAGCACATCCGCCAAGCTAGCTCTCTTCCTCCCTTCAAAGCCCTACTGAAATCTCACCTCCTCCAAGAGGCCTTCCCAGACTGAGCCCCCTCCTTCCTCTCCCCCTCCCCATCCCCCCGCCCTACCTCCTTCCCCTCCCTACAGCACCTGTATATATGTTTGTACACATTTATTACTCTATTTATTTTACTTGTACATATTTACTATTCTGTTTATTTTATTTTGTTAATATGTTTGTGTTTTGTTGTCTGTCTCCCCCTTATAGACTGTGAGCCCGCTGTTGGGTAGGGACCATCTCTATATGTTGCCAACTTGTACTTCCCAAGCGCTTAGTACAGTGTTCTGCACACAATAAGCGCTCAAGAAATACGACTGACTGAATGAACGAATGAATAGACTAAGACTTTCTAATAACGCCGTCTGTACTCACTGACTACAGCTCAGAGCTAACAGACATATTAGTTTTGCATTAGGTGAGTGTGATCTCTGGACTCCACCAGGCCACATAACCCCCTTCATGATCTCTCTTGACCCAAATGTCTGCCCTTCAAAAACTTAGAATAATCAGTTATCCCTCTAAGGACCAGTGTAAGGTATGCCCATCTAGACTGATTTGTGTCAGTGGTGAGCAACTCCCTCGCACCTTTACTGAGGCTTGTTTACTGCCTCAGACAACAGAGAGAAATGTCTAGCTCTGGAAGATCATACCTATCAATCAATCAACCAATCAATGGTGTTTATTTAGGGCTTACAGTGTGCAGAGCACTGTGCTAAATGCTTGAGAGAGTTTAATAAACAGAGTTGGTAGACACATCCCCTGCCCACAAGGACCTTGCAGTTCAGTGGAGGGAGACATTTAAAATAAATTATGGATAGATACATACGTGCTGGAGGGCTGAGAGTGGGGTGACTATCAAGTGGTTAAAGGCTACAGATCCAGTTTCCCTGAACATACCTCCACTTCTTCTGACCATCTTTTCATCCATTCAATAAAAATTTATTGAGCACATAATGTGTGCAAAAAACCGTACTAAGCGATTGGGAGTCTAATAATAATGATGGTATCTGTTAAGCACTTACTATGTGTCAAGCACTGTTCTAAGCGCTAGGGTAGATACAAGTTAATCAGGTTAAATATAACAATAAACAATCTCTCGTTCACCAGTCCCCTATCTCTGTGCCACACGTATGTCATGAAGGAACATGGAACACTCTCCTAAATCCTCTCCATCAAAACAGGTGCTCACCACTTCTTCAGAACACCCCCCCCAGCTCAAAAGACCACCTCTTTAATGAAGCCTTGCCATCTGTCTCCAGGCACTGTCCACACTTCAGAAATCTTTTAAGCCCTATGCATATATTTGTTTACTTCAATTAAATGATTTATCGTATTTATTGAGCAACTTCATATACCTGTTTTCTGTTTGTGTTATATATCTTTAGGTCTTTCTGTTGGTGACAAGTTTTAGTCTATTTTCATTTTTGGGTGTCTGTGTCTGTCTGGCCTAACCCACAGGAACAGGAGTACAGGAACCAGAGTTTCCTTCCTATGTCCCTCTTGTGGGACACTGAGTAACAGGACATTCAGCTAATATTGTTGACAGAGTGACGTGGGCAAAGTACCACTGAGAATCATCAATCCCAGTGTCTTTGTTCCCTTAATTTCCAATAAGAAATATCTGGTAATATTAGAAAGTTCCCATTTCCCAAAGCTTTTGGAATATGGTCAGCCCCTTACCTGCTTTGACCAGGTGGTTGGATAGGAGTTGCTCATGTCCAATAGTACCATGAAGAGTTGTGCTTCCAGGAAAAGATGGATTTCTTAAGTCTCTTGCTCCAGGCCCAACAGTGGATCCTAGTAAGAAGCACCCAACTCAGGTTCAATTTTCTCTATGCATCTGAAGGAACAAGGCCCATCAATCAGAGGAAGACAGTACACTAGGCCCCTAAAGATGGGGTTTTGCCTCTGGCCTCACATTCCCTCAGAAAGATGCAACATAGGGCATTAGTGTCCGGAGAATAGGTTGGGTAATGGATAACAAAAGGGTTAACATGAGTGCCACTCAATGGGTGGGTTAGCCCACTAGACTAGGATGGAAAACTGTAAAAATAGATGTGGAAGAATAAAGGTAGGATAAAATCAGAATACAAAGCTACCACATGGAAAAATTATGAGAGCTAGCACAAACCCAGTAGAAAATATAGGGCAAATGTTGCCCCTAGCTTCACCTGCAAGAGTTGACCATGACTGGACACAGAACTTAGCCCAACATACAATCCTTTAAAGGGATGTCTAGAGGAGGGTCATGCGTTCTAATTCTGGCTGTGCCACTTGTCTGCTGTTTGACCTTGGGCTAGTCACTTGACTTCTCTGTGCCTAAATTCTCTCATCTGTAAAATGGGGATTAAGATTGTGAGTTCAATGTGGGACAGGGAATGTGTTCAACCCGGTTATCTTGTATTTTTCCCAGCACTTAGAAGAGTGCCTGGCACATAGTAAGCACTTGATAAATACTGTAATCATTATTATTACTATTATTATTATTATTATTATAATTAGAGGAGGGGCTGGCATTACGGTGAAGGAGCCAGTGAGTATCAGGGGAGCCAAGAAGGATGCAAGAAGGAGAAAGGGGACTAAAACGTTCATATTGTGTGCTTGTAATTAATGCTTCTGAATACAGCTGCCTGAGTAATACATCTTTGATAATTAATGTAGTCTGCCGATCCACTCTGTTTAGCACTTAAAACCAATCTCATCCAAAATCCGGACTCCCTACAGCACTTGAGAGTGCCAGCAATCAAGTCACATGTGATGATACCTGATGCACCATTTCAGTAATATGCCAAGGTTACCCAAACCTAGATGTTATTACAATCCCCAATTACAGCGACAGTCTTTGTGTTCTTATCCCAAGTCCCTCTGAACATGGGCATTTCATCTGAGTCACACAACTCAGGGGCAAGGAACTGCAGTGGAGGGAAGTTGGGAGCTGAAAATAAAAATAAAGGACATTAAGGTCTCTTGAGTATGATCCATACTGGACAGATGGCAGACCAAATGAAAATCAGACTGTCAGGTATAAAATTAGATGAACAGCTACCCAGTGGGGCACCCAACTCTTTGGACTCGATGGAACTTACAGATTCTGGACAGACGAAAGTGGGTAGTAGTAAACTACACAACCTGTCAGAGAGGAATCGGTGGTTCTGGTTGCTCCCCAAAGTCAGTGCTTTGCCTGGGGAACTATCTGTTGACTTTAGCCCCTGAAAGACCTGAAAATAGAGTGTGGGTTGATCCTTGGAGGTCTCTTCCTTCCCTGCTCTCCAGAGAGTTATTATTACATTTCCCCGAACCCTGGAGTTTCCATGCAATTCCAAGTTGTAAGATTAGGCAGGCAAAGCTCAAGGGTAGTACAGAGTAAACCCAGGAAATCCACTTTAAGGATCCCCAGAGTGAGATTCAAGTTAATGTACATTAAATCTGGGGATCTGGTCTGACAAAGGCCCCAGAGGTCCTCCAGTCTGCACCCAAATTCACCCCAGAGGTTTTAAACTCCTCCTCCCCTGAGGCCTGGCAGTAAATTTCCAGTTTGCTCTGGAATCCCAGCTACACTTCTGCCTTAGTTCTCCACTTACTACTGCAAGGCAGGAAACTCATATGAAACAGGCCAATGATAGAGACCCATCAAAGGCTCATACTGATTTATTTCTGGTTTCCTTTGACCTATCTTGTGTGGTTTTGTGGCCTCTAATAATGTCTGCTTCTATGACAGATGAATTAGTTTTGAGTTAAGACAAAGAATGGACATTTATTTAGACCCTTCCTTGCAGGAACCTGGATTGTGATAATATCAAGCATTCATTTCTCAGCAGAAGGTAAAACAATAGGTAAGTTTCATCAGGAGGGCAGTTGATAAGGTATTTATTTTTCAGTCTAAATAAGCAAATGGGGTTCCCCCCACCCCATTTTTCTGGTGCTCAACTGCAGTAAAACACTGAGAGATAATCACCAAACTTCCATATTGATGGGAAAGTAGCATTTCATAATTATCTCTATCTTCAAAGCCTTGAAGGCTCATCTCCACCAAGAGGCCTTCCCTAAGTCCCCATTTCCACTTTTCCCATTCTCTTCTGCATCACCCTGATTTGCTGTCTTTTATTCATCCCTCGCTCAGCCCCATAGCACCTATGGAAACATCTATAATTTATTTATTTATACTAATGCCTGCCTCCCACTTCAGACTGTGAGCTCTTTGTGAGTGGGGAATGTGTTTACAATTTTGGTTATGCTGTACTCTCCCAAATACATAGTGCAGTGCTCTGGACACAGTAAGAGTTCAATAACCATTAATGATTTATTGATTGATTAATCTAATTGTCCTGCTCTTGTCAGCCCCTCTAGTTTACTATCAGTAAAGGTATTTGGTAATTATCATTGAGATTGTTCATTAAGATCAGAGAAGATATTAGTGCATATGGGGAGAAATTAATAAGAAATTGAAAGATCTAAATCAAGAAGGCCTCTTGGAGGAGATATGCCTTCAGTAAGGCTTTGAAGATGGGGAGAGTAATTCTCTGGCAGATTTGAGGAGGGAGGGAGGGCCTTCCAAGCCAGAGGTGGAACGTTGGTTGGGGTCAACGGTAAGATGTGTGAGACTTCTAGACTGTGAGCCCGCTGTTGGGTAGGGACCATCTCTATATTTTGCCAACTTGTACTTCCCAAGCACTTAGTACAGTGCTCTGCACACAGTAAGCACTCAATAAATACGATTGAATGAATGAATGAGTGAATGAATGAGATAGAGTCACCAGAGGAGCGAAGTATATGGGCTGTGTTGTAGGAGAGAAGTGAGGTGAGGTAGGAGGGGGGCAAGGTGATGGAGTGCTTTAAAGCCAATGGTGAGGAGTTTTTGTTTGATACAGAGGTGGATAGGTAACCACTGGAGATTTTTGAGGAGGGGAGTGACATGCCCTGAACATTTCTGTGGAAAGATGATCCGGGCAGAAGAATGAAGTGTAGACTGGAGGGTAAAGGACAGATTTTAGTGATGCTGAAAAAAATCCCCATGGGGGAAAAACACCAGTCCTGGAAGCACTGCTTTAGCAGGCCAATGCATTGAGTGGTCTGAGAAAACTACCGACCCAACTCTCTGCTCCAAAAATCCATTTAATACATCATCCTCAAATCGATGACATATCAGATATTAAACTCATAAGAATATAGATACTACACCTGATCTTAGCCAAAAGGTGAAGTGCCATCATCATCATCATCACCATTGTTATCATCACCATCAACGTCTTTGACTTCAGCTTCTTTATCCTGACAAGTAATCCTGTGTTGGCATATTACAGAATGTGTGTTGAGAGCATGTTCCTGCCTTAGAAGACAATCCCTTCTGGCTTACAATTTGACAGCAGAATTTATCTTTGGGAATCTTTAACAGATGCTCTCTATTCCAAGACCCTTGCTCAAGTGGACATTTCTGCACCCTGGCTGGACTGCTTGGCCTTGGGGATGCTACTGCTCTGACTCTACCCTCTCTAGTGGATTCACATCCTCGGATGACTCTGGATCCCAAAGGTGGTTGGAGTATACCTTTTCATCACTTATTCATTCCAAAGTACTTATTGAACACCTCCTATGTGCAGAGCACCTTATGGTGTGATAGGGGAGTGAAATAAAGGTAAATAACCTGATCCCTAATTTTGAAGGGTTTACAACTGAATGTATTTACATTAGTCAATCAGTCAGTCAATCATATTTATTGAACACTTACTTGGAAAATTACAGTATAACAATAAACAGGCACAACTCCCTGCTCACCGTGAGCTTACAGTCTAGAGAGGATGACAGAGATAAATATAAACAAATAAATTTCAGATATATTCATAATTGCTGTGAGGCTGTGAGGGAACATGAATAAAGAGAGCAAGTGAGGGAGACGCAGAATGGTATGGGGGAACAGGAAACTAGAGCTTAGTCAGGGAACGTCTCTAAACGGTTTAGATAAAGCCTGTCCAGTGTGACTCTGGACACTTATGATTCTGCAAAGGGGTTAGATAACTCTGCATACCAATTTTTCCATGATGCTGCTTTTCAGAATTTCAATTTTTTCGGGGCTATCTTGTTTGATTCACAGATCTCACCCAATGTCCATATACTACATAACCTGGAGGAGTAAAATCCAAGAGAATCTTAAGAAATGAGGGCTTCCCTAGGATCCAAATGTTTGTGTAGAAGAAATCTTTAGAGTCTCTCCTGGTCAGTCAGTCAGTTGGTCAACCATATTTACTGAGTGTTTACTGTGTGCAGAGCTCTGTACTAAGCACTTAGAGAACAATAGAACAATTAACAGTCGCATTCCCTGTCCTCAGCAAGCCTGTAGTCTAGAGGAGGATGCAGACATTTATATAAATAAATAAATTACAGATATGTAGAGAAGTGCTGTGAGGCTGGGAGGGGGATGAATAAAGGGAGCAAGTTAAGGCAAGAACAGAAGGGAGTGGGAGAAGAAGAATGGAGGGCTTAGTCAGGGAAGACCTCTTGTAGGAGATGTGCCTTCAGGAAGGCTTTGAAGGTGGGAAGAGTAATTGTCTGTTGGGTATGAGGAGGGAGGGCATTCCAGGCCAGAGGCAGGATGTGGGTGAGAGGTCAATAACGAGATAGATGAGATTGAGATACAGTGAGAAGGTTAACATTAGAGGAACGAACTGCGCAGACTGGGTTGTAGTAGGAGAATAGTGAGGTGAGACAGGAAGGGCAAGGTGATTGATTGATTCAAAGCCAATGGTGAGGAGTTTCTGTTTGATGCAAAGATGGATAGGCAACCACTGGCAGTTCTTGAGGAGTGGGGAAACATGGCCTAAGTGTTTTTGTAGAAAAGTGACCTGAGCAGCAGAGTGGAGAAACAGGAGTAAGGGAGGTCAGCAAGGAGACTGGTGCCACAATCAAGATGGAATAGGATGAGTGATTGGATTAATGAGGTAACAGTTTGGATGGAGAGGAAAGGGCAGATTGATGTGATTTTGTGACAGTCTAACCGACAAGATTAAGTAACGGATTTCATATGTGGGTTGAATGAGAGAGAGGGTTCAAGGATAATGCTACGGTTATGGGCTTGTGAGACATGTAGGATGGTGGTGCCATCTACAGTGATGGGACATGTTAACTTAGAGGTGACAGGAGGACATTCAAATAGAGATGTCTTGAAGGCAGGAGGAAATGAGACTGCAGAGATTGCAGACCTTATCCACGTGATTATGTGAACTTCAATCATTACCCACCCTAGCCCAGCATCTGTGGCATTTGCCATATTACTCATACCCTTAGCATGACTCTCTAGGTCTTAGACTGGAACATGGGTCTGAAGAGCTGATAATTCTTAAAACCTGAGTCTCTTAGGGTTTGTTTCAATAAGGCATTGGTCTGGGAACTACTTGCTCAAAGAAAAATCATTACTGTCATCGATTCCCTCGCAAATTATCTTCCAGAGAAGGATGAGATAGGATTCAGCAATCTTTTTTTCTGCCAGGGCACCTTCAAGGGGCTACTGTATGCCACTGACGTGAAAACTTGCAAGCTCTTCTTTGGGAGCATGTCCTGTAACAGGGAAAGTCTGATTATTTTCATAGGATTCTTGGCCCCTTAGACACTTTTTTAAACATTTTTGTTAACCTCTTATTTTGTTCAGGGAACTATATTAAGTTCTGGAGTAGATACTAGACAATCAGACTGGACACAGTCTTTGTCCTCATGGAGCTCACAGTCTCAATTCCCATTTTACAGATAAGATATCTGAGGGACAGAGAAGTTAAATGACTTGCCCAAGGACACACAGGAGACAAGTTGTTGGAGCTGGGATTAGAGTAAAGGACACGTCTGTGGGCTTGAATGTAGCACCTCCTCTGTGGTGAGTTTAGGGTGTCTGATCTGCTTATAGCAAGGCCCCATCACCTTGTGCTTTTCATTGCCTCTCCCTTTCCCTAAAGGTTGGGAAAGTCCCTTCTACAAGTGGGATTCTCCTTTGTTGCCTTTGCCCACTTGAGACTACTGCATTACTGACAACAAGGACTCAGGGAAAATGCCCTCTCCAATATGCAGCTGAAAAGTGAAGAAGAGGACACTGGGTGCCAGCTAATGCTTGTTTGGCTCTCTGGGGTTTTTCTATGAGTCAATGGTCATGGCCACCCTGGTAAGATTCTGGGCCCCAGATGAAACCCACCAGTGTAGAAAAATCACTTATGTTGGCCCATTGCCTTGCCCTGCTCACTGTAGGCCCCTCTGGAGTGATTTGTTCTTTCAGGTGGCTTGGCCAATTTGGTCTGGAACATTCTTCCCAAAAACCTGTCTCTCCACTCACAAAGCCCTTCTAATAGTCTACCTCTGCAACATTTTCCAGCCTAATTGACAGTACCCCAATTCTTACCAGTCCTTCAACCCCCTTCTTGCACTTGTTACATTGTGGCTGGATTCATGTAAAGGCCTCTTCACTAGTCTTCCTGCCTCCAGCATCTGCTTCTCCTATAGAAATTATAATAGTGGTTATTAAAGGCTTACTATGAGCCCTGCATTGTGCAAAACACTAAAGGCAATGCAAAACAATCATGTTGTGCACAACCCCAGTCCACCTGGGACTCACAATCTAAAAAGAAGGAAGAGAATGTATTGAATCCCCATTTTACAATATGAGGAAACTGAGACACAGAGAGGTTACCTGAGTTGCCCAAGGTCACACATGCAAGTGGTGGACATGGCACTAGGAAGTGGGCCTTCACAGTCACAGTTCTATACTGTTTCCAACTAGATTATGCAATACACAGCACTGCACAGCTTCACTCTGCAATACACAGCACTGCACAGCTTGCTCATGATTTTACTCTTCAATCTTTGAAAAACCTCCTTTGGTTTTCTATTTCCCTTTGTGTCAAACACTCCTCACAGTTGGTTTCAAGGTTCCCATCTTCTTTACTCATGTTAAATTTTCTTTATCACCATCTACTACTCCCCATCTCACTCTCTTTGTTCCTTCCATGCTAGCCATCTAACTATACCTCACTCTTGTCTCTCCCCTTCCATAATAATAATAATAATAATGATGGTATTTGTTAAGCACTTACTATGTTCCAAGCACTGCTCTAAGCGCTGAGGGAGATGCAAGGCTATCATGTTGTCCCAGGAGGGGCTCACAGTCCTAATCTCCATTTTCCAGATGAGGTAACTGAGGCACAGAGAAGTTAAGTGATTTGCCCCAAGTCACACAGCTGACAAAGTGGTGGAGCAGGGATTAGAACCCATGACCTCTGACTCCCAAGCCCGTACTCTTTCCACTAAGCCATGCTTCTTCCATCCCCTCACTCACTCTATTTATTTCTCAGTATGAACTCCCTATCCCCCAAACCTCTGGACCACAGCTCATGTCAGTGTCAAAGCCCTTCTAAAATTCTGCCTGCTCCAACAAGCAGCAAGAGGCATGTCTACCATACAGAATTTATTTTTCCCCTTCAATCATTCATGCATTCAATCGTATTTATTGAGCACTTACTGTGTGCAGAGCACTGTACTAAGCACTTGGGAAGTACAAGTTGGCAACATATAGACATGATCCCTACCCAACAACAGGCTCACAGTCTAGAAGGGGGAGACAGACAACAAAACAAAACATGTGGAGAAGTATCAAGTCGTCAGAACAAATACAAATAAAGCTATATGCACATCATTAACAAAATAAACAGAGTAGTAAATATGTACAAATAAAACAAATAGAGTAATAAATCTGTACAAACGTATATACAAGTGCTGTGGGGAGGGGAAGGAGGTAGGGTGGGGGGATGAGGAGGAGGGGGGAGGAAAAGGGGGCTCAGTCTGGGAAGGCCTCTTGGAGGAGGTGAGCTGTCAGTAGGGTGTTGGAGGGAGGAAGAGAGCTAGCTTGGCTGATGTGTGGAGGGAGGGCATTCCGGGCCAGGGGAACGACTTGTATAGATTTGTATAATCAATTGTGCAGATGGTTTTTTATTATTCTACTTGTAACTATGGTAATGCCTGGTTCCTCTTTTGAGATGCACACTCCTAATGGGCAAGGAATGAGTCGTGTGTGTTTCATTTATTTTATACAGTGAGATTTCAATAAATGCCATCATCACCATTTAGTTATGTCCACCCTCGTGTATGTATGCATTTCTGGTCCTATATTTGCCTCCCCCCTTTAAAATGTAAGTTCCTTTTTGACAGAAAAAGTGACTTGTGCTCCTGTTGTATCTCCAAAGAACAGTGCATTTTATTAAGTAGGTGCTCAATGAATACCATTACCATTCAGGACTTAACTGGGTTTGCTGGGTGGAGGTAATCTGGCCCTCCTGCAGGAGAGTAAGAGGGCCTCAGCATCAGATTTCCCCCTTAATTGTCTGTTGGGTATGAGGAGGGAGGGCATTACAGACCAGAGAAAGGATGTGGGTGAAAGGTCAGCAGTGAGATAGATGAGATCGAGGTACAGTGGAAACGTTAGCATTAGAGGAGCAAAGTGTGCAGGCTAGGTTGTAGTAGGAGAACAGTGAGGTGAGACAGGAAGTGCAAGGTGATTGAGTGCTTAAAGCTAATGGTGAAGAGTTTCTGTTTGATGCAAAGGTGGATAGGCAACCACTGGCTGTACTTGAAGAATGGGGAAACATGGCCTAAATGTTTTTTAAGAAAAATGACCTGATCAGCAGAGTGGAGACTGGACAGAGGAGAGACAGGTCATCAAGGAGATTGATATCATAATCAAGGTGGGATATGATGAGTGATTGGATTAATGAGGTAAGGGAAAATGGGAGTCAGAAGGACCTGGGTTCTAATCCCAGCTCTGCCACATGTCTGCTGTGTGATCTTTGGCAAGTCACTTAACTTCTCTGTACCTCACTTATCTCATCTGTAAAATGGGGGTAGACTGAGACCCATGTGGGACAGTAACTGTGTCCAACCTGATTTGCTTGTATTAGCTTCCCTGGCATTAAGTAAGGCTTAACAAATACCATAAAAAATAAACGAAAAAGCAGTGAGTAAACTGGCACTAGAGCAGCAGAGTCTGTAGGCTGGGCTGCAGTAGAAGATCAGTGAGGTAGGATGGGGCAAGCTAATTGAGAGCTTTAAAGCTGATAGAGACGAGTTTCTTTTTGGGGTAGAGGTGGATGGGTAGCCGTTGGGGGTTCTTGAGAAGAGGGGAGACCTGGACTGAACTTTTTTTAGAAAAATGATTCACGAAGCAGAGTGGTGTATGGACTAGAGTGCGGAAAGACAGAAGGCAGGGAGGTCAGCAAGGAGGCAGTTGCAGCAGTAAAGTTGAGATATGATAAGGGCTTGGGTCAGTGTGGTAGCAGTTTTGATGGAGCAGAAAAGGTGGATTTTAGCAATGGTGTGAACTCTGAATCAACAGAATTTAGTGACAGACTGCATATGTGGGTTGAATGAGAAAGGTAAGTTGAAGACAGCGCCAAAGTTATGGGCTTGTGATGTAGAGAGGATAATGGTATTGTCTACTGTGATAGGAAAGAGAAGGGGAGGACAGAATTTGGGTGGGAAGAGAAGGAGTTCAGTTTTGGATATGTTTAGTTTGAGGTGTCAGAGGGACAGCCAGCTAGAGATGTCCTGAAGACAGGAGGAAATGAGAAATTGCAGGGAAGAAGAGAGGTCAGGACTGGAGAGATGTGAATTGCAGAATCATCTGTATAGCAATGGTAGTTGCAGTCATGGGAGCAAATTAGTTCTCCAAGGGAGTGGGTGTAGTTAGAGAATAGAAAGGCACCAAGAACTGAGCCTTGAGGGACACCCACTGTTAGAGGGGAGACAGAGAAAGAATCAGCAAAAGGAACTGAGGAGAGGTCAGAGAGATGAGGAAAAACAAAAGAATAGTGACAGTGAAGGGGATATTGAATAAAGTTTCCAAGAGAAAGACATGGTCTACAGTTTCAAAGGCAGCTGAGAGGTCTAGGAGGATTAAAATACAGTAGAGGCCATAAGATTTGGCAAGAAAAAGGTCACTTACTACCTTAGAAAAAGCAGTTTCTTTGGAATGAAGGGGTTGAAAGCCAGAATGGAGGGAATATAGAAAAGAATTTGAGGAGAGGAGGGGCAGAAAGGGTGTAAATATCTCTCAGTAAGTATGGAGAGAAATGGTAAGAAGGAGATGGGGCAGTAGCTGGAGGGATCAATGGGGTCATGGGAGGATGTTGCAGGATATTTGAAAGCAGTGGGGAAGAAGTCCAAAGTCCAGACCTTTAGTGCTGTGCTGTGCACAGAATAAGAGCCCAGTAAATTCAGTTGACTGACTGACTGACTGCTTGGATCTGGAGTTCATATCCATGGACTACTGGGCCTGGGGCTGGCCCTGTATTCTTCCCTAACCCCTTTGTCACCTGTCATTATTAGCAGTCATCTCTCTCCCTGCAGGACTCCTCCAAAGGTCGAGATGCATGTCAGCCAACCATTTATTTAGGGTTTTCATGTTCCTAGTATGTCCTGAAGAACATAAAGTGGCAGATGGAACAAAACCTGAAATGCTTGGACTGTTTTGTCTGAATCAAGAGGCCTGATCACTGTATCCCAGGCACACCTATAGCTCCACTATTGCACTGAGTGGTATCAGAAACCATTTGCTCTCCCTGGGTGGAGGTTGTGAGTTGACTGATTTGGAGCACATCACTGCTTCAGTCTCTCAGAGACTGTCTAGGGTGGGTGACCCAAGGACTGTAGACTGAAAGCTCCTTGTGGGAAGGGAACAGGTCTTTCAACTCTGTCACATGGTACTTTACCAAGTACTTAATACAATGGTCTGTACACAGTAAGCTCTTAGTAAATATTATTGATTGATTGGTTTATTGACAGCACCAGACCTGGCAAGATGTATATCAGGGCCTCAAATCACCTTCTGTCCCATGATCTTCCCCTTGGCATAAGGTATCTGGCAGAAGGCTAATTTAAAATGTCAAAATATTGAGTCCCTCAGTTACCAGATCAGTTTTCTGTAGTCCAAGGTAGAGGTCTTCCCTCTGTTGTCCATTTTCTTCCTCTTCACCTGTTGCCCTGGAGAAAATTCCAGGGAAATGTTTACAACCAGTCTTTCAGCTGGTAGAACTCTGTAGAGGTACATTTTCCATTCCTCTGACTTCAGGAAGAACTTTTGAGACTGTTGGCATTCCTGTGTATCCACAACTAGTAAAAATCCACATGGGAGTATACTTCCTTCCTCTCTCTATTCAGGGTTTAGCAACTATGATACATTGAAAGGTGGGCACAGGAAGATCAGAGGCATCCCACCTCAAGAAGCAGTATGGCATAGTAGGTAAGAGTATGGGCCTGGGAATCAGAAGGTCATGGGTTCGAATCCCCGCTCCACCACTTGTCTGCTTTGTGACCTTGGGCAAGCCACTTCATTTATTTTGTGCCTCAGTTTCCTCATCTGTAAAATGAGGATTGAGACTGTGAGCCCCAAGTGGGAAAGGGACTATGTTCAACCCGATTTGCTTATCTCCATCCCAGCGCTTAGTATAGGGCCTGGCACATAGTAAGCACTTAACAATTATTATTATTATTACTATTATTATTATTGTCATTATTATTATTATTATTAAGAAGCTCTTTTTTGAGATCATTGACCTTGGCTGTACTCTCCTAAAGGTCCCAAGTGTCTGCCACAGGAGAGAAACTCTCATAATGGGGCTGTTATAGTTAACTTTGCCTGCTAACTGGAAGGATGCTGGTATCCTGACTCCACCTCTTGTCAGTCAGAAAGTCAGTTGTATTTATTGAGCACTTTTTGTGTGCAAAGCACTATAATAAGAAATTGGGGCAGTAAAATATAATAATATAATAGACACATTCCCTACCCACAATAAGTTCACAGTCTAGAGGAGGAGACAGAATATAAATGAACAAATATTACAGATATGTACCCAAGTTCTGTGGGGCTGGAAAGGAGGAAGAAAAAAGAGAGTAAGTAGGGTGTTGCAGGAGGGAATGGAAGAAAAGGAAAAGAGGGCTTAATCAGAGAAGGCCTCCTGGTGCCTTCAATAAGGCTTTGATGTGAGAAGGGAGGGCATTCTAGGCCAGTGGTAGGGCATGGACAAGAGATTGGTGGTGAGATAGATGAGATCTGGTTACAGTGAAAAGGCTAACATTAGAGGAACTAAGAGTTCAGGCTGGATTGTAGTAGGAGAGTGGTGAAGTGAGGTAGGAGGAGGTAAGGTGATTGAGTGCTTTAAAGCCAATGGTGATGTGGAGGTGGATGGGCAACCACTGGAGTTTCCTGAGGAGTGAGGATGTTTTTGTAGGGAAATGATCTATGGAGAAGAGTAAAGTATGGAGTGAAATGACAAGAAACAGGAGACAGGGAGTCCAGCAAGGAGGCTGAAACAATAACCAAAACAAGACAGGATAAGTGCTTGAATAACACTGGTAGCAGTTTGGATGGAGAGGAAAGGGTGTATTTTAGTGATGCTGTGAAGATCAAACCAGCAGGATCAGATGATCTTATCTCCTGTCTGACTTTGGGCAAGTCACTTAACTTCTCTGTGACTAAATAACCTCACCTAGTTACTCTCCTACTACAACCCAGTCCACACACTTCATTCCTCTAATGCTAACCTTCTCACTGTATCTCGATCTTGTCTATCTTCCCGCTTACCTATTGCTCACATCCTACCTCTGTCCTGGAATGTCCATCCTCCTCATATCAGACAGATAATTGCTCTCCCCTACTTCAAAGCCTTATTGAAGACACATCTCCTTCAAGAAGCCTTCCCTGACTAAGCCCTTCTCTCCTCTTCTCCCACTCCTTTCTGCATTGTCATGACTTGCTCCCTTCATTCATCCTTCCTCCCATCTCCATAGCACATATGTATATATAATGTATTTATTTTTATTAATGTATGTCTCCCCTTCTAAACTGTGAGCTCACTGTGGGAAGGGAATTTGCCTATTTGTTGTTGTACTCTCCCAAGAGCTTAGTACAGTGCTTTGCACACAGTAAGCACTCAATAAATAGAATTGAATGAATGAATGAATCAATGAGTTAACTAGGAAAATGGGAACTAATACTATGAGCCCCGTGTCGGATGTGGACTGTGCCCAGTCTGATTAGCACTTAGTATAGTGCCTGGCACATAGTAAGTGCTTAACCAATGTTTTATAAAAAAAAACTTGTTTGTCCCCTCCCCGCATCAGGTATATTTGACAAAATAATAACAATACCTGTGGTATTTGTTAAGCACTTAGTGCATGTCAGGCACTGTACTAAGTGCTGGTGTGTATACTGGATGGATACAAGCAAATCAGTTTGGATACAGTCCCAGTGCCACATCGGGCTCGCGGTCTCAATCCTCATTTTATAGAGGCACAGAGAAATGAAGTGACTTGTCCAAGGTCACACAGCAGAAAAGTGGCTGAGCCGGAATTAGAACCCATGATCTTCTGACTCCCAGGCCCGTACTCTAGCCACTACATCATGTGTGTCTCATAAAAGACCTCTGTTTCCTGGGATATGTCTACCCCAAGAGGATGGGGCTCTTCTTTCCTGCAGGGAAAGTACTTACTGTAACTTTATTGGCCAGGCCACCTGCTTCTTTTGCCCCAGTGACTACAGCTGCCTTTAAAACATCACCAATTACAGTAGGTTCACCTTCCAGACAGGTTTCTGCTGCCCCAGAAGTCATGCAGCTCCAATGCTGAGAAAGGCAAGAGGGACGCATAGGGAACCTCCTCCTTGGGGCAGCTCAGAGCCCCCACTCAAAAGCATGTTGAAAAGAGGGTGGCACAATGTGGCCCTTGGCAGATATGCCCGTGCCCTAAGCTTAGCAGACATGGTAAGCCCTAAACATAGTTGTTCCTGAACCACATCCCACCCTTTCTGCCTCCTTCCATTACCGTTCCTACTATTTAGGCACTAAGAAAGAACAGAGACCTGGAGGTGTGGGTTGAGCCATGGACATTCTCTTTGGACCCCAACTCTAGTGGCTGAAGCTCAAGGATGGTCTGGTGGCCTGGACTTTCTCTCCCCCCACCGTTCCCCCACCAAAAACTCTGGGTGAGCTCCTTCACTTGTACTGGACCAAGCTCACCACTTAGTTTCCTTGATGCCAGGGCTCATTTCACAAGACCCTATGACTCAGAGTTCAGACAATTATCCATCTTGCACTCTGGAACACTACTGTGTGAAAGAGAATGTCCCAGATGGCTCAGAACTGTGTGATCCAAGTGAGCCCCCCCGACAACTGTCACAGAAGGGCACTGCCCTGCACGTGCCTTGTACAATTTGTAGGTGGGCCAATTTCCATGTGAGTAGATTTGCCTTTCCTACTTCTGTCCTTGGGCAGAAAACACATTTCCTCATGTCCAAGCCCAGACATTTCTAAGACTGTGGCAAGATAAGATTCCTCAGCTTTTGTCTTATCTTACCTCTTCCACTGCCTTTCCCTGTTCCACTTCCTTGCACTTTCTCCTGGGGCTTCCACTTGGGGGAAAAATTGTCCCCACCCCACTCTTCATGCCACCAGGACTCCCATCTGCTCCTGCTCCATCCCAGGAGGGATCCCAAACATTAGTAGCATATAACCTTCTCAACCTTTAGAATATTAGGAAAGCTGCTTCTTCAAATTTGACTTCTGTGGTTTTGGGGCCCTGGAACCCTGTTCCTCCAAGAATGATGCCTTCACAACATCGCCAAGATCTGCCCTTTCCTCTCCATCTAAACCACTATCTTACTGGTTCAATCTCTTATCCTATCCCGACTGGATTACTGCATCAGCCTCCTTTCTGATCTCCCATTCTCTGATCTCTCCCTGCTTCAGTCTATTCTTCACTCTGCTGCCCGGATTATCTTTGTACAGAAATGCTCTGCTCATGTCACTCCCCTCCTCAAAAATCTCCAGAGGTTGATAATCAACCTTCACATGAAGCAAAAACTCCTCACTCTAGGCTTCAAAACTCTCCATCACCTTGCCCCCTCCTATCGCACCTCCCTTCTCTCCTTCTGCAGCTCAGCCTGCACACTCCACTCCGCTGCCACTAACCTCTGTTTTATCTGCCTGTTTTATTGTTATATTGTACTCTTCCAGGCACTTAGTACAGTGCTCTGCACACAGTAAGTGCTTAGTAATTACAATTGACTGGCTGACTCCCTCCCACTCTTTGCCTTTTCCCTTTCTTCCACTGCTCCATTCAGTCAATCAGTGTATTTATCAAGCACTTAATTGGTGCAGAACAATGTACTAAGCACTTGGGAGAGTACAATACAGCGGAGACACAATTCCTCTATAACCAATATATTCCTAAGTGAGGTGGGTGTGAGGTGAGTATGAAGTGAGAAGTATCAGTAAGAAGCAGGATGACCTGGTAAGTAGAAGCAGCATGGGTTTGGAAGTCAGAAGGACCTGGGCGCTCTAATCCTGGTTCTGCCACTTGTCTGCTGTGGGACCTTGGGCATGTCACCTCACATCTCTGCCTCAGTTGCCTGATCTGTAAAATGGAGATTAAGATTCTGAGCCCCATGTAGAACGTGATTAGCTTCCCGGTACCTCAGCGCTTAGTGCAGGGCCTGGTGCATAGTAAGTGCTTGTTTCTGAGGACAGGCCCAAATGCACAGGTGATGGAGGGCCCCCGCTCCACGTCCTCCACCTGGCCCCGAATGCCCTCCCTCCGAACATCCATCAAACTAGCTCTCTTCCTCCCTTCAAAGCCCTACTGAAAGCTTACCTCCTCAAGGAGGTCTTACCACACTGAGCCCCCTCCTTCCTCTCCCCCTCCCCTTCCCCCGCCTTACCTCCTTCCCCTCCCCACAGCACCTGTATATACGTATCTATATTTGTACAGATTCATTACTCTATTCATTTATTTTAATTGTACTTATTTATTCTATTTATTTTATGTTGTTAATATGTTTTGTTGTCTGTCTCCCCCTTCTAGACTGTGAGCCCGCTGTTGGGTAGGGACCGTCTCTATATGTAGCCAACTTGTACTTCCCAAGCGCTTAGTACAGTGCTCTGCACACAGTAAGCGCTCAATAAATACGATTGAATGAATGAATGAATGAACCGCTGCACTGTGCCATGTTCGCGCCTGTCCTGCCATTGACCCCTGGCCCATGTCCTACCCCTGGCCTGGAATACCCTCCCTCCACACATCCGCCAAACTAGCTCTCTTCCTCCCTCCAAAGCCCTACTGAAATCTCACCTCCTCCAGGAGGCCTTCCCAGACTAAGCTCACCTTTTCCTCTGCTCCTTCTCCCCTCCCCATAGTCCCACTCCCTCCCTCTGCCATACCCCTTCCCCTCCCCACAGCACTTATGTATGTTTGTACATATTTATTACTCTATCAATTTTATTAATGATATGTATATAGCTATAATCCTATTTATTCTGATGGTATTGACACGTGTCTACTTGTTTTGCTTTATTGTCTGTCTTCCCCTTCTAGACTGTGAGCCCATTGTTGGGTAGGGACCGTCTCTATATGTTGCCAATTTGTACTCCCCAAGCACTTAGTACAGCTCTGAACACAATAAGTGCTCAATAAATATGATTGAATAAATGAATGAATGAATGATACCGTGTTGCTCTTGCATATTTATCATTGTCCTTCCTTTTATTCTCTTTGTTTTCATCTTTCCTTACATGTTCTCTCATCTCACTAGCCTCCTCCCTGCTTGTTCTTATACTGTGGGACCCTTGGGATCCAGGGACCAAATCTACATGTCGTTAGCATATTCTTTTCTCTGTATTTAGTTCAATATTTTGCACATAGTACATGCTTAATGACTACCATTATTATTATTCTGTCCCCATTATCCAAATACGCCAAGAAGGGGCAGATTTCTTGTTCTTGTCTCCTGAAGGAAAATAATGTAGAACCCGCCTAGCTGTTCACAGCCCAAGGTTTTTTTGTTTTGTTTTATGGTATTACTATGAGCAAGGCACTGTACTAAACACTGGAGTAGTTACAAGTAAATCAGGTTGGACCCAATCCCTGACTCACATGGGGCTCAGAGTCTTAATTCCCATTTAACAGATGAGGTAAAAGTGACACTGAGAAGTTAAGTGATTTTCCCAAGTCACACGGCAGACAAGTGGCAGAGCCAAGCTTAGAACCCAGGTCCTTCTGAATCTCAGGCCCCTGCTTTATCCACTAGATCATGCTGCTTTTCAAGGGCTTGACTGCAGTGACTATATATTTTGACACTTTTAATTAGTCTTGTACAGATGCCTCATGCCAAGGAGAAGAGAAAGGGACAGAAGGTGATTAATGGGCCCCCTGAAATGTACCTTGCCAGGTCCGGGGCAGTCAATCAACCAACCAGTCAGTCATATTTATTGAGTGATTACTGTGTGAAGGGCATTCTATTAAGCTCTTGGGAGAATACAATATGACAGAGTTGGAAGGCATGTTCCCTGTCCACAAGGAGCTTTCAGTCTACAGTCCTTCTGCTACACTGCCTGAAGGATATCTGAGAGACTGGATCATTCATTCATTCAATTGTATTCATTGAGAGCTTATTGTGTGCAGAGCACTGTACTAAGTGCTTGGAAAGTACAATTCAGCAATAGAGACAATCCCTGCCCACACCAAGTTTACATTCTAGAAGGGGGAAGACAGACATCAAACAAGTAAACAGACATCAATATAAATGAATATACTTATATACATAAGTGCTTTGGGGCGTGGAGGTGGGGGGAAGTGTATGCTGAGAAATGAGTCCAGGGGACAGATCAGAAATGGGGAAAGATTCAAAGATCTCAACTTGTGAACCAGGAAAGTAATAGCTAGAGATTAGCTCTGATCCATTGAGCTTTTCATCTTTTACTGATGAAAAGTAAGTCCTTACCCTCTGGGGGCTCCCCTGTTTCAGAAGGCCCTTTGAAGCCTTAATACAGGGATCACTGGTCACTAGCTTGAGTGGAATGTAGCATTCCTTCCTATATGAAGGGGGATGACTTGTATGTTTTGAGCTCTCTCGTCCACAGAGGGACCACATTCCTCCAAGGGAAAGATTAGGGTTCAAAACAAATCTCCCCTAAAGGCATAGAGCAGAGTAAGAGAGGGGAACCAGTACTGATTCTCAAAGCTTCTGAGTATCTGGGATTGTGGGTCAATGGGCAATAGCAGTGAACTCTTGCACCCAGGAGTCCCGTGTGGTTTTGCTGGAAGTGGCAGATGTGACAGGCTGGGGTTCCACCAAAGTATGGGTTGGGGGACGTCCCTGGCTCCTGGGCGTGGTCTGTAACCCCAGCCAGGGACAGACAATCTTGTTAGGAGGAAAGGGATTTTTGCTCAAAGCATTCCAAAACTAAAAGCTGGACCTGAAATAGAGATGTGGAGATGATGATGGTGGTGCACATTCAATGCAGTGCCCAGTACTAAGCGCTAAAACGCTCATTATGGGGGATCATATTGAGGGGAGAGGTCAGTTTTGGTTATGGATAACTTCCTGTTTTGCCTTTTCTCCCCTCCCAAGAACCCATCTCCTCCCAGTCTTCCAGCTTGGCCTCTTAGCCTGGGAAAGATGCCATTCGACAAACAACAGCAGTGTAATAATAATAAAAGTATTTGTAAAGCACTTACTATGTTCCTGGCACTGTTCTATGTGCTGGGGTAGATATACGTTAATCAGGTTGGACACAGCCCATCTCTCACATGGGGGTCACAGTCTTAATCCCCATTTTACAGATAAAGCAACTGAGGCACAGAGAAGTTACGTGGTGAAGCTGGGGTTAAAACCAAAGGATTTCTGGTTCCCAGGCCCGTTCTTTCTCCACTAGGCCATGTTGCTTCCGATGCTGCTGTGCCAGCATCCTCCAAGGCATCCTCTACCATGCCAGCTCCCATGCCCACCTAAGTGCCCATCCTTGGCCCCACCCCCATGCCACCCAAAATGTGCATCTCTGGCTCTAACTCCCTGCCAACCAAAATGTCCACTAGTGTAAGCTCCTCCTCCCTGAGGCCAGGGAAAGTGTCCACCCAAAAGAAAGTATAAAGGGAACCTCTTGCTTCCCCCCCACCCCCACGCCCATGTCTCCCAACACTCCAAGCAGAAGACTCCTGGATGTGACCAGCTGTGCGATCAACAGGTAATTGTGGATTGAACTGTGTGTTCCCACCAGGGAGATCAGGGGGACCTCACCTCTTCCCCCTCTGAAATTAAAGTTCTTTCAGAACAGAAAGTTGATGTGGGGCTGTTTATGCTGGGGGAAATGGTAGTGGCATATGGTAGTTTTTGACTAGGAAGCCCACTTGAGTCCTCATCCCTTTTCACTGCAACCAGCTGCCTAAGCAATTCCTGACATCCTGACCCTATCAGAGTCTGCCACAAAGGAATGACTCAGCAGTAGTTAATAGCATTTATGGGTGTAATGTACTGTAATACGTGCCTGGGAATAAACAAAAAAGCAAGTGACATAATCTCTGCCAAAAAAGTATCCACTCCTGGATAAGCAGGGAAGGAATAACTGCTCTCTTAGGACTGTAGGAAGGGAGAGATCATAGCTCTCCTGGGAGTGCAGGAAGGGAGGGACCGTAGATCTCCTGGGAGTGTAGGCAGGGGGTGACTGCATATCCCCTGGGACTGAAGGAAGGGTGGTAGCCACAACTCTTCTAGGACTGCAGTGGGGCATGGAGATGCAGCTCTCCTGAGACTAAAGAGGGAGAGGGAGAAGGAACTCTTCTGAAACTCTAGTAGCAGAGAGATGGCAGCTGTCCTGGGACTGTAGAATAGGGGGGAGGTACAGCTCTTCTGCAACTGTAGGAGGCAGGGGAGCCATTGTTCTCTGGGGACTGTAGCAGGAGATGGGTCACAGCTCTCTTGAGACTGTAGAAAGAAAGAACTCCTGGGAGTATTGAAGAGGAAGGAGCCAAAGCTCTCCTGAGATTGTGGGAAGGAAGAGAATCAGCTCTCCTGGAAGGTGTATTAGCAGAGGGAACTGCAGCTATTATGGGACATTGGGAATGGAGGGAGCCTCAGCACTCTAAGGACAATAGGAGGGGAGGGTGTCACTGCTGTCCTGTGACTATAAAAGGAGAGGGAGCCTTTCCTCCCATTGGGCCCTAGGATGGATGGGAGCTGCAACTATTCTGGGACTGTAGGAAGGGCAGGAACCAAAGCTATCCTGAGACTATTGGAAAGGAAGAAACTGCAGCTCTCCTGGGACTGTGGAAAGAGATATGGTAGATCTCCTGGGACTGTACTAGTGGAAGGAACCACTATCCTCCTGGAGTGTAGGAGTGGAAGGATCTCAGCTCCCCTGGGACTGTAGAAAGGGAGGAAGGCACAGTTCCCCTTGGGTTATAGGAGTTGAGGTACCTGCAGCTCTTCAGGAACTGTAGGAGAGCTGGGAAACACTGTTCTCCTGGGACTATTGGAGAGGAGGGAACTGTAGCTCTGCTAGGATTGTGAGAGGTGAGAATTGGCAGCTCTCCTGGGACTGTATTAGTTCAGGAAGCCTCAGCTGTCCTGATTATGTAGGAAGAGAGATAGCCCAGCTCCTAGGACGATATGACGGGAGGGAGCCACAGCTTTCCTGAGGCTGTAGGTGGGTAGGGAAGGTAGGTCTCCCAGGACTGTAGGAAGGGAGGGATATGCAAATCTCCTGGGACCATAAGGCGGGGATGAGCAGCAGCTCTCCTCAGACTGAAGGAGGAGAAGGAGCTACATCTCTCCTGAGACTTTAGGAATGGAGCAATCCACCACTCTCCTGGGACTGCGGGAGTGGAGAGAGCTGCAGCTTTTCTGGGACTGCTGAAGAAGGAGTTGTAGCTCTCCTGGGATGGAAGGGGGAGAGATGGCAGCTCTCCTGTGATGGAAGGGGGAGAGATGGCAGCCCTCTTGTGTTTGTATTAGTGGAGAGAGCTACAGCTCTCCTGGAACTATAGGAGTGGAAGAACCCCTGCTCCCCCTGGCTATAAATGTAAAGGGAGCCACAGATCTCCTGGGATTGTAGGTAGATAGTGATCCTCAGCTATCCCAAGACTGTAGGACAGGAGAGAACCACAATTATCCGGGACTAAAGTAGGGGAAGAAGCCACAGCTCTCCTGGGACTGAAGGAGGGGAGGGAGTCCAGTTCCCTGGAACTGAGAGGGGAGGGAGATACTCTCTTGGGACTGTAGGAGAGGCAGAAGCCACAGTTCTTCTAGAACTGTCGGAGGGGTGGGAGCCTCAGCTCTCCTGGGGAGAGACTGCAGCTCTTCTGGGACTGCAAGGAAGAGAGGAAGTCATAGCTCTCCTGTAAATGTGGGAGGGGAGAGATGACAGTTCTCCTGGGACCGTATTAGTGGAAAGAGCTGCAACTCCCCGAGGGCATTAGGAGTGGAAGAAGCCACGGCTCTCCTGGGCTTACAAGGTGAGAGGGAGCCTCAGTTCTCCTAAAACTGTAGGACTGGACGGAACCTCAACTCTCCTGGGACAGGAGAAGGATAGGGACAGCATTCATTCAGTCATTTATATGTATTTATTGGGTGCTTACCCTGGGCAGAGCATTGTACTAAGAAGTTGGAAGAGTACAATATAACAGTAAACAGATATGTTGTCTCCCCATAACGAGTTTACATTCTAGAGGGGGAGAAAGACATTAATATCCAGCGCTTAGAACAGTGCTTTGCACATAGTAAGGGCTTAATAGAGGTCATCATTATAAATAAATAAACTACAGATATGTAAATAAGTTCTGTGGGGCTGAGAGGGGGAATGAAGGAAGGGAGCAAGTCAGAGCAATGCAGAAAGGAGTGGGAGAAGAGGAAAAGAGGGCTTAACTATGGAAGACCTCTTGGAGTAGATGTGCCTCCAATAAGGCTTTGAAGGGGAAGAGAAAATTTGTCTGTCGGATTTGAGGAAAGAGGGCATTCCAGGACAGAGGGAGGGCATGGGCAAGTGGTCAGTGGTGAGATAGATGAGATCGAGATAGAGTGAGGAGGTTAGCATTAGAGGAACGAAGTGTGTGGGCTGGGTTATAGTAGGAGAGTATTGAAAATAGGTAGGAGGGGCCAAGGTGATTGAGTGCTTTAAAGTCTATGGTGAGGAGCTTTTGTTTGATGCAGAGGTGGATGGGCAACCACTGGAGGTTCCTGAGGAGTGGGAAAACATGTCCTGAACGTTTTTGTAGCATCCAGTCTGGAGTGGGGAGAGACAGGAGGCTGATACAGTAACCAAGGTAGGATAGGATAAGTAATTGAATTAATGTGATAGCAGTTTGTACGGAGAGGAAAGGTAGATTTTGGTGCTGCTGTGAAGGTGGAACCAAGAGTAACTAGTGATGGGAGTCAATGATAGCACCAAGGTTACTGGCTTGTGAGTGGCTTCTACAGAGATGGGAAAGTAAGGAGGAGTACAGGGTTTGGGTGGGAATATAAGGAGTTCTGTTTTGGATATCTTAAGCTTGAGATGATGGGAGCATATCCAAGTAGAGGGACTGTAGAAAGGGAGGGAGCCATATCTCTCCTGGGGTTGTAAGAAGGGAGTGACTGCAGTTCTCCTGATAGTGTAGAAGAAGCGGGAGCTGCAGCTCTCCTGGGACTATAGGAGGAAAGGCACCTGCAGTTCCCCTTGGGCTCCAGGAGGTGAATGGGGTACAGTTATCCTGGAACTGTCAGAGAGGATGGAACCTCAACACTTTTGGGAGTGTAGAAGGTGCAGGAGCCACAGTTCTCCTAGGACTTTAGGAGAGGAGGGAGCCTCAACTCTCTAAAGACTCTAGAAGAGGAGGTAGCTGCAGATCTCCTGGTACTGTTGACAGGGAAGGAGCCACAGCCGTTCTAGAACTGCAGAAGGAGTGAGTCATAGTTCTCCTGGAACTATAGAAATGGAAGGAGCTGTAGCTCCCCTTGGGCTCTGAGAGGGGAGGGAGCACAGCTCTCCTGGGACTGTAGAAGGGATAAGAGTTGTACATCTCTTGGGATTGTAGGAGAGAGATAGAAACTCTTCTGGGACTGTATCAGTGTGGGGGAGCTGCAGCTCTCCGAGAGTGTAGGAGGGGAGGCACCCAGTTCCTCATGACTATAAAGGAGAGGGAGCCGCAGTTCTTCTGGGATTGTAGGAGTGAAGTGTAGTAGGTCTCCCCCTTCATTTCTGAGAGACCACCACTCTCCCCACATTCAAAACCTTCTTTGAAGTACATCTCCAAGAGGCCTTACCCATTAAGACTTCATGTTTCCTGTTCTCCCACTCCCTTCTGTGTCACCCTTGTACTCTTTTTTCACCGCACCCACAGCCCCACAGCACATGCTGTATTCTCCCAAGCACTTAGTATAGTGCTCTGCACCCATTAAGTACTCAACAAATTCCACTAATAATGGATAATAATATACATATGCATAATTCATATTCCACTCTACTCTGCTGTTAACCTTCTCACTGTGCCTCGTTCTCACCTGTCCTGCAGTCGACCCCTGGCCCACATCCTATCTCTGGTCTGAAATGCCCTCCCTTCTCACATCCACCAAACTAGCACACTTCCCCCCATCAAAGTCCTACTGAAAGCTCACCTCCTCCAGGGGGCCTTCCCAGACTGAGCCCTCTTTTCCTCTCTGCTCCTCCTCCACTCCCCATTGCCCCGATTCCCCCGTCTGCTCTACCCCACTCCCCGCCCCTCAGCACTTGTGTATATATGTACATATTTATTATTCTATTTATTTTATTAATGATGTATATATATATATATATATATATATGATTCTATTTATTTATATTGATGCTATTGATACCTGCTTACTTACTTTGCTTTGTTTTGTTGTCTGTCTCCCCCGTTCTAGACTATGAGACCATAGTTGGGTAGGGATTGTCTCTGTTGCTGAATTGTACTTTCCAGGCACCTAGTACAGTACTTAGCAGACAGTAAGTGCTCAATAAATACGATTGAATGAATGAATGAATGAAGGGAACTGCTGCTCACCAGTTCCAGGAAAGTTTCTGGGAACTGTAGGTGAGGAGGAAAATGCAACTCTCCTGGGACTGTGAGAGGGCAGGGAGTCATCTCTTATGGGTCTGTAGGAGATGAAGGACTACACGTCTCCTGGGACTGTTGGCTGTGAGGGACTGTTGGTGTCCTGGGACTTTAGAATGGGAGAGGCTGCAGTTCTCCTGAGACTGTAGAACACGATGGAGCTGCAGTTCTTCTGGGTCTGTAGGAAAGGACATAGTTGAAGCTCTGCGACTATGGGAGTGGAGCGAGTCACAGATCCCCTTGGATTCTAGAAGAGGAAGGAGCTCACCTCCTCCAGGAGGCTGTCCCAGACTGAACCCCCTTTTTCCTCTCCTCCTCCCCATTCCCTCCCATCCGCTTCCCCTCCCCACAACACTTGTCTATATTTATAAAGATTTGTTACTCTATTTTCTTAAGGATGTGCATAAAGCTGTAATTCTATTTGTTCTGACGATTTTGACACCTGTCTACATGTTTTGTTTTGTTGTCTGACTCCCTCTTCTAAACTGTGAGCCCGTTGTCCGGTAGGGACCGTCTCTATATGTTGCCGACTTGTACTTCCCAAGTGCTTAGTACAGTGCTCTGCACACAGTAAGCGCTCAATAAATACGATTGAATAAATGAATGAATGAACCCCAGCGCTTGTCCTAATCCTTACCCTATCCCTCACCCTAATCCTAGCCATAACCCTAACCCTAACCCTAACTTTAACTCCAGCGCTTGTCCTAATCCTTACCCTATCCCTTACCCTAATCCTTCCCATAACTCTAATCCTCACCCTATCCTAAGACTAGACTTAACCCTGATTTTAATCCTCCCTCCCTCTGCTCTACCCCTTCCCTACCCCACAGCACTTGTGCATATTTGCATATATTTATTACTCTATTTTATTAATGATGTGTATATATCTGTAATCCTATTTATCTATTTAGATGCTACTGAGGCCTGTCTACTTGTTTTGTTTTGCTATCTTCCCCTTCTAGACTGTGAGCCCACTCTTGGGTAGGGATTGTCTCTGTCGCCAAATTGTACTTTCCAAACGCTTAGTACAGTGCTCTGCACACAGTAAGCGCTCAATAAATACGATTGAATGAATGAATGAACACTAATCCTAAGGTTTGACCTAGGCATAGCTCTAAACCTAACTCTAACCCTAAACCTACCTTAACCCTTACTTAACCCTAACCCTAAACTTAGTCCTAGGCCTAGCCTCAGGCTTAACCCTAACCTTAATGCTCACCCTAACCCTAACCCTAACCCTAACCCAAACCTATCCCTAACCCTTGTTGTATCCAAAATACTAAGCCTAACCTGAACTTTAATCCTAGCCTCAGACCTAACCATTTCATTAGCCCTACCCCAACACTAATTCTAAACCTAATCCTAGCCTTTAGGAATAGCATTCCGCCTACTCTGAACAACTAAGCCTAACCCTAACTCTAACCCTAACATGAATACTAGTCCTAACCCTTGTCCTAATTCTAAAGCTATCCCAAACCCTAACCCTTACTCTAAATCCAACCCTAACTCTAGACCCAACCTTAATCCTTAATCTGACCATAGCTAAAACCCTAACTCTAGTCATTTCCCCAACCCTATACCTATCCTTACTGCTAACCCTAACCCTTTCTGTAACCAAAATGCTAAACCAAGCCTTCACTTTTACCCTAGACTCAGCCATAACCATTACATGCCCCTACCCCCAACACTTAACCCAACCCTAATCCTATCCCTAGGACTAGCATTAGTCGTAACCCCAACACTAACCCTTGCCTTTCTCTAACCTTAACATGAATCCTAGCCCTAAGGCTTGTCCTAACCCTAAAACTTTCCCAAACCCTAACCCTAATCCTAAACCTTACCCTCAACCTAAATTTAGCCCTAATCCTAATGCAAAACTTAAACCTATCTCTAACCCTATTTTCCCTCCCCCTCACCTAGCGAGGATGTACCCAGTCATTAAGGAAGAGCTGACAACATCCCCTCCTCCTGCCAGGGCAGTGGTCAGGCATGACGACCAAGAGGGAAATCGACAGAGGGTTACATACTTTCCCAGAGGGGAGCTCGCTGACCTCCAAGAGAAGTATAGGAAATCCCTGTTAGAGAATTGGATAGAGTGGCTCTGTAGGCTTTTACAAAAATGGGGCCAGGGTGCTTCTGCTCGAGGAAGCCGAAATGGCCCCAGAGGTTGGAGGCGGGGGGGTGCTAGGTTATTAGCCCTGGCATTGGAGACCACAAGTGGGCAACTGGGGCTGCTCCCACATATGGGGATGTCGCATCACGTGCTGCCGAGGATTGGGTGATCAATAACCCCATATAGGATCAGAGACTATGGGAGGGTGCCGTTCTGGCATATATGGACATATTTGACCAGGGCGGAGCACAGGTCTCCCAGAAGGGCTCAGTTCATGTTGACCCCGTAGTGCACGGGGATACAAAAGGTGGCATAGCGGTCGTAGGACATCGTCTTGGGGAAGGACAACTCCGAGAAAGCAAACGAAATTACAAAAACGACCTGAGCCACACAGCCCCATAGAGAGATGGCTCTGCCATTGATCAGGGAGTTGTGGATGGTCTTGGTGACGGTGATGGAGATAAGGCAGAGGTCGAGAACGGAGAGGGCCCTGAGGAAGAAGTACATGGGGGTGTGGAGGTACCGGTCGAGGGTGGTGACGGTGACGATGAGGAGATTCCCTGTCAGGGCCGCCAGGTAGACCAGCTGCAGCTCCCAGACCTCCGAGAATCTCAGCAGGACGAATTTTCTCCCCTTGGTGGTGTTTCCCATTTTCATGGACTATCTGGGGACTCCCCATAGAGGCACAGGGAAGGAGCATATTTACAGGAAGAAATCTGAAAATCCCCATTTTTATTTTCAACTATCAGCCTCCCTCCGTTTTGGCTTCTAAGTCTACATTTTCACCTTCACCGAGACCTAGGATGGGAAGACAATGACTTTGGAGCCATGAAAAAGGGGTTGGGGTCCTAATGCCCCACCCACCCACCCTTTCCTGCCTCTCATGTACACACACACACACACACACACACACACACACACACACTGTACAAAGTGATTTTTATATTGTCTATCAAATCTGTTCTACTATACTCTCCCAACTCTGTCCTACCGTACTCTCTCAAGCATTTAGTTCAGTGCTCTGCACACAGTAGGTGCTCAATAAATACCGTTGATTAATTGGTCATTCCTGCAAACACCTTTTTGGTCTGTGTCATAATGGCATCCTGATATTATCATTCAGTAGTATTTATTGAGCACTTACTGTGTGCAGAGCACTGTACTAAGCACTTGGAAAGCACAATTCAGCGACAGAGAGAGACAATCCCTTTCCACACCGGGGTTGCAGTCTAGAAATGAATGAATTACTACATTTCCTAGTATTTCTTCAACATTAACAGTGTTTCTTGAGTGCTTTCTTTGTGCAGGGCACTGTACTAAGTGCTTGGGAGAGTACAATAGAACAGAATTAGTAGAAACGTTCCCTGTCCACAGTGAGTTTACAGTCTAGTTGAGGAGACAGACATTAATATAAATATATACGTTAGGAAAATGAATATAAATGCCCTTCCTTATTTTCAGTGTGCTCTGCAGGTGGGCTCCTCTTCAATCCAACCAAAAATGCCCAAGAGAATCTGATATATGTAGATAGATTCTGTTATTCATAGCCTCAAAAACATTCCAGTAGGCAATCGATAAATGAATGGTATTTATTGAGCACTTACTGGGTGCAGAGCGCTGTAGTAATCCTTGGGGGGAGTACAGTAGAACAGAACTGGAACACATGTTCCCTGCCCGCAGACAGCTTTGAGGCTAATCTAGCCTCAGCGTCATTGTCCTTTGTCCTTCTCTTGGTATCCTGGCAGCTTGGTCTCGACTGGTTTCACCTAGATGTTTGCAGTCCACGCCTCATAACTCCTAACTCTATCCTCTGGGCGGTCATTCAGTGGAGCGCGAGGATTGGCTGGGGCCGGGGCCATCCTGCAGGGCTCCGTTTGGGCCACCAGAGGACGCACTCGCAGCATCTCTTCCGTTCCCCCCAATCCACAGGTGCTTGGGAATTGGCTGTGTGCGGGAGTTCTCCTCCAGCTCGCGAGATCGGCAGGCAGAAGACTCCCTCGCAGCTCTTCCCGTTACCCCCCCTCCATAAAATAGTGGAGCGTGGGGATCAGCTGTGGCCGGGGACCGTCCTGCAGCTCCTGGACTCGGCCAACAGAGGGCGCCCTCGCATCACTTCCCGGCCCACCCCCCATTCAGTGTGGGGCGGATTGGTTGGGGCAAGGGATTTCTCAAGGGGGAGGGAGGATCCTGACAGCTCTCACCCCTCGCCCAGACCTTCCTGTCACCGCCCCGAGCATCTGGGACCGACGAGATGGAGTGAGTCTCTCTCTTAGCAGAGGTCAGCGCTCCCCAGCCCAGGGCAGACCCAGTGACTCTGGAGAGAAGCAGGGGAAAGGTGAGGGAAATTTCAATGGGGAACTGGATGACCAGGGTCAGAGTCACAATTTCTCTAAATTAAAAGCAGTGCCGCTCAGTGGAAAGAGCATGGGACCAGGAGTCAAGACAACCTTGGTTCTAATCCCAGTTCTGCCACTAATCTGGTGTGTGAAATTGGGCAAGTCGCTTCACTTCTTTGTGCCTCAGTTACCTCATCCGTAAAATGGGGATTAAGACTGTGAGCCTCGTGTGGGACCGTGTCCAACTCGCTTTGCTTGTATCCCCTGCAGTGCTTAGTACGGTGCCCGGCACATAGTAAGCGCTTAACAAATATCATAAGAAATCATGAGAGTAAGAGCTTGTTGATAGACTCGATTTTGCCATAATCTTTGTTCTTGCTGGAACGTGTCTTGGCTAGAAAGCTGTCTGAGAATTTGCAATTTGAGAATTCCACATTACGAACCTGTTTGGACACAGTGTGCTGTGTTGCAGGAAGAAATGGCTTGGTGCATGTGTGTAGTGTCAGACAAAGTGAATGGCTCACCACCAGCCTTCCTTAAACACATATTCTTGTGATTACACAACCCCTTGTGTTTTTTATTTTTATAGCCCAAATCAATCAATGGAACGTTTTGAGTGCTTACTTTGTACAGAACACCGGACGTAATCTCTGCTGTTGCTTCAGAATAAAATAGACATCATCAATGTGGAAAGTTTTCCATTTTGTCCTGAATTAAGACAGGAGGCAGGACGAGTTTATCAGGTGAGGTTCCCCTTCTAGACTGCAATTTGTTTGTGGGCAGGGAACATGTCTACCAACTCGGTTCTAGTGGACTCTACCAAGTGCTTAGTACAGTGCTGTGCACACAGTAAGCGCTCAGGAAATACCATTGATTGATTAATGGATTGATTGAGGTTCATCCGGGGGCAAGGGCATTTTCTTGCCTTACGAGTTTCTCCCTGAATGTCTTTAATCCCTTTCTGATATCAGGTCCTATCATGATGACCAAGGGCATTTTGCAGGCATGCCCAACATCTCCAAGGTGAGGGAAGTCCTCCTTCTAGGATTCTCAGAGATCCGGGAGCTGCAGCTGGTCCATTCTGTGCTGTTTCACCTGATCTACCTGGCGGCCCGGACGGGGAATCTCCTCATCGTCGCCGTCACCGCCCTCGACCAGTGCCTCCAAACCCCCAAGTACTTCTTCCTCAAGAACCTGCCCAACCTCGACCTCTGCTACATCTCCGTCACTGTCCCCCAATCCATCCACAACTCTCTGACCGACCATAGATCCCTCTCCCTCCAGGGCCGTGCCGCCCAGGACGTCTCGGAGGTTTTCTTTGCAGCTGCAAAATATTTTGTACTCACGGTGATGTCCAATAATGGTTATGCCGCCATCTGCCTACCCCTGCGCTACGAGATCGTCATGATCAGAGGGGCCTGTGGAAAGATGGCTGCTGCCTCGTGGTTCAGTGGGGGCCTGTTTGGAGTTCTTATTTCAGCTTCGACCTTCTCCCTGTCCTTCTGGGGGTCCACTGTCATCCAACAGTTTCTCTGTGACCTCTCTTCCCTGCTGAAGATCACCTGATCCAAGGGCCACGTTGACATTGACGTGGGCGTCACCCTGGGGTAGCGTTAGTCGTCGTCTGCTTCATTCACATCATCGTTTCATATGTGCCTATCATCCGGGCCGTGCTGAGGATGTCAGCCTCCAAGGGCCGGGCCAAAGCCTTCTCCACCTGCCTTCCCCACCTGGGCATCGTCAATTTCTTTGTCATGACTCATTTCTGTGCTTACTTGAAGCCACCCTCAGATTCTCCCTCAATACTGGAGCTGCTTTTGTCAGCATTCTGCTCCGTGGTTCGCCCCTCCCTAAACCCCCTCATCTACAGCCAGAGTAACAGGGATGTGAAGGCCACCATGGGAAGGGGGCTAGGCAGGGAATGGCTTCCATCTTGGGGACGTGAAGTGACTATTCTTTGCCTGCTGGAGTTAACATGGCCACATTGAATGATCCCAGCATCATTCAGAGACCAGTTCTTTCTGTGTTTCACCCACAGACCACCTCAGGAGAAGGGAAAATAATCTATTACACATTCAGATCAGGATCTTCGTTTACACAGACAGATTGGGTTAGACTGGATTCGTCTTCTACCTAGTGAGCTGAAAGCCACCCTTGTAAGGAGGGCACAGGTCTTAACGGAAGATGACACTCCAAGTTGTACCTTTGTCAGTCACAACCGATTTTCCCTGAGAAATAATGTCATCGGTGGGGTATTTGCTCCTGAATTGACTCATCTCCCTGGTGTGGAACCCGACTTGAAACTTCTAAACTTTACACTGCCCAATTACCAAGTTGCAGAATGTACTTTGCTCCTATTTTTGCATTTCCTTAGAGTGTTTCATGTCTAAATGTGTGTATGTGTCTGTGTCTGTGTCTCTCTGTGTCTCTGTGTGTGTTTGTTAGCCTGTATGTGTATGCACAAGTATGGCTCAAACAAAAGCAATTTCCCCCAGAGTAATTCATTAATTTTTTTTTTACCACCACTCAGCGTGATCAATCAATGCTTTTTTGTGTTGGTTTTTTTTCTAACTGGTATTTGATAAGTCCTAACAATGTGACAGGCACTGCATTAAGCACGTGGGTAGATACAAGTTAATCAGATTGGACACAATCCCTGTCCCTCCTGGGCTTCATGGTCTTAGTCCCCATTTTAAAGATGAGGTAAATGTTGCCCAGAGAAGAGAAGTGACTTGTCCAAGATCATGCAGCAGACAAGTGGCAGAGCTGGGATTAGTACTCATGAACCTCTGACTCCCAGGCCAATGCTCTATCCACTAAGCCATCCAGGCATCACACTTTCTGAAGCAGAGTTCCACCAGCATCACTAATTGTTCAGGACTAACTCTCAAATACAAGAAAAGATCAGCGAAGTAGCATGGCCTAGTGGAAAGAACATGAGCCCGGAAGTCAGAGGACCTGGTTCCTAACCCTAGCTCTGCCAATTCCCTGCTGTGTAACCTTGGGCAACTCACTTCATTTCTCCATTCCTCAGTTTCCTCACCTGTTAAATCGGGATTCAATACCTCCCGCCTCACTTAGATTGTGAGCCCCATTTGGAACCTGATGGTTTGGACCTACCCCTCCTCCCCCAGGGAGATACCCAAGGTCAGGGAGGCCTAATGGCTGGTGTCCCTGGTCGCTCTTTATGGCCTCTTTTATGTGTGACAATCCATCATGCTGAGTGTTATACTCAACATGAAAGAAAAATCTCCTCTACTGATGAACTGCCAAATAGTGTTAGGGTTCACCCTTCCGGTCTTCTGCCCATTTTTGATTATTCAGAGCGACAGGAGGATAAGTGCTATCTGGAAAAAGGAATCACCTCGTTCCAACATATATTTTTCATAGATTCTCAGAGAAGCTGCCTGTCTTAAGTCCCGCTCGGGTAAAGAGACCAGGTATCTTGATCCCAGCAGCAGCAAGCCAAGAGGAGCAGGGTGGCCTACTGGATAGAGTATCGAAGGAACTGGGTTCTAATTCCGGCTCCACCACTTGTCTGCTGCGTGACCTAGGGCAAATGCATGAATTCATTCATTCAATCACATTTATTGAGCGCTTACTGTACTAAGCGCTTGGGAAGTACAAGTTGGCAACATATACAGATGGTCGCTACCCAACAGTGGGCTCACAATCTATCTCATCACTTCTGTGGGCCTCAGTTCCCTCATCTGTAAAATGGGGATTAAGACTGTAAAACCCTTGTGGGACCGGGAGTTGTCTGACCCAATTTGCTTGTATCCACTCCAGCGCTTAGTACAGTGCCTTACACATAATAAATGCTTATCAAATACCAGAATTATTATTACTGTTATTATAATTAGTATTATTATTATTAAAGATGGGGAGGGGGGCTTTTTACACAGGCCCAGACTGAGACAATTAAGCACCCTCAGACAGGGAAACACAGGGAAGCAGCATTGCCCAGTTGATAGAGAATGGACTTGAGAGTCAGAGGACCTGGGTTCTAATTCTGCCTCCACCACTTGTCTGCCATATGACCTTGGGCAAGTCATTCCGCTTCTTGCCTCAACTAACTCATCTGTAAAATGGGGATCAAGACTGGAAGTCAAGCTGCGGGACAGGGTATGTCCGGGTCCGGGTATGTCCAACCTGACTAGTTTGTATATACTTTCATTCATTCATTCATTAGATCATATTTATTGAGCACTTACTGTGTGCAGAGCACTGTACTAAGCACTTAGAAAGTACAAGTCGGCAAAATATAGAGACAGTCCCTACCCAACAACGGGCTCAGACAGCAAAACGAAACGAGTAGACAGGTGTCAATACCAACAAAATAAATAGAATTATAGATATAAACACATCATTAATAAAATAGAGAAATAAATATGTACAAATATATACAAATGCCGTGGGAAGGGGAAGGAGGTAGGGCAGAGGGAGGGAGGGGCAGGAGATGGGGAGGGAAGGAGGAGCAGAGGATAAGGGTCTCGGTCTGGGAAGACCTCCTGGAGGAGATGATGCATTCTCAGTAGGACTTTGAGGGGAGGAAGAGAACTAGTTTGGTGGAAATGAGGAGGGAGGGCATTCCAGGACGGAAGTAGGACGTGGGCCAGGGGTCGACGGTGGGACAGGTGAGGACGAGGCACAATGAGGAGGATAGCAGCAGAGGAGCAGAGTGTGCGGCCTGGGGTGTAGAAAGAGAGAAAGGAGGTAAGGTTGGAGGGGGCAAGCTGATGGAGAGCTTTGAAGTCAATAGTGGGGAGCTTTTGCTTCCTGCGAGGGTTGATAGGCAACCACTGGAGAGTTTTGAGGAGGGGAGTGACATGCCCAGAGTGTTTCTGTAGAAAGATAATCCAGGCAGCAGAGTGAAGGATAGACTGAAGCGGGGAGAGACAGGAGGATGGGAGATCAGAAAGGAGGCTGATGCAGTAATAATGATGATAATAATAATAATGGTATTTGTTAAGCGCTTACTATGTGCCAAGCACTGTTCTAAACGCTGGGGTAAATACAACGTAATCAGGTTTTTCGATGTAGGGCTCACAGCCTCAATCCCCATTTTACAGATGAGGTACCCGAGGCACAGAGAAGTTAAGTGACTTGCCCAAAGTCACACAGCAAACAAGTGGCGGAGCCGAGATTAGAACCCATGACCTCTGACTCCCAAGCCCGTGCTCTTCCCGCTAGGCAACGCTGCTCCTGTAATCCAGTCGGGATAGGATGAGAGATTGAACCAGTGCTTCAATGTATTTCAGTGTTTAGAACAGTCCCTGGAAAATAGTAAACCTTTACCACTTACCATTATGAAAAAAAACAATCAGGGAAGGTCCCATGGATTTAATAGAGCTTCAGAAAGGGGCTTTGAAGAAGGGAAGCCCTGTAGTCTGATGGGTATGAAGGGAGAGGGAATTCCAAGAGGGTGAAAGGGAGTGAAGTAGTGGTCTGAGGTCTGAGTAGGGCACGTGGGAACGAGGCACAGTGAGATGGTGAGCTTGGGAGGAATGGAGAATGCAGATAGGAATTCAGTAGGGGAAAATAAGGCATATCAATCTATAAATCACATTTATTGAACACCTACTATGTGAAAACCTTTTTACTAAACACTTGGGAGAGTACGCTATAACAATATAACAGGGTTAGTGAAGTAGGGGTCTGAGTGGGGGCACTTGGGAACGAGGCACAGTGAGATGGGAGCTTGGGAGGAATGGAGAATGCAGATAGGAATTCAGTAGGGGAAAATAAGGCATATCAATCGATCGATCGTATTTATTGAGCACTTACTATGTGAAGACCTTGGTACTAAACGCTTGGGAGAGTACGATATAGCAATATAACAGGGTTAGTAGACACATTCCCTTCCCATGATGAGCTTACATTTTATGTAAGCTAACTGTCTACATTTTAGAAATTGAGGGGAATGTCTAAAATGGATTGCTTCAGATTTCAGATGGTCCCAAGCTCTGGCATGGGTTGCAGCTCCAAACTTCAGAGCTTAACCAGAACGCTACTATTAATCGCAGAAAGGGATTGATGATTAGTCTGTTGTTGTCAAACGAAGGAGTCACAGAGTGGGAACCACACGGGAATTGGCAGTTATTTAGGTTCTGGGGGCTGGGACCATAGGGAGCCCACGATCCCAGCCTTCCGAGATTCCCGGACAGTTAGCCATCTCAGCGGAGTTCTGGGCCCGTCCTCCCACGGGAATCCCCTAGGAAATTACCTGGCCGTCATCTGTTGGGATGGTGCAGCCATCCAGAGAGCCGAGAGGGGGAGGATCCGGAATACCCTCACCCCTTGCCCAGGCCTCCCTGCCACCACTACCAGTGTCCAGGACTGATGAGATGGAGTGAGCCTCTCTCATCAGAGGTCTATGCACCCCAGCCCAGGACGGGCCCGGTGACTCTGGAGAGGAGTAAGGGAAAGATGAGGGAAATTTCAATAGAGAACTGGGATGGCCAGAGTCAGTGTCACCATTTCTCTAAATTAAAAGCAGTATCGCTTAGTGACAAGAGCATGGGACTGGGAGTCAAGAGGACCCGGGTTCTAATCCCAGTTCTGCCACTTACTTGGTGTGTGACATTGGACAAGGCACTTAACTTCTTTGTGCCTCAGTTACCTCATCCGTAAAATGGGGATTAAGACTTTGAGCCTTGTGTGGACAATCCAATCCGATTTGCCTGTAATCCCCACAGTGCTTAGTACAGTGCCCAGCACATATTAGGCTCTTAACAAATACCATTAAAAAATCCTGAGAGTAAGAGCTTGTTGATACACTCAATTTTGCCATAATCTTTATTTTATTTATTTATTTTTTTTGCTGGAACGTGTCTTGGCTAGGAAGCTGAGAATTTGCAAACTTACATTTTACGCTAAGAGCCTGTTCGAATGCAGTGTACTGTGTTGTAAGTAGGGGCTTGTGCATATAGTTTCTGACAAAATGATTTGTTCAGCACCTGTCCTCCTTGAACACATCGTTTTGTGATTACACAACACCTTTGTTCTAGATTTTTATAGCCCAAATCAATTAATGGAATATATTGAGCGCTTACTGTGTGCAGAACACTGGACACAATCTCTGCTGATGTTTCAGAATAAAATAAACATCATCAACATGGAACTTTTTCCGTTTTGACCTGAATTAAGACAGAAGGAAGGATGAGATGACCAGGTGAGGTTCTCCTCCTAAACTGCAATTTTGTTATGGGCAGGGAAAGTGTCTACCAACTCTGTTGTAATGGGCTCTCTCAAGTGCTTAGTACAGTGCTCTGCACACAGTAAGTGCTCAGTAAATACCATCGATTGATTAATGGATTGATTAAGGTTCGTCTCCGGACAAGGGGATGACATAGGCATTCCCAGACACAAGCAATCTTGCCGTGAGTTTCTCCCTGGATGTTGTTAATCCCTGTCTGAAATCAGGCCCTATCACCTGATGCCCAAGGGCGTCTTGCAGGACATGCCCAACGTCTCCATGGTGACGGGATTCCTCCAGCTGGGTTTCTTGGAGGTCCTGGAGCTGCAGCTGGTCCACGCCGCCCTGTTCCTCCTGGTCTACCTGGCGGCCCTAACGGGAAATCTCCTCATCGTCTTCATCACCACCCTTGACCGGCACCTCCACACCCCCGTGTACTTCTTTCTCAGGCACCTGTCTGTCCTCGACCTCTCCCACATCACCCTCATCATCTCAAATCCATCACCATTTCCTTGACTAATAACAGCTCCACCGCCTTCCTGGGCTGCGTGGCTCAGCTCTTACTGGTGGTCTTGTTTGCAGCTTCGGAGTATTTTGTCCTCATGGCGATGTCCTATGACCGCTAAGTCGCCATCCGCCGCCCCCTGCACTATGAGGCCATCATGGAGCAAGGGGCCTATGAGAAGATGGCCGCCATATCCTGGATCAGCGGGGGGTTGTTTGGGGTACTATTTTCAGCTTCAATCTTCTCGCTGTCCTTTTGCCACTCCTACGTCATCCAGCAGTTGTACTGTGACATTCCCTCCCTGGTGAAGATCACCTGCTCTGAGGACCACATCACCATCGATGTGAGCGTCACCGTCGGGGTAGTGTTAGCCGTCATCTGCTGTCTCTCCCCAATTCAGCCTATACTTCACGCTGCTGCCCAGATCATCTTTGTGCAGAAACGTTATGGGCATGTTACTCCCCTCCTCAAAAATCCCCAGTGGCTACCCGTCAACCTACGCATCAGGCAAAAACTCCTCACTCTTGGCTTCAAGACTCACCATCACCTCGCCCCCGCCTACCTCACCTCCCTTCTCTCATTCTACAGCCCAGCCTGCACCCTCTGCTCCTCTACCACTAACCTCTTCACTGTACCTCGTTCTCGCCTGTTCCACTGTCAACCCCCAGCCCACGTCCTCCCCATGGCCTGGAATGCCCTCGCTCTGCACATCCGCCAAGCTAGCTCTCTGTCTCCCTTCAAAGACCTACTGAGAGCTCACCTCCTCCAGGAGGCCTTCCCAGACTGAGTCCCCTTCTTCCTCTCCCCCTCCCCATCCGCCCCCGCCCTACCTCCTTCCCCTCCCCACAGCACCTGTATATATGTTTGCATAGATTTATTACTCTATTTTACTTGTACATATTTACTATTCTATTTATTTTATTTTCTTAATGATGCTCATCTAGCATTACTTCTATTTATTCTGATGACACCTGTTCACATGTTTTGTTTTGTTGTCTGTCTCCCCCTTCTAGACTGTGAGCCCGTTGTTGGTTAGGGACCGTCTCTATATGTTGCCAACTTGTACTTCCCAAGCGCTTAGTACAGTGCTTTGCACACCGTAAGCGCTCAATAAATACAATTGAATAAATGAATGAAGGAAGGAAGGAAGGAATCTACTTCGCCTCTATGGTCAACTCGTACATAAGCATCTTCCGGGCTGTACTGAGGATGCCGGCCATCGAGGGCTGGGCTAAAGCCTCCTCCACCTGCCTGCCTCACCTCGCCATTGTTATCATTTTCATTTGAACAACCATCACCGCCCATCTGAAGCTACCCTTATACTCCTCCTCGACGCTGGACCTGCTGGTGTCCATGTTCTACGCAGGGGTATCCCCTGCCCTGAACCCCCTCATCTACAGCATGAGTAACTGGGACATGAAGGCCACCCTGGAGAGAGTCCTAAAGGGGAGTTTTTCCCATCCTTTTCTCTGGAAAAAAACTGCCTCCTTCTGTTAATATTGCCATCACTCTCCTTCACTAAGACACCCTACCGAGGGGTGTATATGAACAGTTGTCTTCTCTTGCTGATAAGAGGCTTTCTCAGAGTCCAGATGTTTGAGTGTTTGATAGACAATCCTGCCTCAGAGGGCATTTCTCTGGGGTCTATACAAGCTAACAGGTTGAACCCGGTTTATATCGAACAGGGAGCTCAATCTTCATCCCCATTTTACAAAAGATGGACCTGAAACCATAGAGAAGCAAAGTGGCTTGCCCACGGTCCCACAGTAGACAAGTGGCGGAGCCGGGATTATCACCCAGGTCCTTCTGACTCCCAGGCCTGAGCTCTTTCATGCTGCTTCTGTTGGGTAAGTCATTTATCCTTCATAATTAGAAATATTATTTTTTCCTTCCCAGACCATTAAGCTTTCCAAAATTTATCAGTCTCACGTGAAGTGAAAAAATTCCCTCCTTGTGTTGCATTCCTTAGTATCGATGTCTTCTTCTGATTAAAGTTAATCTACCCGACTTGCTACTTTTCCTTTCTGAACGTGAACGTGTCATCAGTTCTGTGACATGTGAAGTGAAGTAGTATGATCTAGGGAAAACAGTATGAGCCTGAGTCATTCATTCATTCATTCATTCAATCGTTTTATTGAGCGCTTACTGTGTGCAGAGCAGTGTCAGAGCACCTGGGTAGACTATAAGCTCATCCAAACCGCCAAGACTGTGCCACAGTTCCATACCCCTGCAGGAAGCTGTATGGTAGCCATGGTTGGTCAGTGGATAATAATAATAATGATAATAGTATTTGTTAAACTTTTACTATGTGCCAAGCACTGTAATAAGCACTCGGGTGGATACAGGCCAATCAGGATGGAGGGGCTTGTGTTAGTTGGGGTCACTGCACTTGACAACGCTCCTCTCCTGCAAACCCTCTGCCCAGTTCGGGGACACGGTCCTGGTCTGAGCAACTCTGAACACCCCCTGGCTTTAATGGGACCTCCAAGGATTCTCACATGCTCATTAATGCCTTCACTTCCAAGTCGGTGTGGGAAGGACATTACTTCACAGAGAAGGACTATAAATGCATCCTACCAGATGAGTATTCCCTGTATACCAAAAGGCATAACGAAGGTGTGGTGATCGCAAAAACAGACAAGTACCTTGTGGTGGGTACTTACAATCAGTTTATTCATTCATTCATTCAATCGTATTTATTGAGCGATTACTGTATGCAGAGCACTGTACTAAGCACTTGGGAAGTACAAGTTGGCCATATATAGAGACGGTCCTTACCCAACAATGGGCTCACAGTCTAGAAGGGGAGACAGACAACAAAACAAAACACATTAACAAAATAAAATTACTAGAATAGTAAATATGTACAAGTAAAATAGAGTAATAAATCTGTACAAATATATATATATAGGTGCTGTGGGGAGGGGAAGGAGGTAGGATGGGGGGATGAGGAGAGGAATAAGTGGGCTCAGTCTGGGAAGGCCTCCTGAAGGAGGTGAGCTCTTAGTAGGGCTTTGAAGGGAGACAGAGAGCTAGCTTGGTGGATGTGCAGAGGGAGGGCATTCCAGGCCAGGGGGAGGACGGGGGCTGGGGGTCGACGGCAGGACTGGCTAGAACGAAGCACAGTGAGGAGGTTAGCGGCAGAGGAGCGGAGGGTATGGACTGGGCTGTAGAGGAAAGAAGTGGGTGAGGTAGGAGGGGGCGAGGTGATGGACAGCCTTGAAGCCGAGAGTGAGTAGTTTTTGCCTGATGTGTAGGTTGACTGGTAGCCACTGGAGATTTTTGAGGAGGGGAGTAACATGCCTATAGCGTTTCTGCACAAAGATGATCCGGGCAGCAGCGTGAAGTATAGACTGAAGTGGGGAGAGACAGGGGGATGGGAGGTTAGAGAGGAGGCTGATGCAGTAATCCAGTCGGGGTAGAATGAGAGATTGAACGAGCAGGGTAGCGGTTTGGATGGAGAGGAAAGGGCGGATCTTGGCGATGTTGCAGAGGTGAGACCGGCAGGTTTTGGTAACGGATTGGATGTGAGGGGTAACGAGACAGCAGAGTCGAGGATGACAGCAAGGTTGCAGGCATGTGAGACGGGAAGGTTGGTGGTGTCGTCTACAGTGATGGGAAAGTCAGGGAGAGGGCAGGGTTTAGGAGGGAAGATAAGGAGATCAGTCTTGGACTTGTTGAGTTTTAGATGGCGGGCAGACATCCATATGGAGATGACCTGAAGGCAGGAGGAGATGCGAGGCTGGAGGGAGGGAGAGAGAGCAGGGGCAGAGATGTAGATTTGGGTGTCATCAATCAATCAAACAATCAATCGTATTTATTGAGCGCTTACTGTGTGCAGAGCACTGTACTAAGCGCTTGGGAAGTACAAGTTGGCAACATATAGAGACAGTTCCTACCCAACAGTGGGCTCACAGTCTCAAAGGGGGAGACAGAGAACAAAACCAAACATATTAACAAAATAAAATAAATAGAATAGATATGTACAAGTAAAATAAATAAATAAATAAATAAATAGAGTAATAAATGTGTACAAACATATATACATATATACAGGTGCTGTGGGGAAGGGAAGGAAGATGGAGAGGGGGACGAGAGGGAAAGGAAGGAGGGGGTTCAGTCTGGGACGGCCTCCTGGAGGACGTGAGCTCTCAGTAGGGCCTTGAAGAGAGGAAGAGAGCTAGTTTGGCAGATAGGCAGAGGGAGGGCATTCCAGGCCAGGGGGATGACGTGGGCTGAGGGTCGACGACGGGACAGGTGAGAACGAGGCATGGTAAGGAGATTAGCTGCAGAGGAGTGGAGGGTGCGAGCTGGACTGTAGAAGGAGAGAAGGGATGTGAGATAGGAGGGGGCGAGGTGATGAAGAGCCTTGAAACCGAGGGAGTGAATGAGTTCACCAAGGGTGTGAGTGTAGGTAGAGAACAGAAGGGGACCAAACCTGACCCTTGAGGAACCCCTACTGTAAGGGGATGGGAAGGGGAGGAGGAGCTCGCAAAGGAGACTGAGAATGAATGGCTGGAGAGATAAGAGGAGAACCAGCAGAGGATGGAGTCTGTGCAGCCAAGGTTGGAGAGTGTGTTGAGGAGAAGGGGGTGCTCCACAGTGTCGAAGGCAGCTGAGAGGTCGAGGAGGATTAGGATGGAGTAGGAGCCTTTGGATCAGGCAAGCAGGAGGTCATTGGTGACCTTTGAGAGGGCAGTTTCGGTGGAGTGTAGGGGATGGAAGCCAGATTGGAGGGGATCTAGGAGAGAATTGGCGTTGAGGGGTTCGAGGCAGCAGATGTAGACGACTCGGTCAAGGAGTTTGGAAAGGAATGGTAGGAGGGAGATAGGGCGATACCTAGAAGGGGAGGTGGGGTCCAGAGAGGGGTTTTTTTGGGATACGGGAGACGTAGGCATGTTTGAAGGCAGAGGGGAAGGAACCAGTGTAGAATGAGCGGTCGAAGATGGAAGTTAAGGAAGGGAGGAGGGACTGGGCTAGATATTTCATAAGATGAGAGGGAATGGGGCCGGAGGTGGCCGGTGGCCGGAGTAGTACTTGAGAGGAGGGAGGAGAGAGGAGATGTATCCCAGCGTCTGTGTGGAAGTCGTGGAGAAATTGGCTGACTGTTTTAAGAAAAATAAAAGTTAAGTAGGCAAAGGACTTCAAAACTGATCGATTCCCTGAGGACTGGTGTTTTATAAGAAAACATTGGCTATTTAGAAGTTTCCAAAATTGAGTCAACTTGAGATAGGTGAAGGAAGAATTTGGATTAACGGTAGCAGAGCCTGAAATGAAAGACGAAGTCTGCACCTTCTCTGACGGCCTCCCACTTCTGGGCAGAGGTCAGTTTCAACTGCCTCCACATTCCACTTCCAGGTTTGGAATACCCAAGATCACGCGTTGGTAAAGCAACCAGAACGATCCCATACAGGGATAGGGATAATGTCACATTTCCCATCATCCCGATGATCAACTAGTCTAAACAGTACACTGTATTGAGCACCTGGAAAAGTACAATAGAAATCACATTCCTATCTCACAAGGAGATTACCCTTTAATGGAGGAAACAGTCATAAAAATTTTTACTAATAGAGAAATCAGAATTCTCCCTCTAGGCTATAAAGTCTTTGTGGTCCCTACCAGCTGTATTGCACTGTACTCTCCTAAGTGCTTCGTACAGTGCCCTGCATTGAATACATGTTTTGTTTTGTTGTCTGTCTCCCCCTTCTAGACTGTGAGCCCGTTGTTGGGTCGGGACCGTCTCTATATGTTGCCGACTTGTACTTCCCAAGCGCTTAGTCAGTGCTGTGCACACAGTAAGCTCTAAGAAAATACAATTGAATGAATGAATGAACATCAACAAACGTCCCAAGTGTGAGCTTCTCCCCAGACTGGCTCCGACTCTTCCATCTGCCACCTTGTCCCTCCCTGTCCCTCTCCCCCTCCACCAAAGTCACTCTCACTGGGGCAGCGTGGGTCTGAAGGGCCCTTCACCACCATCTCCCCTTTGTCTTCTGGGTGGGGCAAGTCATGAAGTCTCCAAAATGCTGGCTACCGCACTTCGCACACAAGACGTGCTTAATCAATTGCAGCGATGGGCTACTGGATGGATGAATGAATAGATGAATGGATAGATGGTTGGATGAGAGGAGATGGATCTGAGCAATTGGATGGGATCTGCTTCCATCTTTAACTCCCCTTCTTCCAACGGTCGTACCTACCCTAAGAGTGTGCCTTATTCTCCACCTCTTCAAAGCTTTACTGAAGGACAACACCTCCAAGAGGCCTTTCCTGACTAAGCCCTCTTTTCCTTTTCTTCCACTCCCTTCTGCCTTGCCCTGACTTGCTGTCTTTATTCATCCCCTTCCCAGTCCCACATCACTTGTGTCCATATCCGTAATGTATTTATTCATACTAATGACTTTCTCCCACTTCAGACTGTAAGCTTGCCATGGGCAGAGAATGTGTCTGTTATATTGTTATACTATACTCTCCCAAGTGCTTAGTACAGTGCTCTGCATGCCATAAGCACTCAATAAATACGATAGACTGACTCCTAAATTATTTTTATTAATCATCATCGTCCTCAGTCAAAAGTATTTATTGAACACTTACTATGGGCACAGCACTCTACTGAAATCTTGGGGGAGTACAATACAACAAAATCAGGCAGCACGTTCCCTGCACATAACAAACAAGCAATCTAGAAGACCACCTAATTGAATGTTTGGTCAGTCCACTGGATAAAATCACCCAGACCTGGGACAGTTGGGAGGCTGAAATATCTCAGATATTAGAACGGGATTCCACAGGTGAATGACTGTCCCTCCCACTCCCAATACATTAGGAAAAATCAAAGCAATCATTGTGGTCCCTCCATCCAGATTCTAAAGCCGGCTGTGCCACTAGTTTGCTGTGTGACCTTGGGCAAGTACCTTCACTTCTCTGGCCCTCAGTTACCTCATCTGTAAAATGGACCCTAAGGCACTTATGGTTAACTCAAAGGTCACACTCATGTCAATGGTGGGGTGGTCTTCAGAGCAGGTGATTTTCAGCAGAGGGGATGTCACAGAAGAAATGCTGGACAACGTTGAACCAGCAGAAAGACAAGGAAAATGTAGAAGCTGAAAACAAGACCCCCAGTAGCCCTCCACTGAGCCAGGAGGCAGCCGCCATCTTTGGACAAGCCCCTGGTTTCATGATGACCTCGTAGCACAGGGGGAGGCAGTTGGCGATGGCTTCTAGGTCATAAGACATCGCCGTGAGGAGAAAAAACTCCAAGGCAGTAAACAGTGCCACCAGGAAGAGCTGAGTGGCACAGAACAAGAAGGAGATGGATTGGCAGTTAGTCAAAGGGACGGTAATGGATTTGGGGATGGTGACAGAGATGAGGCAGAGGTCGATGAGGGACAGGTTACTGAGGAAGAAATACATGGGGATGTGGAGGCGTCTGTCGAGGGCTGTGACGTCGACAATGAGGAGATTCCTCATCAGGGTCTCCAGGTAGACCAGGAGGAACACTGTGGCATAGATCAGATGCATCTCCCGGACCTCCGAGAATCCCAGCAGAAGGAATTCCCTCACCGTGGAGATGTTGGATATTTCTGGTGGATGATGTCGACTCACTGCACAGAAAGAGAGAAGACCTCAATTCACAGGCCTTGATGGCATCGATAAAGGAATCAACATTAATTCCCGTTGGAATAAATTCATTCATTCATTCATTCAATCGTATTTATTGAGCGCTTACTGTATGCAGAGCACTGTACTAAAAGCTTGGGAAGTACAAGTTAGCAACATATAGAGACGGTCCCTACCCATCAACGGGCTCACAGTCTAGAAGGGGGAGACAGACAACAAAACAAAACATATTAACAAAATAAAATAAATAGAATAGTAAATATGTACAAGTAAAATAAATAGAGTAATAAATATGTACAAATATATATATATATGGGTGCTGTGAGGAGGGGAGGAAGGTAGGGCGGGGGATGGGGAGTGGGAGAGGAATGATGAATGGTTGGAAGGATGGATGGGTGTAAGGAAGGAAATATGGGTTGATGAGAGAAGATTGATTTTACAAGGCAGATGGAGCTGCAGTCATCCTTTCTTCCCTTATCCCATACCTCTTCCCATTTTCCCACTTTCATACCCACCGCCAGAGTCATGCTAAGAAGCATATCATTATATTTTCATAATCATTACTAATAATGATTATTATTCATTAATTCTTTCAACCGTATTTATTGAGCACTTACTGTGTGCAGAGCACTGTACTAAGCGCTTGGGAAGTACAAGTTGGCAACATATAGAGACGGTCCCTATACAACAGCGGGCTCACAGTCTAGAAGAGGGAGACAGACAACAAAACAAAACATGTTAACAGAATAAAATAAATAGAATATGTAAATACGTACAAGTAAAATAGAGTAATAAATCTGTACAAACATATATACAGATGCTGTGGGGAGGGAAAGGAGGTATGGTGGGGGGATGGGGAAGGGGAGAGGAAGGAGGGGGCTCAGTCTGGGAAGGCCTCCCTCTCAGTAGGGCTTTGAACGGAGGAAGAGAGCTAGCTTGGCGGATGTGCAGAGGGAGGGCATTCCAGGCCAGGGGGAGGAGGTGGGCCGGAGATCGACTGCGGGACAGGAAAGAACGAGGTAAAGTGAGGAGGTTAGTGGGAGAAGGGAGGAGAGTGCAGTCTGGGCTGTAGAAGGAGAGAAGGGAGGTGAGGTAGGAGGGGGCGAGGTGATGGAGAGCCTTGAAGCCAAGAGTGAGGAGTTTTTGCCTGATGAGTAGGTTGACTCTGGAGACTTTTGAGGAGCGCAGTGCCCAATGTTACTATACTATACTATACTATGTAATACTATAGCATACTATGGTAGTATAGTACTACACTATACTACTATACCATACTATACTATACTATACTATACTATACTATACTATACTATACTAGTAGTATGGTATAGTATATACTATACACTATATATATATACTATAGCATACTATATAGTATATTCTACTATACTATGTAATATAATCATGTAATAATGATTACAATATCATTATTGTACTTATTGTACTTATTAAGAGGTTGTGCGCCTAAACTGCTCCACTTGCTGGAGAAGAAACCAAAGAATCAGTTCAGATACAATTCCTGTCCCTCACGGACTCAGAATGTAAGAGATCCTAGGGAAGCAGCATGGCTCAGTGGAAAGAGCCTGGGCTTGGGAGTCAGAGGTCATGGGTTCTAATCCCTGCCCTGCCACCTGTCAGCTGGGTGACTTTGGGCAAGTCACTTCACTTCCCTGCCTCAGTTCCCTCATCTGTAAAACGGGAATGAAGACTGTGAGCCCCACGTGGGACAACCTGATCACCTTGCTCCGTCCCCAGCGCTTAGTACAGTACTTGGCACATAATAAGCTTGGCATAGTAAACAAATGCTATTATTATTATGTTAAGTAACTGCCCCTAGGTCACAAAGCAAGCCAGTAGCAAAGCTGGCATCAGAAATCGAGTCTCAATCAATTATATTTATTGAGCACTTACACTGGGCCCAGCACTGTACTAAGCACTTGGAAAAGTTCAATATAACAGAGTTGGTAGACATGTTCCCTGCCCACAGTGCCCATAATGAGCTTACAGTCTAGAGTGATTCTCATTCCTTTAGGCCATGTTAATTTTTTTTAATGTGGTATTTGTTAAGCACTTGATATGTGCCAAGCACTGTTCTATGCACAGTGGGTTAGATACAAGGTAATCGGGTTGTCCCACGTGAGGTTCACAGTCTTAATTCCTATTTTACAGATGAGGTAACTGAGGCACGGAGAAGTTAAGTGGATTGCCCAAGGTCACACAGTAGATAAGTGGCAGAGCAGGGATTAGAACCGCCCTAAAACAGGATTTTCTCCACTAAGCACTTGGGAGTTTTCAGTTTTACAGAGTTGTTAAGCATATTCCCTGCCCACAATGAGTTTACAGTCTACAGGGACTCCCCTTCCTTTAGGCCATGATGCCTCCCCAAAACTGGATTGTTTTGGGGTTCAGCCATTATATGGTACTTCAGTAGTAGCTGCCCCCCTCCCAGAGTTTGACAATTCATCAACGTCCAATATTTTCTGTAAATCCTGTATGACAGCTAAGTATTTCACTAATCCAAGGGCAATTCCTTGGTTAAGTGGTGGTGTGGGATTATTTGCTCAAGGAAGGAGACATCTTTTTCCAGAGCAGAGGCTGGGCGAGTGGCCCTTTTAGGATCCTGCCCATGGCGGCCTTCATGTCCCGGTTCCTCAGGCTGTAGATGACGGGGTTCAGGGACGGAGGCACCACCGTGTAGAACACGGACACCAGCAGGTCCACGATCAAGGAGGAGTCTGAGGGATGCTTGATGTAGACAAATACACCCGCAGAGAGGAAAACAGTGACGACGGCAAGGTGAGGCAGGCAGGTAGAGAAGGCTTTGGCCCGGCCCTCAGCGGCTGGCATCCTCAGGACGACCTGGAAGATGCGCACGTACGAGACGATGATGAAAATGAAGCAGACTATGCCTAACACTACCCCAGCAGTGACGCTCACGTCGATGGCGATGTGGTCCACGGAGCAGGTGATCTTCAGCAGGGAGGGGATATCACAGAAAAACTGCTGGACGATGTTGGACCCACAGAAGGACATGGAGAAGGTCGAAGCTGAAACCAAGACTCCAAGTAGGCCCCCACTGAGCCACGAGGTGGCCGCCATCTTCGCACAGGCCACTCTGTTCATGACGACCTCGTAGCTCAGGGGGAGGCAGATAGCGGCGTAGCGGTCATAGGACATCACCGTGAGGACAAAATATTCTGCACCTGCAAAGAAAATCACCAGACAGACCTGTGCTCCACAGCCTAAGAAGGAGATTTCTCTACTGTTGGTCAGGGAGTTGTGGATGGATTTGGGGACGGTGACGGAGATATAGCAGAGATCAGCCACTGACAGGTGCCTGAGGAAGAAGTACATGGGGGTGTGGAGGCGCCGGTCGAGGGCGGTGACAGCGACAATGAGGAGATTCCCTGTCAGGGCCGCGAGGTAGACCAGGAGGAACAGTGTGGCGTGGACCAGCTGCAGCTCCCAGATCTCTGAGAAACCCAGAAGAAGGAATCCCGTCGCTCTGGAGATGTTGGACATTTTTGGGACGCAGCATTGGCTTTCTGCAGTGGATGGGGGAAGAGCCCAATAAATGAATGAAGAAACCTACGAGACATTTGCTTGTGATTCTCTATGGAAAGGAGACAATTATTGAATTCAAAATAATTTGTTTCATATCCAGCAGGGATAAGGAAAAATCCAGAATTTCACATTATTTTGGTCGATTTTAAGGGAATTCCTGAGAATGTCCCCCTGCAACCACCTCAACAGAGTTGGTAGACACATTCCCTGCCCACACTGAGTTTACAGTCTGGAAGGAGATCTTTTTCTATCTTTGTCTTCAACCCTACCCACTACCTGAACTTGTTCGCTACTTCCACTACCCAATACTTTGCATGTACACACATGCACTCACAAACACACACAGCTTCTAGCACAGGGAACCTAATTACAGCAGCTCTTGTAAAGCAGAAAATCAATTCGTTCAGTAATATTTATTAAACACTTACTGTGTGCAGAGCACTATACTAAATGCTGGGGAGAGTACAGTGGAATAATAAGCAGACACAGTCTCTGCCCACAACGAACATATAGTCGAGAGAAATAACGGATTGTAGTTGGGTTGATTTCACTGGTACTGCCATCCAGCTGTTCTAACTCTTCTTTTCATTATCCACTTTCTTCAACCAACCCTCCAAAAAAAACCTTCTTATCATGACTCGCTTTCGAAGTTTCCTTCTCCAACCTCTGGTTCCCACCCTTCGTTTAGCCTGAAAATCTACCCTTTTCAATTCCCCATCCCGAAGATATCCCTTCCTCATAAACCATCTGGAATTCTACCTTCTCAAGGAGGATGTCAGTGACCATCTCCAGACTTAATGCATCCGCAGAAACTCGGGACATTTCTGCTGAAGGTAGGGTTCATTACTCTAGACTGTAAGCGCTTTGAGGAAACATGTCTACCAACTCATTTGTATTGTATTCCTCCAAACATTTAGTACAGTGCTCTGCACACAGTAAGCACTCAATAAATGTCTCCGATTTTTTGACTGATTAATGTCTACTTCCCCCTAGACGGTGAGATCCTTGTGGGCAGGGAATATGTCTACCAACTCTTTTATAGGGTACTCTTTCCAGCATTCAGAATAGCGCTCTAAACACATTAAGCATTCAAATATATGATTATCAAGCACTAATAATAATAATAATAATAATATTTGTTAAGCTCTTACTAAGTGCCAAGCACTGTTCTAAGCTCTGGGGGAGATAGAAGGTAATCAGGTTGTCCCACCTGGGGCTCAGTCTTAATCCCCATTTTACAGCTGCGGTAATGGAGGCCCAGAGAAGTTAAGTGAATTGCCCGAAGTCACACAGCTGACAAGTGGAGGAGGCAGGATTAGAACTCCCATGCTCATGCTCTATCCACTAAGCCACGCTGCTTCTCTTCCACATATCCACTGTTCCATTCTTTTCTCCTCCCAGTTGTAAATGTCATTTTGCCTATCTAGTCTAATAGATTGGCAGGGATCATGCCTTTTACCTCTCTTTCTTAAGCTCTCATTACATGTCAGGCACTGTAGTAATCTCTAGGGTGAATACAGGAAAATTGGGTGGCTCACAGTCTCAGTACCCATCTTACAGATGAGGGAACTGAGGCACAGAGAAGCGAAGTGACTTGCCCCAAATCATGCAGGAAAGAAACAGCCTGGCCCAATGGAAAGAGCATGGGCCTGGGCTCTAATTCCAGCTCTGCCAAGTGCTTGCTGTGTGACCTTGGGCAATTCACTTATCTTCTCTGTGCCTCAGTTCTTCTGTCCTCCATCCTGCTCAGATTGTGAGCCCCATGTGGTACAGGGATTGTGTCCAACCTGATTAACTTGCCTAGTGCTTAGAACAATGCTTGACACATAATAAGCACACAATAAATACCATTAAGAAAATAAAAAAGAGGGGGAGCTGTGATTAGAACCCAAGTTCACGGACTCCCAGCTCATGCTCTATCCGATTGGCCACACTGCTTCTCACTTACACCTGCCCAAGAATTGCGGGAGGGAAGTCCTGTGAGGAGGAATTGGTGATGAGGCATCTGGCTAGTTCAGTTTCAGTCATACCCTCTTGTCCCTGCCAGGAGGGTTGAGCTGATGGTTGAAGTCACCAGGGCACGGGACTGACGCCATGCCATAACATCCTACCCCGGCAGCCATGGTAGCTGGGGTTTGGGCAGTGGATGAAGGGGGCTGGGGGCTACCGTAGAGGCAAATGTTTTCTCTCTGCTTGTGTATGCAGCCCTACTTCCAACTCCATCCTGGGCCCCTGGTATAAGCATCTTCCCAGAGTGATCCTCAAACTCACATCGATTAGCCTGTTGGTCCCTCCCTGCCTCTCCCCACCCTCGGTCACTCTCACCGGGCCAACGTGGGTCAAGGGAACCCCCGACCCCCTCTGAGCTGGGCTGGTCTCCCCTCTCTCCTTGGACTCCTGGATGCAGCGGCCACGGAGGGACAGCGAGGAGCCGTCAGCCCCTCTCTGCTCTCCCAAGGACTGTGAGACTTGCTTTCGAAACAGGACCCCTGTCCCCTTAGGTAAAGCCACGGCTGCTCCGATTGGGGGCCCCGGAGGACCGATCATGGTGACTCGTCCCTAAAGTCTTTGAGTCCCCATAGAAATGAGGATCCGGTGACGGCACTTGTCTGCAGGGTTTCCATGGCAACAGCATCGTAATGGTTCCTGCTGTTAGTGACCACTTGGATCAACGGGTGAACACTTCAGCTTCTTTTTTTTTCTTCAATGGTACCTGTTAAGCGATTAGTATGTGCCAGTCGTTGTACTAAGTGCTGGGATTCGATACAAGATAAACAGGTTGGACATACACCCTGTCCCACATGGGGCTCAGAGTCTCAATCTCCATTTAACAGATGAAGGAACTGAAGCCCAGAGAAGTGAGGAGACTTGCCCAAGGTCACACAGCAGAAAAGTAGCAGAGCTGAGATTAGAAGCCAGGTCATTCTGACTCCCAGGTCGAAGCTCTATTGACTAGGCCACACTGCTTCTCTGAGTTTCATCTTGTTCATGACATCAAACAATCAATCGGTCATTTAATCAGTGGCATTTTCTAACGTCTTCTGATTGCAAATCTAGAGAGAATGAGAAAAGACTCTAAATTCATTCATTCATTCATTCAATCGTATTTATTGAGCGCTTACTGTGTGCAGAGCACTGTACTAAGCGCTTGGGAAATATGATTTTGCAACATATACAGACGGTCTCTACCCAACAGTGGGCTCACAGTCTAGAAGGGGGAGACAGACAACAAAACATATTAAGAAAATAGAATGAATAGAATAAATATTTACAAAGAAAATAAATTAATAAATGGAGTAATAAATACATACAAACATATATCAATATATACAGGTGCTGTGGGGAGAGGAAGGAGGTAAGTTTGGGGGGATGGGGAGGGGGAGGAGGGGGCTCAGTCTGGGAAGGCCTCCGTGAGGAGGTGAGCTCTTAGTAGGGCTTTGAAGGGAGGAAGAGAGCTAGCTTGGCGGATGTGCGGAGGGAGGGCATTCCAGGCCAAGGGGATGACGTGGGCCGGGGGTCGACGGCGGGACAGGCGAGAATGAGGCACGGTGAGGAGATTAGCGGCAGAGGAGCGGAGGGTGCGGGCTGGGCTGTAGAAGGAGAAAAGGGAGGTGAGGTAGGAGGGGGCGAGGTGATGGAGAGCCTTGAAACCGAGGGTGAGGAGTTTTTGCCTGATGCGTAGGTTGATTCGTAGCCACTGGAGATTTTTGAGGAGGGGAGTAACATGCCCAGAGAGTTTCTGCACAAAGACTATCCGGGTAGTGGCGTGAAGTATGGATTGAAGTGGGGAGAGACAGGAGGATGGGAGATCAAAGAAGAGGCTGATGGAGTAATCCGGTCGGGATAGGATGAGAGATTGAACGAGCAGGGTAGTGGTTTGGATGGAGAGGAAAGGGCGGATCTTGGTGATGTTGCGGAGGTGAGACCGGCAGGTTTTGGTGACGGATTGGATATGAGGGGTGAATGAGAGAGTGGAGTTGAGGACAACACCAAGGTTGTGGGCTTGTGAGATGGGAAGGATGGTAGTGCCATCAACAGTGATGGAAAAGTCAAGGAGAGGGCAGGGTTTGGGAGGGAAGATAAGGAGTTCAGTCTTGGACATGTTAAGTTTTAGATGGCGGGCAGACAACCAGATGGAGATATCCTGAAGGCAGGAGGAGATGCGAGCCTTCAGGGAGGGAGAGAGAGCAGGGGCAGAGATGTAGACTTGGGTGTCATCAGCATAGAGACGATAGTTGAAGCCGTGGGAGCGAATGAGGTCACCAAGGGAGTGAGTGTAGATAGAGAACAGAAGGGGACCAAGAAATGACCCTTGAGGAATCCCTACAGTAAGGGGATGGGAGGGGGAGGAGGAGCCCGCAAAAAAGACTGAGAATGAACGGCCGGAGAGATAAGAAGAGAACCAGGAGAGGACAGAGTCTGTGAAGCCAAGGTTGGATAGGCTCTAAATCCATCCTAAGACCCTTCTCCGGGCTGGCTTGGGGGATCTACCTAGAGAAGCTGCATGAGAAGCAGCATAGTTTAGTGGCAAGAACATGGGCTAAGGAGTCAGAGGATGTGGGTTCGAATCCTGCTCCGCCACATATCTGCTGTGTGACCTTGGGAAAGGCACTTAACTTCTCTGGGCCTCAGTTACCTGATCTGTAAAATGGGGATTAACACTGGGAGGCCCACGTGGGACAGACTGATTACCTTGTATCTACCCCAGCGCTTAAAACAGTGCTTGGCATGTAGTAAGCACTTAACAAATACCATCATTATAATTATTACAATAGTATAACAGACACATTCCCTGCCCACAAACAGCTTACAGTCTAGAGAGAGATTCAAGCCATGCTGCTCTTCAAGTAAGCATATTAATTACTTGACAAATGCTATTATTAATAGTAGGCTCATAGAAATGGGTTAGTCAACTTTTTATTGATCGCTTACTGGATGCAAACCACAGTACTGAGAGCTTGGGAGAGTGCAGTTTAGCAAGTCAGTAGACGGGCTCCCTGTCTGCAAGGAGCTTAGCTTGGGCTGCGGACCCTTTGTCCTGACAATTCTCCATCTGTCCACAGGCAGCTCCCTACCTCTCCCAGCGATGGTCCACATCTCCGGGGTGACCGAATCCCACTCAGGAGTGGAGGTAGAGGGAGAAAGAATATGAGGTGTTCCATCCAACCCATCAATTTCATCTTTCTGACACTGCCGTCCTTGGGTTAATTAATTCATTCATTCATTCATTCAATCATATTTATTGAGAGCTTACTGTGTGAAGAGCACTGTACTAAGTGCTTGGGAAGTACAAGTCCGCAACATATGCTCAAGCTCTCAGTGTGGACTTCCAAGGAGATGTCAGATGACATGGACCACCACACGGTGGTGATGGATTCCTGCTGCTGGATTCTCGGAGGTCCGGAAGCTGCAGCTGATCCAGGACGCATTGTTCCTCCTGTTCTACCAGGCGGCCCTGATGGGGAATCTCCTCTTCATTGCTCCCACCGCCATCGACCAGCTCCTCCACAACCCCATGTACTTCTTCCTCAGGAACCTGGCCCTCATCGACCTCTGCTACATCTCTGTTACCATCTCCAAATCCATCTTCAAATCCCTCTCGAACGTCAACTCCATGTCTCTGCCTGCTTGCCCTGCTCAGGTCTTTACTGTGATTTTCTTGGAGGGAACAGAGATAGCCCTGTTGACTGTCATGTCCCGCGACCATTTCGTGGCCATTTGCTGACCCCTGCGCTATGATACCATCATGCAACGGCGGGCCTGTGCCCCCATGCTGGCCACCTCCTTGATCAGCAGCAGAACGCTGCCATCTAAATGACCTGTCTCCCTGTCCTTCTGTGGCCACAACATCATCCACCAGTTCTTCTACGACGGCCCCTAGTTGCTGAGGCTCGCTTGCTCCTCTAGCCAAGGCGCCGAAAACATGAGTTTGGCCACGACCGTCGGTTTACCCATCTTCTGCTTCATGCTCATCGTCATGTCATATGTGCACATCTTCTGGGCCATGCTGAAGATGCCGGCGGAAGAGGGCCAGGCCAAAGCCTTCTCCACCTGCCTGCCCCACCTCGCCATCATCACTCTTTTCATTACTTCTGGCTCCTCTGTCTACTTGAAGCCGATATCGGCGCTGCAACTGACGCTGTCCGTGTTCTACTCTGTGGTGAGCCCCACCCTGAACCACCTCATCTACAGCCTGAGGAACCAGGACGTGAAGGCAGTGATGGAAAAACTTTTAGGGCAGAAGCCGATACAGGGGCCTTTCCTTTAGATTGCCAACTCCTTGGGAGCAGGCGTGCTGTCGACGGCCAATGCCCTGAAAGAAATATAATAATAATTCATAATTATGGTATTTATTAAGCGCTTACTGTGTGCCAAACACTGTTCTAAGCACTGGGTAGATACAAGGTAATCAAGTTGTCCCTCGTGGAGCTCACAGTCTTAATCCCCATTTTACAGATGAGGTAACTAAGGCCCAGAAAAGTTAAGTGCCATGCCCAAGGTCACACAGCTGACAAGTGGCAGAGCCGGGATTAGAACCTACGTCCTCTGACTCCCAGGCCTGTGCTCTGTCCACTAAGCCACACTGCTTCTCGTGAAATTAATTCATTCAATCGTATTTATTACTGTACAAAGCGCTTGGAAAGTACAATTCGGCAACAAATAGAGATAATCCCTACTCAACAATGGGCTCACATCAACAGATTTCCAGGGAACCTTGATGAACTTTGGACAAGTTATTTCACTTATTTGTGCCTCAGTTACCTCAACTCTAAAATGAAAATGAAAATGGTAAGCCCCACGTGGGAAATGGACTGTGTACAACCAAACCGTCTTCTATTTATCACAGCACCTAGTACCATGCCTGACACCTAGTAAGCAATTAGATACCATTAAAAAAATCTACTGCACATTAAAAGTACCTTTCAAACTCTAAACCATCAGGACATTATTGAGCATGGAACAGATGCAGAGATGTCTTCTCTGTGTTCCGGCGGCTTTGTGAGTTCCGACGAGAGGTGGAAATTCTGATACTTTGGGAAGAATCATTCAATCAATCAATCGTATTTATTGAGCGCTTACTATGTGCAGAGCACTGTACTAAGCGCTTGGGAAGTACAAATTGGCATCACATAGAGACAGTCCCTACCCAACAGTGGGCTCACAGTCTAAAAGGGGGAGACAGAGAACAGAACCAAACATACCAACAAAATAAAATAAGTAGGATAGAAATGTACAAGTAAAATAAATAAATAAATAAATAAATAGAGTAATAAATATGTACAACCATATATACATATATACAGGTGCTGTGGGGAAGGGAAGGAGGTAAGACGGGGGGATGGAGAGGGGGACGAGGGGGAGAGGAAAGAAGGGGCTCAGTCTGGGAAGGCCTCCTGGAGGAGGTGAGCTCTCAGCAGGGCCTTGAAGGGAGAAAGAGAGCTAGCTTGGCGGATGGGCAGAGGGAGGGCATTCCAGGCCCGGGGGATGACGTGGGCCGGGGGTCGATGGCGGGACAGGCGAGAGCGAGGTACAGTGAGGAGATTAGTGGTGGAGGAGCAGAGGGTGCGGGCTGGGCTATAGAAGGAGAGAAGGGAGGTGAGGTAGGAGGGGGCGAGGTGATGGACAGCCTTGAAGCCCAGGGTGAGGAGTTTCTGCCTGATGCGCAGATTGATCGGTAGCCATTGGAGGTTTTTGAGGAGGGGAGTAATATGTCCAGAGCGTTTCTGGACAAAGATAATCCTGGCAGCAGCATGAAGTATGGATTGAAGTGGAGAGGGACACGAGGATGGGAGATCAGAGAGTAGGCTAGTGCAGTAGTCCAGACGGGATAGGATGAGAGCTTGAATGAGCAGGGTAGCAGTTTGGATGGAGAGGAAAGGGCGGATCTTGGCAATGTTGCGGAGCTGAGACCGGCAGGTTTTGGTGATGGCTTGGATGTGAGGGGTGAATGAGAGGGCGGAGTCGAGGATGACACCAAGGTTGCGGGCTTGTGAGACAGGAAGGATGGTAGTGCCGTCAACAGAGATGGGAAAGTCAGGGAGAGGACAAGGTTTGGGAGGGAAGACAAGGAGCTCAGTCTTCGACATGTTGAGCTTTAGGTGGCGGGCGGACATCCAGATGGAGATGTCCTGAAGGCAGGAGGAGATGCGAGCCTGGAGGGAGGGGGAGAGAGCAGGGGCAGAGATGTAGATCTGGGTGTCATCAGCGTAGAGATGATAGTTGAAGTCGTGGGAGCGAATGAGGTCACCAAGGGAGTGCGTGTAGATTGAGAACAGAAGGGGACCAAGCACTGAACCTTGGGGAGCCCCCACAGTAAGAGGATGGGAGGGGAAGGAGGAGCCTGCAAAAGAGACTGAGAAAGAACGACCGGAGAGATAAGAGGAGAACCAGGAGAGGACGGGGTCTGTGAAGCCAAGGTCAGATAACGTGTTGAGGAGAAGGGGGTGGTCCACAGTGTCAAAGGCAGCTGAGAGGTCGAGGAGGATTAGGACAGAGTAGGAGCCGTTGGATTTGGCAAGCAGGAGGTCATTGGTGACCTTTGAGAGCGCAGTTTCCGTGGAATGAAGGGGACGGAAGCCAGACTGGAGGGGGTCGAGGAGAGAGTTGTTGTCGAGGAATTCTAGGCAGCGCGTGTAGACAACTCGTTCAAGGAGTTTGGAAAGGAATGGTAGGAGGGATATGGGACGATAACTAGAAGGTGAGGTGGGGTCAAGAGAGGGTTTTTTTAGGATGGGAGAGACATGGGCATGTTTGAAGGCAGAGGGGAAGGAACCAGTGGAGAGTGAGCGGTTGAAGATGGAAGTTAAGGAGGGGAGAAGGGATGGAGCGAGAGATTTCATAAGATGAGAGGGAATGGGGTCAGAAGCACAGGTGGCCGGAGTAGCACTTGAGAGGAGGGAGGAGAGTTCCTCTGAGGATACCGCTGGGAAGGATGGGAGAGTAGCAGAGAGTTTTGAGAGCCGGGGGGTTGGAGAAAGGGGGGAAGAGACTTTGGGGAGGTCGGACCTGATGGATTTAATTTTGTTAATGAAGTAGGAGGCCAGATCGTTGGGGGTGAGGGAAGGAGGAGGGGGAGGAACCGGGGGCCTGAGAAGGGAGTTGAATGTACGGAAGAGCTGGCGGGGGTGATGGGCATGGGTGTCAGTAAGGGAGGAGAAATAGTTTTGTCTGGCAGAAGAGAGGGCTGAGTTAAGGCAGGAAAGGAGAAACTTGAAGTGAACGAGGTTGGCATGGTGTTTAGACTTTCGCCAGCAGCGTTCGGCAGCTCGAGCATAAGAGCGAAGGAGGCGGACAGTGGCAGTGATCCAGGGCTGTGGGTTAGTGGTGCGAGAGCGGCGAAGGGAAAGGGGAGCGAGCGAGTCTAGCTGAGTAGAAAGGGTAGAGTTGAGAGCAGTAATCTGATCATCAAGACTGGGTAGAGAGGAGAGGGCGGCGAGGTGGGGTGTGAGGCGCTCCGAAAGATGGGTGGGGTCCAGAGAGCGGAGATCTCTGTGAGGGAGTAATACGGATTTACAGGGGAAAGGAGTGTGAGTGAGGAGGCAAGTGAGAAGATTATGATCAGAGAGAGGGATTTCGGAGTTGGTGAGGGTGGACACAGTGCAGCGGTAGGAGATGATGAGGTCGAGGGTATGACCAAGTTGGTGAGTGGGTGAGGTGGGGTGGAGGAAGAGGTTGGCAGCATCAAGGAGAGATAGAAGGCGGGCGGCAGAGGAGTCGTTAGGGATATCCATGTGGATATTGAAGTCTCCGAGGATCAGAGTGGGCATGGAGAAGGAGAGAAGGAATGTGAGGAAGGGGTCAAAGTCGTTAAAGAAGTTGGAAGTGGGGCCCGGAGGGCGGTAGATGACGGCTACAAGAATCTGGAGGGGGTGGTAGAGGCGAATAATGTGGGCTTCAAAGGAAGGGAAGGAAAGGGAAGGGGGAGGAGGGATAGTGCGAAAGCGACATTGGGGGGCGAGAAGTAAACCGACACCTCCTCCTTTTCCGGTGAGTCTGGGGGAGTGGGAGAAGAAGAGGCCTGCACTGCAGAGAGCAGCAGAAGAGACCGTGTCGTCCGGCGACAGCCATGTTTCAGTTAGGGCGAGGAGGAGTAGAGAACTGGAAAGGAAAAGGTCCAGGATGAAAGGGATCTTACTTAAAACGGAGCGGGGGTTCCAGAGGCCACACTTGGCATCAGCTGTCGAGGGTGGGGAGGGAGGGGGAAGGGTGCGAGGGGTGGGGAGGGTTTGGATTGGGATGAGTTGGCGGGGGCCTGGGCGGGGAGAGTGGGAAGGGGGGTGGCGATGGGAAAGGAGAACTGGGATGGGGTGGGGGCGGGGAGAAGGGGAGGGAGGGGGCCGGGAGGGAGAAGCGGAGGACCTGCGCTGGTACAGAGGAATCCTTGGTAGGGGTTGAGGGGGAGCGGTCTTGGTGGGTGAGAGGGAGGGAAACAGCTGGGTGGGAGAGGGGAAGGGGAAGGTGAGGAATGGGAATGGCAGTTGGGAGCAAGGGAACTGAAAGTTCATGGTGAGGTCAGCAGGGCGAGTGACAGTACGGCGGGGGGTTAACAATTGAGATGCAGAAGCAATAAAACAGTAGCAATGATAAAAGTAGGCGATGGCATCACAGGGTGTAGTTGAGCAATCAATATGCTATGGCAATAATAGAATTGGCAGACAATGATGCCACAGAGAGCAGATACAAACTATTAAGAGCTGGAGTAGGGTGGGCCAGTTAAGGGGGGTCAGGGAGCAGAGATACCTGGGGAGGGTAGCGAACAGTCAACTAGCATGGGAGGGCTGAGGAGGTGTGAATGAGGTTGTCGTTAATGTAACATGTAACATGGTGCTAACAAGGTGCTAACAAGGGCTTTTTACCTGGGGGCAGGGGGAGAGTCAGTCAGGACCGGACCGGGAAGGCGGGGGGGGGATGAGGGGCACTTTACGGAAGGCCTCCTAAGTGGGGGGGTGGAAGCAGGGGGGGCGTCCATGGGGCCGCTGAGATGGCGGGAGGGTGGGTGGCCGGGCCTCTCGGGAACGGAGTCCCGGGCGTCAATGGCGGCGCTCTGAGGAGAGGAGCCTTCCGGGAGCGGCAAGGCCGCGCGGTGTGATGGGGGCGGCCGGGCCTCTCAGGAACGGAGTCCCGGGCGTCTATGGCGGCGCGCTCTGAGGAGAGGAACCTTCCGGGAGCAGCAAGGCCGCGCGGTGTGAAGGCGGGCGGGCCTCTCGGGAACGGAGTCCCGGGCGTCTCGCGGTGTGATGGCGGGCCTCTCGGGAACGGAGTCCCGGGTGTCTCGGGGTGTGATGGCGGGCCTCTCGGGAACGGAGTCCCGGGCGTCTATGGCGGCGCTCTGAGGAGAGGATCCTTCCGGGAGCAGCAAGGCCTCGCGGTGTGATGGCGGGCGGGCCTCTCGGGAACGGAGTCCTGGGCGTCTCGCGGTGTGATGGCGGGCGGGCGGGCGGACCTCTCGGGAACGGAGTCCCGGGCGTCTATGGCGGCGCTCTGAGGAGAGGATCCTTCCGGGAGCGGCAAGGCCTCGCGGTGTGATGGCGGGCGGGCCTCTCGGGAACGGAGTCCCGGGCGTCTATATCAGTCCCGGTTGAATGGATGAAGAAGTGCCATGTTATATGTCAGCTGGCTTCAGAGGGAATCAGGAAGGGAGCGGATTTGTTCATAGGCTGTAAAAGCATCAATCCATCAGTTGATCAATTGCATTTATTGAGCTCTTACTGCACTCAGCTAAGCACTTGGAAGAGTACAGTATGATAGAGTTGGTAGACATGTTTCGTTCCCACAAACAAGAGCCTAGTGGAAAGAATATAGGCCTGGGAGTCAGAATCAATCAGTTGACTATATTGGTTGCTTACTGTGTGCAGAAAACTGTACTAAGCACTTGGGAGAGTACAATATAACAGCAAACAGACACATTCCCTGCCGGACCTGAATCCTAATTCTGGCTCCACCACTTGTGTGCTGGGTGGCCTTGGGGAAGTCACTTAACTTCTCTGTGCCTCCATTTCCTAACTCGTTGAACAGGGATTCATTGCCTCTCCTCTCTCCCCCTTAGACTGTGAGCTGCCTGTATGGTGAGAAAGACGGTGTTTGACCTGAATACCATGTATCTACCACAATGCTCAGCACAGTGCTTGGCTCAGAATAAGTGCTTAACGAACACATTTATTATCTTCTCTGAAATCAAAATGCTTATTGTCCTAGTCTGTTGCTTACTGTTCTTCATGACCTAGCAGCAGCATGGTGTAGAGGATAGAGCACATGCCTAGGAGTCAGAAGGTCATGGGATCGTATCCCTGCTCTGCCACGTGTCTTCTGTGTGACTGTGGGCAAGTCACTTCACTTCTGCCTCTGTTCCCGCATCTGTAAAGTGGGGATTAAGATTGTGAGCCCCACATGGGACAAGGACTGTGTCTAACCCGATTTGCTTGTATCCACCCCAGCATTTAATACAGTGCCTGGCACATAGTAAGCGCTTAACAAATACCATTATTATTATTATTATTATCATGACCCATAATCATTAGCCTTTTGTTGCCCTCCCACATTCCACCCCTTGCCAATGGGTCACACATTCTTGGGGGACAGAGGCAACGATTTGCTAAATATTGTTTATTAGGTGCTTACTGTGTGTCGAACACTCTTCTTAGATCTTGGACAGATATGAGTCAATTTGGTTGGACACGATCTCTATCCCACATGGGGCTTACAGTCTAAATAGGAGGGAGAAAGGGGGAAATGAGGCACAGAGAAGTGAAGTGACTTGCCCAAGGTCACACAGCAGACCAGTGGCAGAGCTGGGATGAGAACCCAGGTCCTCGGTCTCCCAGGCCTGGTCTCGTTCCACTAGGCCACACTACTTCTCATGGTAAAACCTCATGAAAGGCAATGACCATCAACTCCCCATTGACACAGGAGTCATTCGGATCCATCTATTAGGAAACATTTCTAGCCACTCACAGATTTATTTCAAAAGAATGCATTGAGTCAGGGCTGAGATCAAAATTTCAATTGTTTTCAATTTTCAGGATTGAGAGCAATTTGAGTAAATGTGCAATTGTTTCTATCTCTGTCTTTCTACTATCTCTCCATCATTGAAACTTTAGTCCATTAATGAAATCACCTATAAATAAGGCACATAAAATAATGGAACAGGTTAGCCCTATGAAAAATATTATTATTATTATTATTACTATTAATAATAAGAAGAATAGTAATATTTACTATTTATCAGCGCTTAGGACAGTGCTTGACACATAGTAAGTGCTTAACAAATACCATTCAAAAATTATCTGGCACTTACTGTGTGCTATGTTCTGGGGTAGATAAAAGTTTATGAGATTGGAAACAGCCCCTGGCTCACACAGGGTTCACAAAATCTATCTTAACCCCATTTTGCTGATGAAGAAACTGTGGTCCAGTAAGGGAAATTGACTTGCCTAAGGTCACACAATAGACCAGAGACTTGAACAAGGGTCTCCTGAATCTCATGGCCACTAGGCAACACTATCAATCAGTCAATGTATCAGTGATATTCATTGGGCACTTACTATGTGCCGAGCACTGTACTAATTATTTGGGAAATCCAGTGGAACAGAATTTGTACTATTCTCTGTCTTGGGTTTTTCTTCACTTTTATTGAGTTTCACCCCTAGCTGATATTTCCAAGACATTCAACTCGATAGCTACATTTTTACCGAATAATGGCATATAATAACCTCTTCCGGGCTTACTTACTATAATCAATCAATGATCAGTGGTATTTATTGAGCACGTATTGTGCACAGAGCACTGTATTAAGCACTTGTGAAAGTACAAGAGAGATGGTAGACACGTTTCTTGCCCACAACGACCTAAGAATCTTCAGGGGAAGACAGGCATAAAAATAAACTGCAGAAAGGGGAACTAGTAGACAATTAATAATATTTACAATAAGCACCGAGGGGCTGAGATCAGTGTCAGTAAGTCACTTTATCACATTCATTGAGTGCTTTCTGTGTGCAGAGCACTGTACTAAACACTTGAGAGAGTACAATAAAACAGAATTGGTAGACATATCCACTGCCTACAAAGAAGCTCACAGCCTAGAGTGGGAAACAGACATCAATCAATCTATCAGTGGTATTTATTAAGTGCTTACTGTGTGCACAGCATTGTGCTAAGAGCTTGGGAGAGTACAATAGAACAGAGTTGGTAGACATATTCCTTGCCCACACCGAGCTTACAGTCCAAAGGGGGAGACAGACATTAATCTTTCCATCAGTGTTTTTGTATGCATTGAATTTATTGAATTTATTATTGAATTTTGTATTTATTGAATGATTACTGTGTGCAAAGCACTCTACTAAGCACTTGAGAGAATTCAATATAACTGACACCTTTCCAGCCCACAAGGAGCTTGCAGTCTAGATGGGGAAGCAGGCATTAATCATAGTGAAGGTGGGAAAGTTGATTAACACACATTCTGTAGCATAGAGTGTAACATCAATGGATACATACATCTCTGAGTGTAATTCAGGATACAAAGCTTAGAATTCCTTGGATGTGTGCCCCCGGGGGAATTTTAGAGAATCAGCTTGGCCTAGTGGAGAGATCATGGGCCTGCGAGTCAGAGGACCTTGGTTCTAATCCTGGAAACTTGTGAGCAGTGTGACCTTAGGAACCTCACTTAAATTATCTGTGCCTCAGTTCCCTCAATACCTATTCTTCCTCCTGCTTAAACTGTCAGCCCCATGTGGGACCTGCTTATCTTGTACCTAGTCCAGTGCTTAGTTCAGTGCTAGGCACATGGTAATTGCTTAACAAATACCACAATTATTCTCATTATCTGATTTTTGTTCAGATATCCATTTTCCTTCACACCCAAGGAATTCTAAGCTTTGTATCCTGAATTACACTCAGAGATGTATGTATCCATTGATGAGATACTCTATGCTACAGAATGTATGTTAATCAATTTTCCCACCTTCACTATGATTAATGCCTGCTTCCCCATCTAGACTGCAAGATCCTTGTGGGCAGGAAAGGTATCTGTTATATTGCATTCTCTCAATTGTCTGTTTTAGCTGATACCTTTCCCGCCCTTTTCAAGAACTCTAGAACAGTTTGATTCAAGATGTTAGCCCTTTTCTGAACTCCGTTCTTTCCCAAAATCCTCCTCACCGCCCCCTTCATGTTTTTTATTCCTCAGGGTGTAGATGAATGTGTTGAGGGTGGGGGTGACCAGGGTGTAGAAAAGGGTCAGAAACTTGTCCAAAGTCCCAGAGAAGGAGCTGTTTGACCTTATGTAGACCACTATGATGGATCCGTAGAAGAGATTGACCACCAGGAGGTGGGACCCGCAGGTGCCCAGGGTCTTCCTCCAGGCCCGGGTGACTTGATCCTCAGCGTGGCCCGGGCGTTGGACCCATAGGAGACCATGATCAGGTACAAGGACAGGAGACTCAGGACCAAAGTGCCCATGAAGAGCTGTATCTCATTGGCCCGGATGTCCACAATGCCAGCTTGAGCATGGCGGATACCTAGTAAAGGAAGTGGGGAAGTCGTCAGTGTCCACAGTGGAGCAGGTGGACGATAACTGTGGCCTGAATCGCGGTGTTCCCCACCCCACTCAGCTAGACTAAGCCCATCAGGACCAGGCAGAGTCACGGATGCATGACAGTGGTGTAGTGAAGGGGTCAGCAGATGGCGGCGTGACAATCCAAGGCCATGATGGTGAGAAGGACACACTCTGTCTACCCCAGCACCAGGGAGACGTAGAGCTGGACCACACAACCGACCAGGGTGATGGTCTTGGAGGTCCCCCGGAGAGTCCACAGAAGCTGGGGGATGATGCTGGTGGAAATGCAGAGGCTCACGAGTGTGAGATGAGACAGGAAGAAGTACACGGGCGCATGGAGATGGAGATCCAGTAAGGTCACCAAAGTGATGGCGATGTTGCCCACCAGGGTTAAGAGTAGAAGATTAAAAAAACCACGAAGCAAATCTTCTCAAACTGGGGTTGACCAGAGAAACCCACCAAGACAAAGTCCTCCCCAGAAGTGTCATTCAGCATCATCCTCATCCTTGTAGGTAAAGCGAGGGTGGCAGGGAGAGAGAGGGAAGAGGGAGAGGGGAAGAGAGGAAGGAGGAGAGAAAAAATAAGAGAGTGAGGGAGAGAAATAAGAGTGAGGGAGGCAGGCAGAGAGAGGATGATGGAAAAGGGAGTGGGAAAGAAAATAGGAAGGAAAAATGAGAGGGAGTGAGGGAAAGAGAGAGGAAGAGAAAAGTGAGTGAGGGAAAGAGAGTGCAAGGGAGAGAAAAAGTGAGAGGGAAAGAGAGCTCGAGGGAGAGAAAAGGCAAGACAGAGCGAAAGAGGGAAACAGATGTTGAGGGGGAGAAAAAAGAGAGAGCAAGGGAGAGTGAAAGGGAGAGAAAAAGAAAGATGGAGGAAACCGAGGAAGTGGGAGAAAAAGGAATGAGTGAGAGTGAGAGGAAGAGAAAAATAAGAGTAAGGGGAAAAGCATAAAGGAGAGAAAAAGCAAGAGAGAGAGTGATGAAAAGCATGTTAGAGGGAGAAAAAGTATGAGAGATCGTGAGAGGGGGAGAAAAGAAAGAGAAAGTAAGAGAGAACATAAGGGAGAGAAAAAGTGAACAAGAGAAAGGGGAAAGAGGGAGAGGGAGAGAAAAAGGCGTACGGTGTAAGAGAGCAAGAGAGAAAAAAACAAGAGAGGAAGAGAGCAAGGGAATAGAGAGGGAGAGGGAAAGAAAAATTGGGAGTCGGGGAAAGAGAGTGAGCGGGAGAAAGAAGTTTAAGAAAGAATGAGGGGGAGAGAAAAACAAGAGGGAGAGAGAGTTAGAGATAAAAATAGCAAGAGGTAGAGAGAAAAATTGAGAACGAGCATGTGGAAAAGAGAGGGAAGGAGAAAAACCTATGAAGGAGTGAAAGGGAGAGAAAAACAGGACAGCAAGTGGAAAAGAGAACCAGAGAAAAAGCAAGTCAGTAGTAGTAGTAATGATAACAACAATAATAATAACGGTATTTGTTAAACGCTTACTATGTGCCAAGCACTGTTCTAAGAACTGGGGTAGATACAAGGTAATTAGGTTGTCCCACGTGGGGCTCACATTCTAATCCCCGTTTTACAGACGACGTAATCGAGGCACAGAGAAGTTAAGTGGCTTGCTCAAGGTCATTCTGCAGCAGCATTGATCGAGCACCCTGTGCAGTTTCAGTGACATTCTGATGCAGTAGGAATGGTATTGATTTCACTCTTACTATGTGCAAAGCACTGTACTAAGGTCTGGGAGTGAAATAGATTGGGTCCTTGGCCCCCAAGGAGCTCTGATTCTAAGATAACAATGATAAAAACAGTAATACTATTTCTAAAGCTCTTACTTTGTGCCAAGCGCTGTTCTATGCGCTGGGGTAGATACAAGGTAATCAGGTTGTCCCCAAGTGGGGCTCACAGTCTTAATCCCCATTTTACAGACGACGTACTTGAGGCACAGAGAAGTTGTGACCTGCCCAAATCACACAACTGACAAGTGGAGGAGTCGATATTAGAACATATGAGTCCCAAGCCCGGGCTCTTTCCACTGAGCAACGCTGCTGTCCCGGGTCCCCTTCTGAACGACCTCAGCTCTAGAGAAAGGTGGAAGGATATGGAGAGGGGCGAGAAAAGGGGAGGAAATTTGATCCCTTGAAGAAACGTGATGCTCTTGGAATAACCTACCCTGGGGTGGAGAATCTTCCAAGGGTTCTTCTCAGCTCAGAAAGTGAAGGGTTTTCATTCTGCCTTCTCTTGAGCCAAGATAAGTGTCAGTAGCTGACCCTGAAGCAGGGGGGATAGAGGAAGATTGAGGATGGATTCCTAGAAGGAATTTCTGGTCGTGTAACACTGAAAAGGAAGTAGGATATGGACTCTGCGTCCCAACAGGTTCTAACAGAAATAGAGAGAAACTCGATTTTCCCTCTATTTTTCTAGCATGTTCCCTTTCTGTCCCTTCTTCTCGTCCTCCTTGTTCCTTTCCACTTTCTCTGGGGAACAATGTGTCTATCAGGTCTGTTATACTGGATTCTCCCAAGCACATAATGCAGTGCTGTCTACACAGTAAGTGCTCAATAAATACCACTGATGGCTTAGCTCTAGCTTGTTCATTAATTAATTCATTCATTCAATCATATTTATTGAACGTTTATTGTGTGCAAGAAAAAAGTGTAAGGAAGAATGAGAGGGAGAGAAAAACGAGAGGGAGAGAGTGATCGAGAGAAAAATAGCAAGACGACAAGAGAAAAAAATGAGAGTGAGCATGTGGAAAAGAAAGGGAAGTGCTTACTAAGTGCTTGGAAAGTACAATTCGGCGACAGATGGAGACAATCCCTACTCAACAACGGGCTCACAGTCTAGAAAGGGGCAGACAGCCAACAAAACGAAACTAGTAGACAACATTTGTTAAGTGCTTACTATATGCCAAGCACTGTACTAAACGCCGGGGCAGACAAAGGATAATTAGGTCCCACATGAGACTCACGGTCTAAGTAGGAGGGAGAAACTGTATTGAATCCTCATTTTGCATATGAGGAAACTGAGGAATAGAGACGTGGACTGATTTGCCCTAGATTTACACGGCAGATGGTAGACAAGTGGCTGAGGAAGCAATAGAATCCAGGTCCTTCGGACTCCAAGGCCTTGGCTCTATTCGCAGGCCCACGCTACTTCTTATGCCTCAGCTCTTCCTTAGCACCTTCCACTCCTCAGCTCCCCGAGGTCAATGAGAACCTCAAGTCACACTCTTGGCTCCCTTGTCTCTTTACCAAGCCACTCCTGGACTTACATTTAGAAGTGGACCATCTCTCTTTGTCTGGGACAGGGCTAGTAATTGCGGGTTAATGGTGGTCAAGACTTTCTCCCTGATTTTTTCAGCATCTGGGATTTTTCATGCAGGATGGAGTTTTGAGGCAGGGCCAATAGTAATCCACACAGGACATACTGGAGCGTAAGTTCCTTGAGGGTAGGGATCCTGACCTATATTGCACCTTCTCTGGCTCTGCACCGAGGGAGTGCTCAATAAATACTCTGCATTAGTAGCACATATACCCAATTTCCATTTTCCCAAATACCATAGAGGATACAATTGGCTTTAGTGTGTGCGGGTGTCTTTGTTTCATCCCTAATCGCCAGGCCCGGTTCAAAGAAAAGGAAACACAGATTCCCACTCTGGTCCTGAAAAATGATTCCATTGGATGGGCTGAGTAGGAGTCAGTGTTTGGGATTCCATCCTTAGCCTCGTGAGTGAGGAGGTGAGAAGGAAGCTGAGCTGGAAACAGCTCAGTTGGGAGGCAGAAAATGGATTATCCCCTTGCCCCCTTTTCCAAAACTCTTCAGGACCGTGGGGCCGGTGAAAAGACTACCAGGGGTCGGGCTGACGTCCGAGGAAATTTAATTCCCCCCATCGCCTCTGCTCTACATCTCTTTTTCTTTCCAGTAGTAGTAGAGACCCTTTCTGTAGGATCTTGGGAATTGAGAGAGGCAATCAGGAGATAAGGACCAGAATGTGTCTCCAGGTGCTCTTCACATTTTGGGGTTGGGGGAACCAATATTTCTGGAGCACGGGATCGCCGAAGAGAGAGATATGTTGGCATAGATGGGGAGGACCCTTCACCCCCACCCCGAGATTCTCATGCTCTCCAGCTGTAACAATTAGTCGGGCACAGAGGAGGCCAGATTAGGGACTCCAGGGAAAGAGCCTTGGGGAGAGAGAAGACCTAGCTATCAGCTTCTGAACACTTCAAAGCATTCTCAAATTCATTAATCCCGGCTCTGCCACTCGTCAGCTGTGTGACTTTGGGCAAATCACTTAAGTTCTCTGTGCCTCAGTTACCTCATCTGTAAAATGGGGACTAAGACAATAACCCCCACTTGGGACAACCTGATAACCTTGTATCTTCCCCCAACGCTTAGAACAATGCTTGGCACATAGTACAAATATGATTGAATGAATGAACATAGTAAGTGCTTAACAAATACCATTATTATTATTATTATTATTATTATTATTATTATTATTATTATTATTATTATTATATTGGCTCTCTCATCAGTGGAATTATCAAGTCCTGAAAACCTCCTAATATCATATCTGCTTCAAGATGCCTTCCCTGATCAAGGCTTCATTACCCCTACTGCCCTTCCTTCTGCATCACCTAAGATTATGGTTGCGTACTCCTTAAGCACTTTGATATTCACCCCAGTCCGACATCAATCAATCATATTTATTGAGTGCTTTTTGTGTGAAAAACAGTATACTAAGCGCTTGGAAGAGTACAGTATAACAGAGTTGGCAGACACGTTTCCACAATGAGCTTACAGTCTAGTCGACAGTTCTTACATACACATCCTTGTACTCTATCTCCAATTTATTTCTGTTTGTATCCTCCTGCAGACTTAAAGCTAACTGTGGGCAGGGATTGCAACTTCTAACTCGAGTGTAGGGTGCTTTTCTAAAAGTTTAGTACAGGGCTCTGCACACAGTAAGCACTCTACAAATACCATCGACTGACTGATTACTGAGAGAAGAATTCTGTACCAAGTGCTTGGGAGAGTGGAACAAAACCAAGGCACGTGGTCGGCTCTGCTCTCCAGAAGCTCTGTGAGCTTGCTGTGGGCAGGGAATGTGTTTGTTTATTGTTGTATTGTACTCTCCCAAGTGCTTAGTACAGTGCTTTGCACATAGTAAGTGCATAGTAAGCAGCATGACATAGTGGATAGAGCACGGGCCAGGGAGTCAGAAGGTTTTGGGTTCTAATCCCAGCTCTGCCACTTGTCTGCTGTGCGACCTTGGACAAGTCACTTAACTTTTCTGTGCTTCAGCTCCCTCATCTGTAAAATGGGGATTAAGACTGTGAGCCCCACATGGGTCACCCTGATTACCTTGTATCTACCCGCGTGCTTAGAACAATGCTTGGCACACAGTAAGTGCTTAAGAAATACTATTATTATTATTATTATTATTATTATTATTATTATTATTATTATTATACATGATTGAGTGAATGAATAAATAATGGGGTGGACAGCGTGACAAGGATCTTCATCCTTGATCTTCATACTTCATTCATTCATTCATTCATCTTTATTGAGCGCTTACTGTGTGTAGTGCATTAGGCACTTGGAAAGTACAATTCAGCAATAGAGACAATCCCAGCCTACACAGTCTAGAAGAGGGAAGATAGACATCAAAACAAGCAGGCATCAATATAAATAAATAAAATTTAGATATATAAATGGAATTATATATATATATATATATATATATATACATATGTGCATAAATACATGCGTTCTGTGGGGTGCAGAAAGGGAGTGGGGAAGAGCAAAGGGAGTGAGTTAAGGTGATGCAGTTGGGAAGGGGAGCTGAGGAAAGGGGGGGCTTAGTATGGGAAGGCTTCATCTGGATCTTCTTGCAAGGCCCAGAGAACAGCTGGACCACCATCTTTCTGAATTGTCCCTACTCCTTGCTTCCACCAGATTCTAATTCTTATGGCTGCAGACTCTCTTCCCCTCCTTTGTTCCTCCTGGAACTGGCAGAACTGTGCTTGATGTGTGGCGTTCTAGGTGCATTGAGAAGAGCTCAGTCTCTCATTTTCCACTTATGACTTTAGTTTCTGTTAAGACAAAGGCCAGTCTGTTTACAAACACACACTTGAATGCTGCTGATTCTTTCTCCTGCTTGTTATTGCTGTTCTAGGTGAAATGCAAAGAGTTCAGAGTCTCTCATTTTCATTTATGACTTTAGTTTCTGCTGAGACAAAGGCCATTCAGTTTACAGACATACCCTTGACTGCTTCTGATACTTTCTCCTGCTTCTTGTTGTTATTATTAAGCACTTACTATGAGCCAGACACTCTACTAAGGGCTGGGGCTGATGCAAACTAATCAGATTGTACACAGTTCCTGTCCCACGTTGGGTTCACAATCTTAATCCCCATTTTTCAGAGGAGGTAACTGAGGCACAGGGAAGTGAAGTGACTTGCCCAGGGTCACACAGCAGCCAACGTGGTGGAGCCAGAATTAGAACTTAGGGCTTTCTGACATCATGCCCTGTGTGCTTTCCACTCTTCACACTGCTACTCAGGTTTGTATGCTTTGCTCTAGAATTACAGGTCTGGGTGGTTTAGTTCAGGGGTTCCTGCTTACATAGTTGTTGAGTTCGATGTGGGCAGGGAATGTTTCTACCAACAATGTCGTATTGTCCCAAGTGCTTAGTACAGTGCTCTGCACAGCAAGTGCTCACTAAATACCATTGGTACTGTTAAATGGAGTTTGTTTCAGGTTTCCACTAGGGAACTGGGAGTGATTATCATTTGGGACAGGGACTGTGTCCAGCCTGATGAGCTTATATCTATCCCAGCACTTAGTTCAGTGTCTGGCACATAGTAAGGGCTAAACATTAAACAATGTAATAGTTTAACTGAGTGATCGATTGCCTGAACCTTCCCTAAAAAGTGACGTGTTTCCTACAGGTTTTTCTCCCCAGAGGTACCCGTTCCCCAGACGAACTTCATGTGTCCCTGTTTCTCTGAGCCATCCTCTCATTCCCAGCACCCTCCTCAGGGCGGCCTTCATGTCGCGGTTCTTCAGGCTGTAGATGAGGAGGTTCAGGGAGGGGGGCCCCACGGCATAGAACACCGACACCAGCAGGTCCAGTGTCGAGGAGGAGTCCGAGGGCGGCTTGAGGTGGGCGACAGTTCCCGTCGAGATGAATAAAATCACCATGGCGAAATGGGGCAGGCAGGTGGAGGAGGCTTTGGCCTAGCCCTCAGCGGCCAGCATCCACAGCACTGCCCGGAAGATGTGTGCATTTAATAATAATAATAATAATGGCATTTATTAAGCGCTTACTATGTGCAAAGCACTGTTCTAAGCTCTGGGGAGGTTACAAGGTGATCAGGTTGTCCCACGTGGGGCTCACAGTCAATCCCCCTTTTACAGATGAGGTAACTGAGGCACAGGGAAGTGAAGTGACTTGCCCAAAGTCACAGAGCTGACAAGTGGCAGAGCAGGATTTGAACCCATGACCTCTGACTCGAAAGCCCGGCTCTTTCCATTGAGCCACGCTGCTTCTCTATGAGACGACGATGGAGACAAGACATGAGACGTTCAGAGTGGCAGAGAAGACCGTGACTCCAATTTCCTGGAGGTTCCCACTGGGGCCTGGAAGTTCCATCACTTGGGGAGTGTCACAGAAGAAATGTCGGATAATGTTGGACGCACTGAAGCCGACAGAGAAGGTGGTGGCCGCCTGCATGACAGTGCTCACAGTACAACCCAGCCAGGAGGCGGCAGCCATCTTCCCACAGGCCCCTTGGTCCATGATGACCTCGTAGCGTAGGGGGCGGCAGATGGTGGCGAAGCAGTCATAGGACATAGCCGTCAGGAAATACAGCTCAGAAAAGGCGAACAGCAGGAGGGAAAACAATCGAAAGATGCAGTCCAGGAAGGAGATTTCTCTTCGGTCTGTGGGTGGATTTGGGGACGGTGACGATGACGGTGAAGGTGACAGAGATGTAGCAGAGGTCGAAGATGGACTGGTGCCTGAAGAAGAAATACATGGAGGTGTGGAGGCATTGGTCGACGTCAGTGGTGGTGACGATGAGGAGATTCTCATCAGGGCCGCCAGGTAGACCAGGAAGAACAGCAAAGTGTGGACCAGTTGCAGCTCCCGGACCTCCGAGAATACCAGCAGAAAGAATCCAGTTACCTCCGTGAGATTGTCCATTTCCTTCCCAGAGATAAGATGTCCTAACTGTGTAGGAGAAGACCGTTTTTAGCCATTACAGATAAGTCAAATCATCACACAGTAAGCTCTTTATAAATATATTTACTACTATTCCTATTTTCTTCTGTTGGCTAAGAACATGGTGACACAAATTTGACTCTCCCAAGTGCTTAGTACAGTTCTCTGCACATGGTCAGCGCTCAATACATGCCATTGATTGATGACTTGATTAATCAATGGCTCCTTCTCCTTCTAGACTATAAACTCCTTGTAGACAAAGAACATGTCAACCAACTTTGTTGTACTATACTCTTCCTTGTGCTTAGTACAGTATTCTGCATGTAGTAAGGGCTTGATAAATGTGATTAAGTGATAGCGTTCAATAAGTACAATTGATTGATCGATTGATTGATGACACACAGCCAGTTTGAGGTTACCCGTTTTTTATTATACATACCATAATATTAATAATATGTTCGATTCACCAGATTTGAATACTACTTGTGGTATTTGTTAAGCACATACTATGTTCTAAGTACTAGCATGGATAAAGTCCAATCAGATCAGACAAAGTTCCTGTCCCACATGGGGCTCATAGTCTAAGAGGAAGGAAAACAGATACTTTAATGTCCATTTTGTAGATGAGAAAACTGAGTCATAGAGAAGGAGCGTGGCTTAGTGTCAAGAGCCTGGGCTTGGGAGTCAGAAGTCGTGAGTTCTAATCTCAGCTCTGCCACTTATCAGCTGCGTGACTTTGGGCCAGTCACTGAACTAATCTGTGCCTCAGTTATCTTATCTGTTAAATGGGGATTAAGACCCTGAGCCCCATGTGGGACAACCTGATTACCTTGTATCTACCTCATCGCTTAGAACAGTGCTTGGAACATAGTAAGCGGTTAACAAATAACATCATTATTCCTTCTAGACTGTGAGCCCATTGTTGGGTAGGCACCGTCTCTATATGGGCCCCACGTGGGACAACCTGATCACCCTGTATCCTCCCCAGCGCTTAGAACAAATGCCATAATAATGAAGTGAGTAAACAGCATCCCAGGGCTTAGAACAGTTCCTAGTTGTACATAATAAGCGTTACAAATACCATTACTATTATTATTATTATTAATATTATTATTAAATCCCATAATGAGATAGTGAGTGCTTAACAATCATCACAATAATAATATAGTAAGTGCTTAACAAATGCCATAATAATAATATAGTAAGTGCTTAACAAATTCTGTAGTAATGATAGAGTGAGTGCTAAACAAATGCCATAATAATAACATAATGAGTGCTTAACAAATGCCTTAATAATAATAATAATATAGGGAGTGAACAGTGTCCCAGCGCTTATAACAGTCCTAGTCACACATAGTAACCGCTTAACAAATACCATTATTATTATTATTATTAATCTGAACAATAATAATAATAACAATAAATCCCATAATAGTAAGATAGTGTGTGCTTAACAAATACCATAATAATAATAATAATATAGCAAGTGCTTAACAAATGCCATAATAATGATATAGTGAGTGCTTAATGAATACCATAATAATAATATAGTGAGTGCTTAATAAATGCCATAATAGCAATATGGTGAGTGCTTAACAAATATCATAAGAATAATATGGTGAGTGCTTAATAAATGACATAATAATAATATGGTGAGTGCTTAACAAATGCTGTAGTAATGATACAGTGAGTGCTTAACAAATACCATAATAATAATACTGTAAGTGCTTAACAAATGTCATAATAGTAGTATAGTGAGTGCTTAACGAATACCATAATGATAGTGTAGTGTGTGCTTAATAAATACCATAATAATAATAATAATATAGTGAGTGCTTAACAAATACCATAATAATAATATAGAAAATACTTAACAAATGCCATACTAATAATATAGTGTGCGCTTAACAAATACCATAACAATGATATAGAAAGTGCTTAACAAATCACATAATAATAATGTAGTGAGTGCTTCAACAAATCTCATAATGATATAATGAGTGCTTAACAAATCCCATAATAAGATAGTGAGTGCTTAACAAGTACCATAATAATAATATAGGAAGTGCTTAACAAATGTGATAATAATAACACAGTTAGTGCTCAACACTTACCATAATAAGAATGTAGTAAATGCTTAAGAAATGCCATAATTATTAGAGTGAATGCTTAATATATACCATAATAATAGCAGAGTGAGTGCTAAACAAATATCAGAATAGTATAGTGAGCGCTTAACAAATGCAACAGCAATCATGATAATATTAAAAATTATTATCAATCTAGGCAGACAGATCCAGGTGGACCAATTTCTCCCATGAGTTTTGCGATTTTTCTGCTTCTAGAGATTGAACATAACGGCCCACTGAGAACCATAGCCTCTGGGAGAAGGTAGGATCCCCAGGGGATGGGAGAAGATGAGAGTAGTAAGTTTTTCAGAATTCATAAAACCGGCTCATCTGTTTGTGCAGAACGTTGTTATGAGAGTATTTGCCATCAGTTCAGGGCTCAGATAGGATGACGATCAGAGACCTAGAGCACTTTCTGGCGATCATGAGAGGCTGAGACTTCGGTAATCCTGAGAGCTAAGGAGAGAATCAGTGCATCAATGGGTGCTTACTGTGTGCACAGCACTGCACCAAACACTTGGAATAGTACAATACTAGAGAGTGGTAGAAGCTTTCGTTGCCTACAACGAGCTTACGATGATAAAGACAGACGTTAGTCAAACAATCAGTGGTATTATCCAGCGCTTGCTATGTGCAGAGCACTAAATGAGAGATTGGAAGAATCCAATATAACAGAATTGGTGGACATGATCCCTGCCTCAGCAAGTTTACACTGTAGTTGGGGACGCAGACATTAGTCAATGAATCAGTGGTATTTATTGAGCGCTTATGTAGAGAACAGTGAATTAAGCAACTGGAAGAGTATGATAAAGTCGATAGACACATTCCCTGTCCACAACGAGCTGACCATGTAAAGGGAGCAAGCAAAGCTCTCATATCATTCCAGACCTGATTCGAAGAATACCCATGACGAAGGTGAGCTTTATTTTCCTGATTTTAATAACTGGGGTATTAAGCTGAGGAAATTGAGGTGCAGCGAAGCCAAGTGGCTTGCCCAAGGACACACAATAGGCAAGCGGCAGAGCCAGGATTATGCTGTTTCTATTAGACCAAGCTCAAGGTACTGTTTACCTTGACAGGGGATCATCTGATGATGATCAGATTACTGCTCTCAACTCTACCCTTTCTACTCAGCTAGACTCGCTCGCTCCCCTTTCCCTTCGCCGCTCTCGCACCACTAACCCACAGCCCTGGATCACTGCCACTGTCCGCCTCCTTCGCTCTTATGCTCGAGCTGCCGAACGCTGCTGGCGAAAGTCTAAACACCATGCCAACCTCGTTCACTTCAAGTTTATCCTTTCCTGCCTTAACTCAGCCCTCTCTTCTGCCAGACAAAACTATTTCTCCTCCCTTATTGACACCCATGCCCATCACCCCCGCCAGCTCTTCCGTACATTCAACTCCCTTCTCAGGCCCCCGGTTCCTCCCCCTCCTCCTTCCCTCACCCCCAACGATCTGGCCTCCTACTTCATTAACAAAATTAAATCCATCAGGTCCGACCTCCCCAAAGTCTCTTCCCCCCTTTCTCCAACCCCCCGGCTCTCAACATTCTCTGCTACTCTCCCATCCTTCCCAGTGGTATCCTCAGAGGAACTCTCCTCCCTCCTCTCAAGTGCTACTCCGGCCACCTGTGCTTCTGACCCCATTCCCTCTCATCTTATGAAATCTCTCGCTCCATCCCTTCTCCCCTCCTTAACTTCCATCTTCAACCGCTCACTCTCCACTGGTTCCTTCCCCTCTGCCTTCAAACATGCCCATGTCTCTCCCATCCTAAAAAAAACCCTCTCTTGACCCCACCTCACCTTCTAGTTATCGTCCCATATCCCTCCTACCATTCCTTTCCAAACTCCTTGAACGAGTTGTCTACACGCGCTGCCTAGAATTCCTCAACAACAACTCTCTCCTCGACCCCCTCCAGTCTGGCTTCCGTCCCCTTCATTCCACGGAAACTGCGCTCTCAAAGGTCACCAATGACCTCCTGCTTGCCAAATCCAACGGCTCATACTCTGTCCTAATCCTCCTCGACCTCTCAGCTGCCTTTGACACTGTGGACCACCCCCTTCTCCTCAACACGTTATCTGACCTTGGCTTCACAGACTCCGTCCTCTCCTGGTTCTCCTCTTATCTCTCCGGTCGTTCTTTCTCAGTCTCTTTTGCAGGCTCCTCCTCCCCCTCCCATCCTCTTACTGTGGGAGTTCCCCAAGGTTCAGTGCTTGGTCCCCTTCTGTTCTCAATCTACACTCACTCCCTTGGTGACCTCATTCGCTCCCACGGCTTCAACTATCACCTCTACGCTGATGACACCCAGATCTACATCTCTGCCCCTGCTCTCTCCCCCTCCCTCCAGGCTCGCATCTCCTCCTGCCTTCAGGACATCTCCATCTGGATGTCCGCCCGCCACCTAAAGCTCAACATGTCGAAGACTGAGCTCCTTGTCTTCCCTCCCAAACCTTGTCCTCTCCCTGACTTTCCCATCTCTGTTGACGGCACTACCATCCTTCCCGTCTCACAAGCCCGCAACCTTGGTGTCATCCTCGACTCCGCTCTCTCATTCACCCCTCACATCCAAGCCGTCACCAAAACCTGCCGGTCTCAGCTCCGCAACATTGCCAAGATCCGCCCTTTCCTCTCCATCCAAACCGCTACCCTGCTAATTCAAGCTCTCATCCTATCCCGTCTGGACTACTGCACTAGCCTTCTCTCTGATCTCCCATCCTCGTGTCTCTCTCCACTTCAATCCATACTTCATGCTGCTGCCCGGATTATCTTTGTCCAGAAACGCTCTGGACATATCACTCCCCTCCTCAAAAACCTCCAATGGCTACCGATCAATCTGCGCATCAGGCAGAAACTCCTCACCCTGGGCTTCAAGGCTCTCCATCACCTCGCCCCCTCCTACCTCACCTCCCTTCTCTCCTTCTACTGCCCAGCCCGCACCCTCCGCTCCTCCACCACTAATCTCCTCACTGTACCTCGCTCTCGCCTGTCCCGCCATCGACCCCCGGCCCACGTCATCCCCCGGGCCTGGAATGCCCTCCCTCTGCCCATCCGCCAAGCTAGCTCTCTTCCTCCCTTCAAGGCCCTCCTGAGAGCTCACCTCCTCCAGGAGGCCTTCCCAGATTGAGCCCCTTCTTTCCTCTCCCCCTCGTCCCCCTCTCCATCCCCCCGCCTTACCGCCTTCCCCTCCCCACAGCACCTGTATATATGTATATATGGTTGTACATATTTATTACTCTGTTTATTTATTTATTTATTTATTTTACTTGTACATTTCTATCCTACTTATTTTATTTTGTTGGTATGTTTGGTTCTGTTCTCTGTCTCCCCCTTTTAGACTGTGAGCCCACTATCGGGTAGGGACTGTCTCTATGTGATGCCAATTTGTACTTCCCAAGCGCTTAGTACAGTGCTCTGCACATAGTAAGCGCTCAATAAATACGATTGATTGATTGATTGATTGATTGACTATGCTGGGGAGAGATGTTCTGGCCTGAAGCAGGGACTGAGAACGGAGAAGCTTTTTTGATGGTGATGATGATTATTAAGTGCTTACTGTATGCCCAGCAGTGTTCTAAACCCTTTCCTCTCCATCCAAAGCGCTACTTTGCTGGTTCAGTATCTCATCCTATCCCGACTGGATTACTGCATCAGCCTCCTCTCTGATCTCCCATCCTCCTGTCTCTCCACTTCAGTCTATACTTCACGCTGCTGCCCGGATCATATTTGTGCAGAAACGCTCTGGGCATGTTACTCCCCTCCTCAAAAATTTCCAGTGGCTACCAGTCAATCTATCAAGCAAAAACTCCTCACTCTCAGATTCAAGTCTCTCCATCACCTCGCCCCCTTCAACCTCACCTCCCTTCTCTCTTTCTAACAGCCCAGCCCGCACCCTCTGCTCCTCTGCCACTAACCTCCTCATTGTGCCTCGTTCCCGCCTGTCCCAACATCGACCCTCAGCCCACGTCCTTCCCCTGGCCTGGAATGCCCTCCCTCCACACATCCGCCAAGCTAGCTCTCTTCCTCCCTTCAAAGCCCTACTGAGAGCTCACCTTCTCGAGGAGGCCTTCCCAGACTGAGCCCCTTTTTTCCTCTCCTCCTCCCCATCATCCCGGCCCTACCTCCTTCCCCTTCCCACAGCACCTGTATATATGTTTGTACAGATTCATTACTCTATTTATTTTATTTTAATTTACTATTCTATTCATTTTGTCAATGATGTGCATCTAGCTTTACTTCTATTTATTCTGATGACTTGACACCTGACCACATGTTTTGTTGTGTTGTCTGTCTCCCCCGTCTAGACTGTGAGCCCGTTGTTGGGTAGGGATCGTCTCAGTATGTTGCCACCTTGTACTTCCCAAGCGCTTAGTACAGTGCTCTGCACACAGTAAGCGCTCAATAAATACGATTGAATGAATGAATGAATTCTCTGTGCCTCAGTTGCCTCATCTGTAAAATGGGGATGAAGACAGTAAGCCCCAGGTGGGACACTCTGATTTCCCTGTATCCACCCCAGTGCTTAGAACAGTGTTTAGCATATAGTAAGAGCTTAACAAATACCATTATTATCATTATTACAGATGAGGGAACTGAGGCACAGAGAAGTGAAGTAAGTTTCTCAAAGTCACACAGTTGACAATTGGTGGAGCCAGGATTATAACCCTTGAACTCTGACTCCCAAACCCCGGCTCTATCCACTAAGCCATGCTGCTTCTATTGATTAAGTGTAGTTGTTAAGTGCTTACTATATCATCATTACTATATCATTATATGGTATCATATTACTATTATTAGTCTAATTACTGCTCTATTCTACTGCTCTACATTCTGTCCTGTTCCACTGTTCTATTATTACTCTTCTAAGACTGTAGTAGATTACAAGTTCATTAGGCTGGATACAGTCCTTGTCTTGCCTGAGACTCACAGTCTAAATAAGTCACACAGAAGTTAAGTGACTCATCCAAGGTCACCCAGCAAGCAGTTGGCATAGCCAGAATTAGAACCCAGCTCCTTTGACTTCGAGGCCCATGGTCTTTCCACCAGGCCATACTGCTTCTCCTAGGTTTGTTAGTTTAAGGGTTCCTTGGAGGATGCAGAGAACCTGCCCTGAGAAGTCTTGATCTGCCCTCCATCCTGCCGTGGCCTGTGACATGGTGCCTGGTACAATGGTTATTGATTGATTGATTGGTTTATTTATATTTATTTATTTATTTATTTATTTATTTATTTATTTATTTATTTATATTAATGTCTGCCTCCCCCTCTAGACTGTAGCTCATTGGAGGAAGTGAACATTTCTGCTAATTCTGTTGTATCGTACTCTCCCAAGCATTTCATTTTATGAAATATCTCGCCCCTTCCTCCTCCCCTCCTTAACTTCCATCTTCAGCATCTCACTCTCCACTGGCTCCTTCCCCTCTGCCTTCAAACATGCCCATGTCTCCCCCATCCTAAAAAATCCCGTTCTTGACCACACCTCCCCTTCGAGTTATCGCCCTATGTCCCTCCTACCCTTCCTTCCAAACTGCTAGAACGAGACATCTACACCCGCTGCCTCGAATTCCTCAATGCCAACTCTCTACTTGACCCCCTCCAATCTGGCTTCCGTCCACTACACTCCACCGAAACTGCCCTCTCAAAGGTCAACAATGACCTCCCTCTTGTCAAAAACAATGGATCTTACTCTATCCTAATCCTCCTCGACATCTCAGCTGCCTTCGAAACTGTGGATCACCTCCTTCTCCTCAACACACTATCCAACCTTGGCGTCACATACTCTGTCCTCTTCTGGTTCTCCACTTATCTCTCCAGCCATTTATTCTCAGTCTTCTTTGCGGGCTTCTCCTCCCCCTCCCATCCCCTTACTGTAGGGGTTCCTCAAGAGTCAGTTCTAGGTCCCCTTCTGTTCTGTATCTACACTCACTCCCTTCATGAACTCATTCGCTCCCAGGGCTTCAACTATCATCTCTACGCTGATGACACCCAAATCTACATCTCTGCCCCTGCTCTCTCTCCCTCCCTCCAGGCTCGTACCTCCTTCTGGCTTCAGGACATCTCCATATGGATGTTTGCCTGCCATCTAAAACTCAATAGGTTCAAGACTGAACTCCTTATCTTCCCTCCCAAACCCTTCCCTCTCCCTGACTTTCCCATCACTGTAGACGGCACTACCATCTTTCCCGTTTCACGATCCCACAACCTTGTTGCCATCCTCGACTCCGCTCCCCTGTTCACCTCACACATCCAATCCGTCAACAAAACCTGTCGGTCTCACCTCCAGAACATCGCCAAGATCCGCCCTTTCCTCTCCATCCAAACAGCTACTTTGCTGGTTCAATCTCTCATCCTATCCCAACTGGATTACTGCATCAGCCTCCTCTCTCATCTCCCATCCTCTTGCCTCTGCCCTCTTCAGTCTATACTCCACTCTGCTGCTCGGGTTATCTTTGTACAGAAGCGCTCTGGGCATGTTACTCCCCTCCTCAAAAATCTCCAGGGGCTGCCTGTCAACCTACGAATCAAGCAAAAATTCCTTATTCTCAGCTTCAAGGCTCTACATCACCTCGCTCCCTTCTATCTCACCTCCCTTATCTCCTACAGTGCAGCCCACACGCTCTGCTCCTCTGCCGCTAATCTCCTCACTGTACATCATTCTTGCCTGTCCGGCCGTCGACCCCCGGCCCACGTCCTTCCCCTGGCCTGGAATGCCCTCCCTCCGCACATCTGCCAAGCTAGCTCTCTTCCACCATTCAAAGCCCTATTGAGAGCTCAACCTCTCCAAGAGGCCTTCCCAGGATGAGCCCCCTTTTTCCTTTCCTCCTCCCCATCCCCCAACCCTACCTCCCTCCCCTCCCCACAGCACTTGCATAGATTTGTACAGATGTATTACTCTATTTTTCTTGAACATATTTACTATTCTATTTATTTAGTTAATGATGTATGTATAGCTTTAATTTTATTTATTCTGACCATTTGGACACATGCCTACATGTTTTGTTTTGTTATCTGTCTCTCCCTTCTAGACTGTGAGCCCGTTGTTGGGTAGGGACCGTCTCTATATGCCGCCGACTTGTACTTCCCAAGGGCTTAGTACACTGCTCTGCACACAGTAAGTGCTCAATAAATACGATTGAATGAATGAATTTAGTACAGTGCTCTGCAAATAGCCAATCAATACCATTGATTGATTGATTGTGCGAAGCAGCATGGCTTAGTGGAAAGAGCGTGGGCTTGGGAGTCAGAGGTCATGGGTTCTAATTCCGGTTCTGCCACTAATCAGCTGTGCGACTTTGGGCAAGTTACTTAATTTCTCTCTGCCTCGTTACCTCATCTGTAAAATGGGGATTAAGACTGTGAGTGCCACGTGGGAAAACCTGATTACTTTTATTTACCCCAGTGCTTACATCAGTCATTGGCACATAGTAAGCGCTTAACAAATGCCATTATTATTATTATTATTAGAGTATGTGGTGACACTGAAAACCGGAGGAAATTGAGTTCAGCTGTATTTTCATCTTTCCTTGTTTTGGAGAAAAATTAAAATTCCTGGGAATTTTCTCAAATATTTCCCTGCCAGAACAGCATTTCCCAACAGTCAATCCATCAGTCTGTCAACAGTATTGAAGTAATGTCTTTCATTTGTAGATGCCATGCCGTGGAAAGAGGGGAACAGAGGAAAAAATGCAAAGGAGGAAAGGATTGGATTTAATCTTCATTTGACAGTTGACCTAACTAGGGCCCAGAGAAGTGAAATGAGTTGCCCAAGGTCACACAGCACATACATGGCAGAACTGGGATTAAAGCCCAGGTATTCCTACTCCCGGGCCAGTGACTTTAGCCACTAGAACACACTGCTTAGATAACTTAATATTTTCACCTTCATCCAGCCCACAGGACACAATTTCCCAATTTCCCCACAAGGCAGAATTGCTCAATTGCACAGCCATGAGGGAATTCCCTGCTGGGTTTCTCGGAGATGTGGGAGCTGCAGCTGGTCGTGGCCATTCATTCTCAGTCTCCTTTGCGGGCTCCTCCTCCCCCTCCCATCCCCTTACTGTAGGGGTTCCTCAAGGGTCAGTTCTTGGTCCCCTTCTGTTCTCTATGTACACTCACTCCCTTGGTGAACTCATTCGCTCTCACGGCTTCAACTATCATCTCTACGCTGCTGACACCCAAATTTACATCTCCGCCCCTGTACTCTCTCCCTCCCTCCAGGCTCGTGTCTCCTCCTGCCTTCAGGACATCTCCATCTGGATTTCTGCCCGCCATCTAAAACTCAATAGGTCCAAGATTGAACTCCTTATATCTTCCCTCCCAAACCCTTCCCTCTCCTTGACTTTCCCTTCACTGTAGATGGCACTACCATCCTTCCCGTCTCACAATCCCTCCACCTTGGTGTAATCCTCGACTCCGCTCTCTCGTTCACCCCTCACATCCAATCCGTCAACAAAACCTGTCGGTCTCACCTCCACAACATCGCCAAGATCCACCCTTTCCTCTCCATTCATACCACTATCTTGCTGGTTCAATCTCTCATCCTATCCTGACTGGATTACTGCATCAGTCTCCTCTCTGATCTCCCATCCTCCTGTTTCTCACCACTTCAGTCTATACTTCACGCTGCTGCCCGGATCATCTTTGTGTATAAACGTTCTGGGCATGTTACTTCCCTCCTCAAAAATCTCCAGTGGCTGCCTGTCAACCTATGCATCAAGCAAAAACTCCTCACTCTCGGCTACAAGGCTCTCCATTACCTTGCCCCCTCCTACCTCACCTCCCTTCTCTCCTTCTACAGCCCATCCCTCACCCTCTGCTCCTCTGCCGCTAACCTCCTCACTGTACCTCTTTCTCGCCTGTACCACTGTCGACCCCCAGCCCATGTCCTCCCCTTGGCCTCGAATGCCCTCTCTCCGCACATCCGCCAAGCTAGCTCTCTTCCTCCCTTCAAAGCCCTACTGAGAGCTCACCTCCTTCAAGTGGCCTTCCCTGACTGAATCCCTTTACCTCTTCTCCTCCCCATCCCCCCACCCTACCTCCTTCCTCTCCCCACAGTACCTGTATAAATGTTTGTACAGATCTATTACTCTATTTACTTTACTTGTACATATCTACTATTCTATTTATTTTGTTAATGATGTGCATTTACCTTTAATTCTATTTGTTCTGACGACTTGACACCTATCTACATGTTTTGTTTGTTGTCTGTCACCCCCTTCTAGGCTGTGAGCCCGTTGCTGCGTAGGGACCATCTCTATATGTTGCCAACTTGTACTTTCCAAGCGCTTAGTACAGTTGTCTGCAGACAGGAAGCGCTTAATAAATAGGATTGAATGAATGAATGAATAAATGAGGCTGCTCCGTTCCTCCTGGCCTACCTGGCGGCCTTAATGGGAAAATCTTAATCATCACCATCACCACGCTCGATGGCGCTTCCATACCCCCATGTACTTCTTTCTCAGGAACCTGACCATCCTCACCCTCTGCTACATTTCTGTTACTGTCCCTAAATCTATCCTCAACTCCTTGACCGACCACAGTGTAATAACCGTCCCGTGTTGCATCTCTCATGTCTTCTTATTAATCACCCTTGGGGGTGTCAAAGTGGCTCTGCTCATTGTGATGTCCTGTGACAGTTACACAGCCATCTGCCACCTCCTGTGCTATGAGGTAATCATGGACTGTGGGGCTTGTGGAAAAGTGGCCGCCTTCTCGTGGCTCAGCGGGGGTCTGGATAGAGGCATCCACACCATCGTGAGTTTCTCCCTCCTCCTCTGCGACACCTACACCATTAATCAGTTCTTCTGCGACATCCTTTCCCTCATCCAGCTCTCCTGTTTCAGACGCTACAGTGATGAGATCGCCGTTCTGGGCCTCAGCATGTTTCTGGGCCACAGTTGTTTTGTCTCCATTGTCATCTCGTATGTGTGCATCTTCCTGGCCATGCTGAGGATGCCGGCCGCTGAGGGCCGGGCCAAAGCCTTCTCCACCTGTCTGCCCCACTTCGCCATGGTGATTTTATTTATCTAGATGGGAACTGTCGCCCACTTCAAGCCACCCTCAGACTCCTCCTCGACGCTGGACCTGTGGGTGTCTGCGTTCCCTGTGGTGCTCCCCGTGCTCAACTCCCTCATCTATAGCCTGAGGAACTGGGACATGAAGGCTACCCTGGGGAAGGTCCTCAGGTGAAAATTTTTCACATAGAATGGAAAGGTTCTAGCCTGTTCAAAAGTGGAAGATAACATTGACTCTATCCACCAATCAGTCAGCTGTATTTACTGGGTGCTTACTGCATACAAAACACTTAACAAAGCGTAGATCCATTGGAGGGCAGAGATATGTGCAATCTGAATATTTTAGCACCTATATAGTCAATTAATTTGAGTGTTTACTGAGTACTTTCAGTTTTTTAATGATTTTTTAAGTGTTTACTATGTGCCAGGCTCTGCTCTAAGCATTAGGGTAAATACAAACTACTCAGGTTGGACACAGTCCAGTGTCCCAAATAGGACTCACAGTCTCAATCCCCATTTGACAGATGAGGTAACTGAGGCATGGAGAAGTTAAGTGTTTTGCCCAAAATCTCACAGCAGATTGCAGAGCCGGAATTAGAACCCTTGTCCTCTGCTATATTTACTGAGTGCTTACTTTGTGCCAAGCACTGTACTGAAAAAAATACCCTCCTGCTAGATTAGGATAGATGGGGTCATATCTATCACTTCTATTGTAATGTCCTCTCCTAAAAGATTAGTACAGTAAGAACTTAATAAATATTACTGATTAAAGTAATACAATTTGTGCCTCTATCTTGTCTATCTCACCGCCAACCCCTCACCCCTATACTGCCTCTGGCCTAGAACACTTTCCCCCTTCATATCTGACAGACCACCACTCTCCCCACCTTCAAAGCCTTACTAAAAACCCATCTCCTCCAAGAGGCCTTCCCCGATTAAGCCCTAATTTTTCATGCTCCTTCTTCCTTCTTTGTCATCTATGTGCTTGGATCTGTGACCTTTGGGCATTTGAAATTCCTATACTCTGTGTTGAGCACTGGACTAAAACCCAGCCCACACACTTCACTCCTCTAACGCCAACCTTCTCACTGTACCTCAATGTCGTCTATTGTACCGACGACATCTTGCCCACATCCTACCCCTGGCCTGGAACACCCTCCCTCCTTAAATCCAAAAGACAATGACCCTCCCCACCTTCATGGCCTTATTGAAAGGAAATTTCCTCCAAGAGGCCTTCCCTGACTAAGCCCTCATTTCATTTTCTCCCACTCCCTTTTGCCTTGCTCTGATTTGCTCCCTTAATTCAGATCTCCCTCAACCCCACAGCTCTTAAGTCCATATATGGAATTTATTTATTTATATCAATGTCTGTCTCTCCCTCTAGGCTGTAAGTTTGTTGTGGGCAGTGAATGTGTGAGTTATTCATAGGAGAAGCAGCATGACATAGTGGATGTAACACAAGCCTGGGAGTCAGAAGGTCATGGGTTCTAATCCCAGCTCTGCCATATGTCGGCTGGGTGACCTTGGACAAGTCCTTATCTCCCCTGTGCCTCAGTTACCTCACCTGAAAATGAGGAATGAGACTGTGAGCCCCATGTCGGACAAGGGACTGTGTCCAACCCAATTTTCTTGTATCCACTACAGTGTCTGGAACATAGTAAGCACTTAACAAATATCATAATTATTACTATTATCATATTGAACTCGCCCAAGCTCTGCACACTGTAGGTGCTCAATAAATACAGTTGATTGACTGAATGACTAAATGCTTGGGAGAATACCGTTGAAGAAATTGAGGTACGGAGAGGCTAATCAACTTTCCCAAGGTTATAACGGGCAGGAAGCCAAACTAGGCTTCCCAATCCAGGGCCCTTTCCAGTAGACTGCCCCGCTGACAACCTCTTTTCCCACCCAATAATTTTCAGAGTCCAGAGGGGCTAATCAGAGCTGGTAGCTTCTCCCTCAGGTCTGTGGGGCTCCTGGGACTACCCAAGGTAGTTACCTTGGACAAGTCACTTCACTTCTAGGAGCCTCAGTTCCCTCATCTTTAAATGGGGATTAAAATGTGACCCCCTTATGGGACATGGACTGTGTCCAACCTGATTAGATTGTATCTACCCCAGCACTTAGTACAGTGCCTAGCACATAGTGAGCGCTTAACCAAGACTGTAAAATAAAAAAAGGGTCTGCATAGTCACTGTCACAACTGTTTCACCCTCCTCACGCATCTCAACAGTCTGGGGAGTTTGGACCTGGGGGAGATCTGATAGCTGATGTCACCCCTTCCCTTCCCCGGTTTACACTGTGGCATCCTCTGGGGACACACAGGTATGCATTCTGGGCTCACCCCGGGGATGGTAACCCCCTTGCCCCTAAAGGCTTCTGGGTAATAAAACCCAAAGTTTCCTCCCTGTGCCTTGAGGCCTCCAACAACTAGACCTACCTATTGGTTGTTCTTTTTTGACCAACCATCTGTTCAAATGGAGGCCGGAGCTTTACAGAATTTAGCCGGAAGAAACAGGTGAGTCTAGCAAACTGAACCCACCACCTATCATTGATCAATTGATTGATTTATGGAGATTTTAATGTGTGCAGAGCACTCTACTAAACGTTTGGGAGAGTAATAATAATAATAATTGTGGTATTTCTTAAGCCCTTACTATGCGCTTCTATGTGTAGAAGTACTGTTCTACAATATAACGGAGTTGCTAGATGTGTTCCCTGCACACAGTGTGCTTATAGTCTAGAGGGGGATACAGACACAAACATCAATAAACCAATTCTGGATGTAATTAATGAATTGTAATTTATTATATAATATAATACAACATAATGTACTATAATATAATAAATCTGTGACTATAATATACTTGGATTTGCACACTTCATTCGCTCCTCCCTTAGCCCCACAGCATTTATGTACATAAATGCAATTTGTATGTTTATACCAATGTCTGTCTCCTGGACTCTAACTAAGGTCCTTTTGGGTAGGGAATGTGTCTACCAACTCTGTTACACTCTACTCTCCTCAAACGCTCCAGTGCTCTGCATACAGTAAACACTCAATAAACATGATTGATTGATTAGAATGTACATGAGTGCCGACTCAATGGCACTTAATAATAAATAATGATAATAATTCCACCACTAGATAGTAAGATTCTTTAGGGAAGGGATTGTCAACTTGTTCTATTTTACTCTCCCAAGGGCTTAGTACAGTTTTCTGCACACATTAAGCACTCAAATACTATTTACTTATGTTGTTAGGCTATGCTAAGTGCTAATTTACTAGACCGTTTCTCCCAGGCTGTAAGGGGGTCAAGTGTGGAGATCCAAACCCTGCTATTCCTAAAGTAACTGTATTCCTCTATCATGTCCTTGAATATGTACCAACCTAGGTTTTCAGCACTAGTATTGAATTGAAAAATTTGGTACCCATTTCGGGGAACCAGATCATCCAGTCTGAGATACCACAATAGAACATCTGGTGATACACACAACAACTAAATAGATATACCTTTTCCTCCTGTGTCCTCATGATACCCTTATTTCACATCATGTTTCATAACAGGTGTGATCTAGTGGACACACAAAGACAGAGTGGTTAGTTGAGACATGTCAGTCAAGCTTGGCTTAGTGGAAAGAGCATAGGCTTGGGAGTCAGAGGACATGGGTTCTAATCCCGGCTCCACCACTTGTCTGCTGTGAGACCTTGGGCAAGCCACTCAACGTCTTTGTTCCTCAGCTACCTCATCTGTAAAATGGGGATTAAAACTGTGAGTCCCCCGTGGGACAACCTGATTACCTTGTATCTACCTCAGCTCTTAGAAGAGTGCTCAGCACATAGCAAGCACTTAAAACTCCATAATAATAATAATTGTTATTATTGAGTGCTTACTAAGCTTGGGAGAGTACGGGACAACAGAGTTGGTAAACATAATCAAAACAATCAATGGTACTTATTGAACACTTGCCTTGTGCAGAGCACTGTACTAAGTAATAATAAAATAATGATGGCATTCATTAAGTGCTTACTATATACAAAGCACTGTTCTAAGTGCTGTGGTGGGGGGGGTTACAAGATGATCAGGGTGTCCCACGGGGGGTTCTCAGTCTTAATCCCACTTGGGGGAGTTTGGTACAACCGAGTTGGTAGATACATTCCCTGCCTACGAAAAGCTCCAAGTGTGGAGCACGGAGACAGTCATTAACATAAATTACATCTATTCATATAAGTTATGTGGAGCTGAAGATAAGATGACATAAATTTAAGTGCATAGGTGACACAGAAGAGGGAGAGAAAGTCACGAAAAGAGGGCTTATTTGGGGAAGGCCTCTTGGAGGAGATGTGACTTTATTAATGTTTTGAAGGTGGGAGAGTGGTGGTCTGGTATATATGGAGAGGGAGGCAGTTCCAAGATAGGTAGAGGTCTTGGAAAAGGGGTCGGTGGAGAGATAGACAAGATTGGGACACAGTGAGTAAGTTGATGCTAGAGGAGTGGAGTGGGAAGATTGGCCTGTAATAATAATAATAATAATAATAATAATAATAATAATAATAATAATAATAATTAAGCACTTACTATGTGCCAAGCACTGCTCTAAGCGCTGAGGTAGATACAAGGTAACCAGGTTGTCCCACGTGGGGCTCACAATCTTAACCCCCATTTTACAGATGAAGGAACTGAGGCTCATTGAAGTTAAGTGACTTGCCCAGAGTCACACAGCTGATAAGTGGCGGAGCCAGGATTAGAACCCACGACTTCTGACTCCCAAGCCCAAGTGAGGTAATGTCAGAAACTGTCTAGTACCTCCCAAGGCACTGTTACCTTCTGAGGTAAGAAAGGAAGAATAAGTAATGTGCTAGTGCCTACGAAGACCTGGATATTACTTGGAAAAGACTCCCACCCTTCTTCTCATTTCCCACTGCTCTCTCATCCTACCAGGCTGGATAATTCCATCTTTCAGAAGGCAATGACCAATCTCACGGAGGTTTCAGAATTCCTCCTTCTGGGTTTCTTGGAGGTCCAGGAGCTGCAGCTGATCCAGGCTGCACTGTTCCTCCTGGTCTACCTGGTGGCCCCGATGGGGAATCCAATTATCGTCACCATCACCACCCTCGACCAGAGCCTCCACACCTCCATGTACCTCTTCCTCAGGAATCTGTCCGTCCTCGACCTCTGCCTCATCTCTGTCATCGTCCTCCAGGCCATCCACAATTCCCTGACCGACCGTAGAGAAATATCTTCCCTGGGCTGTGCTTTCCAAGTGTTTGTGTTCATACTCTGTGCCCGTGCAGAGACTCCCCTGCTCACGGCAATGTCCTTCGACTGCTACACGGCCATCTGCCACCCCCGGCGTTATGGGTCATCATAGATGAGAGGGCCTGTGGGAAGATGGCGGCTGCCTCGTGGCTCTTTGGCTCACAGAGCACCATGATGCATACCATCGCTAGCTTCTCTGTCACTGTCTGGAGGTCCAACGTCCTCCCCCAGTTCTTCTGTGACATCCTTCAGCTCATCGACCTCACGGGTCCCAGTGGAAATCTCCAGGAATTTGTGACAAAAACCGTCTCAGTCGGCCTCACCTTTGGTTATTTCCTCACCACCGTCGTCTTGTAAGTGTGCATTTTCCGGGTCGTGCTGAGGATACTGGCCGCCAAGGGCCGGGCCAAAGCCTTCTCCACATGCCTGCCTCACCTCGCTGTTGTGACTTTATTTGTAGCAAATGGTGTCATTGCTTACCTCAAGCCCGTGTCTGACTCCTCCTCAGTCCTGGACCTTCTGGTATCCGTGTTCTACACCGTAGTGCCCCCCACCCTGAACCCCCTCATCTACAGCCTGAGGAACCGGGACATGAAGGCGGCACTGAGGAGAATGATAGTGGGGAAATGCATCTAAAATGGTACAGTAGAACACCCGTCTTCATGAGGTCATGGGCCCTTCTAGCCCGAATAACACCGGGTCCCCACCCCTTGGCATAGATCCCATGGCAGTCAATGGTGATGAGGGAGTCTCCTGAGGAGAAAGGTGGCTGGCCTGGTTACTCGACCTCGGGATCAAGGTTCTCTATGCCTGAATTGATTACAATGCCAGCTGTCTGCAGACAGTGGTGGCTCTGGATATTGGCTATTTTTCTGTCGTATTTGTACAGCGCTTATTACCAATCAGTCAGCCGTATTTGTTGAGCACTTACTGTGTTCAGAGCACTGGACTAAGCGCTTGGGAGACTACAATACAACCGTAAACAGACATTCCCTTCCCACAACAAGTTTACCATCTAGAGGTGGAGACAGACATTACTATAAATAAACAGATTACAGATATGAACATAAGTGCAGGGGGGTGAGAGCGGGGTGAATAAAGGGTGAAACTTCAAGTGCAAGGGCAACGCAGAAAGCAGTATAAGAAGAGGAAATGGGGGCTTAATCGGAGAAGGGCTCCTAAGGAGAGGTGCTCTTAATAAATCTCTAGATGTGGAGAGGGTGAGAGCTCAGAGGAATGTTGTATAACTAGTCAGCTTGCAAGAGTCTCTTTCGTTATTGGAATGTCTCTACATTATAAATTCATTGTGAGCAGGACTGTTTATTGTGTTATTCTACTCCCCCAAGCGCTTACTATGGTCTTTCGTATGTGCCAAACAATGACAATTGAGTGAATTTGCGACCATGGACATTCTCGTCGGTGAGGGAGAATTAGTGGGACAGACTGAGCCCTGCTGAACGTCAGTGAGAATGTCACCTATGGAATCCTGAGTCTTCCAGGTAACGAGTCTCTCAGGCCGAGCCTGGGGCTGGTCCTCCCGGGGTAGACCCCCCGCCCCGTCCCGCCCAGAACAGCGACTGCTGTCTCCGAGGAGCCCGGAGCACTGGTTTTAAGCCAGACTCTTTCTGGTCACGGCCACGAACCCGCATGAGGAGATGAGGAGGAGGAACTCAGCATCCCCAACACTGGACCGCCCCGGTGAGTCAAAGTCAATCAATCAGTCCATCCAACGTAGTTAGTGAGCACTTACTGGGTGCAGAGCATTGTACTGAGCACTTGGGAGAGCAGCGCTTGGGAGAGCACAGTACAATTGAGTTGATAGGATCTGTGCCCACACGGAGCTTACAACTGACTATGTGCAGAGCTCTGTACTAAGTGCTTGGGAGAGTCCAGTACAACAGAGGGGGTCAGCCCTCAAGAATCTTACTATCTAGTGTGAGAAATAGATATTAAAATGAATTACAGATAGGGGATGTGTCAGAATATAAGAATATGTCCAAGTTTGAGAAGGAGCTGGAAAGTAGAGTAGCCTAGGGTAAAGACCACAGGCCTGGAAGCCAGAGGACATGAGTTCTAATCCCAGCTCCACCACCTGTTTTGTGACCTTGAGCATATCACTTCACTTCTCTCTGACTCAGGTACCTCATCTGCAACATGGGGATTAAGACTGTGACTCTCATGTGAAACATGGACTGTGTCCAATCTGATTCGTTTATATCTACCCCAGTACTTATAATTGCCTGGCACATAATAGCCTCTTATCAAATACCACCAAACAAGGGTAGGTGGTGGATCTGGGATTAGAACACAGGTCCTCTGCCTCCCATGCCCGTGCACTTTCCACTTAGGTTATGCTGCTTCGCAACCACAGATTGGAATTGAAGATAAAGAATACAAATCCACGTTGCAAAGAAGGGCCAGATAAAAAGCCAGGCAGGCAGAGAAGATGGAACGGGAAGGCTAGGTGTGAGATGAGCTGCCAGATGTGGAATGTAGGTGGCAAACCAGTCGCTGTGGAAAACATACTGACCGTCCGAAGAAGAGAAGTCTCTGAGTTGGGAGGCGTGGATTGATGATAATTATGGATTTTCTTAAGTGCTTACTATGTGCCAAGCACTATTCTTGGTAATCAGGTTGTCCCACGTGGTGCTCACATTCGTAATCCCCGTTTTACAGATGAGGTCACTGAGGCACAGAGAAGTTAAGTGGCTTGTCCAAGGTCACACAGCAGATAAGTGGTGGAACCGGGATTAGAACCTACAGCCTCTGACTCCCATGCCCGGGCTATTTACCTTAGGTCACACTACTAACCTCTAGTTAAAATCGGTCATGACCAAGCTGCCAAGATCCCAAGAGGAGGTCAAAGAACAATGAAGCAGAAGCTAGACTAGCCTGGAAACTCACTTCTGGCAGGGATTGAGTCTACCAACTCTGTTCTACTGTACTCTCTCAAGCTCTTAGTACAGTGATCTGCACACAGGAAGCTCTCAATATTGATCAACCATTCACCCTACCCTCAGCCCCAGAGCACTTATGTACATTTCCATCATTTACTGATGGATATTAATGCTAGTCTCCCCATCTAGACTGTAAACTCACTGTGGGCAGGGAATAAATCTACCAAATGCTTAGTACAGTGCTCTGCACACAGTAAGTGCTTAATAAATACCAGTGATTGCTTGTCTACTCGACTGCCTTTTAGGCTATAAAAAACAGAATCATTTTTCTGTGCCTCCCTGGGCAATCCACAGATTCTCGGTGAAAATGACCAACACCACCATGGTGACGGGATTCCTCCTGATGGGATTCTCGGAGGTACGGGAGCTGCAGTTGGTCCCGGATCTGCTGTTCCTCCTGGTCTACCTGGCGGCCCTGACTGGGAAACACCTCATCGTTGCCATCACCACCCTCGACCGGTGCCTCCACACCCCCATGTACTCCTTCCTCAGGCACCTGTCCATCCTCGACCTCTCTCTCATCTCCATCACCGTCCCCAAATCCATCCGTAACTCCCTGTTCAACGGCACAGCCATCTCTCTACGGGGCTGTGTGGCTCAAGTCTTTTTTGTGATTTCATTTGCTGTCTCGGAGTTGTCCGTACTCACAGCGATGTCCTATGACCACTACGCCACCATCTTCCACCCCTTGAGCTACGAAGTCTTCATGGACCGAGAGGCCTCAGGGAAGATGGTCGCCGCCTCGTGCCTCAGTGGTGGGCTGTTAGGGGCGCTGAACACAGCCGGGACATTGACACTGAGCTTCTGTGGCTCTAACGTGAACCAGCAGTTTTTTGCGACGTTCCTTCCTTACTGAAGATCTCCTTTTCTGAAATGCACGTTGTCATCGATGTCAGTGTGGCGACTGCACTTAGCTTCGCTTTCATCTCCTTTATTTTCACTGTCTTCTTGTATGTGCGCATCTTACAGGCTGTGCTGATGGTGCTGGCTGCCGAGGGCCGGGCCAAAGCCTTCTCCACCTACCTGCCCCACCTCGCCATTGTGACTTTATTTATAGCCAGCGCTGCCTTTGTTTATCTCAAACCTCTGTCTGATCTCCCTCAGTCCAGGACCTGCTGATGTACATTTTCTACGCCACGGTGCCCCCCACTTGGAACCACCTCATCAACAGCCTGAAGAACCGAGACATGAAGACCACCACTCTAAAATGGCAGTAGAATCTTCTTTTCTCTGAGGTCAGAGGCCCCTTCTAGCCTGGGGGATTCTGGGTCTCCACCCCTTGGGGTCGTGTACATGAGAACTACTAGTGACCATGGAATCTCCCACGGAGAAAGATGGACAGCCAGTTGCTGAGGCCTCAGGATCCAGTACCACCATTCCCGAATGGATCATAATGCCAGCTGTCTACACGGAGTGGTGGCCATGGAGATTGGCTATTTGTAGCATTTGTAAAGTGATTATTATCAATCAATCAAGTGCTCACTGCATGCAGAGCCCTGTACTAAACTCTTGGGAGAGGACAATATAACAGAATTGGTAGATACATTCCCATTTTGTGCTGGACACTGTATACTAAGCGCTGGGTTATATATGAAACAAGCAGGTTGTATCCAGTACCTGTCTCACACGGGGCTCACAGTCTTAATCTCCGTTATGTAGATGAGGTAACTGAGGCCCAGAGAAGTGAAAAGACCTGCCCACGGTCACACAGCAGGTACATGGAAGAGCAGGGATTAGAACCCAGGTCCTCCTCTGACTCCCCATCCTGTGTTCTTTCCATTAGGCCCAAGCGGTGCAATAGAGGTAACTGGGACCAGACCAAGATCAATCCTGATCAAGGCCTGATCAGAATGGTGTGAAAATGAGGTGGCCTGTAATAATCAGTCAGTAAGTCAGTCAGTCAGTCAGTCAGTTAATCGCATTAATTGAGTGCTTACTGTGTGCAGAGAACTATACTAAGTGCTTGGGAGAGTACAATATAGCAATATAATAGACACATTCCCTGACTACAGCAAGCTTACAGTCTCGAGGGGTAGACGGACATTAATAGACATAAATAAATGACAGATATGGACATAAGCACCGTGGGGCTGAGGCGGGAGGCTGAATAAAGGGAGCAAGTCAGGGTGACGCAAAAGGGAATGAGAGATGAGGAAAGGAGGACTGTAAGGGGAGATAGAACTGCAAGAGAAGACTAGGAAAGCCAATAGCCATGGCACCCATCTGGATGTCGGGGTTTTGATGCTGTTAGACAAGGGGGCAGAGAAACTCCGAGGGTGGTCAACTGGGTCAGTCATGGATCCTGGGCCCAGAGCAGGAAACAGAACAGCCAGAAACGAGACTGTCCAGTGCAAAACCAGATGCATGTTCAATCAAACACTTAGTACAGTGCTCTGCACACATAAGCACTCAATAAATACGATTGAATGAATGAATCAATCCATCAATTGCATTTACTGAACACTTACTGTGTGGAGAGCACTGCACTGAGCCCTTGGGAGAGTATAATACAGCAGAATTGGTAGACACGTTTCTTTCCCACAATGATTTTACAATCTAGTGAGAGAGACTAAGCTATCATTTCTTCTTCTTCCACTCCCTTTCACGTCATCCTGGTACTTGGATTTGCATACTTTATTCACCCCTCTCTCAGCTCCACAGCACTTATGTCCATATCCATAATTTATTTATTTATATTAACGTCAGTCGGGAAAGGCCTCTTGGAGGAGATTTGCATAAGGCTGTGAGAGCTCAGAGGAGGTTTGCCGGAGTTTTGTTCGTTATTGGAATTTCTCTACATTATAAATTCATTGTGAGCGGCGAATATGTCTGTTTATTGTTGTCTATGCTCCCAAGCGCTTACTACAGTGCTTTACACACAGCAAGCTCTAAACGAAGAAAAGTGAATGAATTTGTGACCATGGGCATTCTCATGGGTGAGGGCGGTAACATTAGTGGGACAGACTAAGCCCTGCTGAACGTCAGGGATAATGTCACCTCTGGATTCCTGAGTTTTCCAGGTAACGAGTCTCTCAGGCCGAGCCTGGGGCTGGTCTTCCCGGGAGAAGTCCCTCCCCCCGGCCCGCCCAGAATGGCGACTGCTGTCTCCGAGGAGCCCGGAACACTTGTTTTATGCCACACTCTTTCCCGTCACGGCCACAAACCCGAATGAGGGGATGAGGAGAAGGAACTCAGCATCCCCAAACCTGGACCGCCCTGGTGAGTCAAAGTCAATCGATCGTAGTTATAAAGTATTTACTGGGTGCAGAGCACTGTACTGGGAACTTGGGAGAGCACAATACAATTGAGTTGATAGTCAGGGTCTGTGTCCACACAGAGCTTACAAATGACTGTAGAGCGCTGTACTAAGTGCTTGGGAGAATCCAGTACAACAGAGTAATGATGATGAAGATTGTATTTGTTAAGCGCTTACTATATGCCGAGCCCTGTCCTAAGAGCTGGGGTAGATACAAGGCAATCAGGTTGTCCCACGTGGGGCTCACAGTCTCAATTCCCATTTTACAGATGAGTTACTGAGACACAGAGAAGTGACTTGCCCAAAATCACACAGCTGACAAGTGACAGAGCCAGAATTAGAAACCACAAGCCCGGGCTCTTTCCATTAAGCCATGCAGCTTCTCTAGTGGGTATACACAATGCCTGTCTTCAAGAAGCTTAGAATCTAGTGTGGAAAAGAGACATTAAAATGAATTACAGATAGGGAAAGTAACAGAATATAAGTACATGTATGTGTGTGAGAAGCAGCATGGCCTAGTGGAAAGATCACTGGCCTCAGAACACCTGGGTCCTAATTCAAACTCCATCACTCTGCTTTGTGACCTTGAGCAAGTCACTTCACCTCTCTGTGCCTCAGTTACCTCATCTGTAAAATTGGAATTAAGACTGTGACCCTCATGTGCAACATGAGTTGTGTCCAACCTGATTAGCTTGTTTCTACCCCAGCACTTAGTATAGTGCCTGGCACATTCATTCATTCATTCATTCAATCGTATTTATGGAGCGCTTACTGTGTGCAGAGCACTATACTAAGCACTTGGGAAGTGCAAGTTGGCAACATATAGAGACCGTCCCTACCCAACATTGGGCTCACAGTCTAGAAGGGGGAGACAGGGAACAAAACAAAACATATTAACAAAATAAAATAAATAGAATAAATATGTACAAATAAAATAAATAAATAGAGTAATAAATAATGTACAAACATATATATTTATATATAGGTGCTGTGGGGAGGGGAAGGAGGTAAAGCGGGGAGGAAGGGGAGGGGGAGGAGGGAGAGAGGAAAGAGGGGGCTCAGTTTGGGAAGGCCTCCTGGAGGAGGTGAGCTCTCAGTAGGGCTTTGAAGGGAGGAAGAGAGCTAGCTTGGCGGATGTGCGGAGGGAGGGCATTCCAGGCCAGGGGGATGACGTGGGCTGGGGGGGACAGGCAAGAACGAGGCACGGTGAGGAGATTAGTGGCAGAGGAGCAGAGGGTGCGGGGTGGGCTGTAGAAGGAGAGAAGGGAAGTGAGGTAGGAGCGGGTGAGGTGATGGACAGCCTTGAAGCCGAGGGTGAGGAGTTTTTGCCTGTAGTAACCTCTTAACATATACCACCAAAAGAAGGGTAGGTGGTGGAGCTGGGATTATAACCCAGGTCCCCTGACTCCCAGGTTTTCTACTAGGCCACGCTGCTTCCCAATCGCAGACCAGGATGGAAGATATAGAATGCAAGGGCACATTGTACAGAAGAGACAGATAAAAAGCCAGGAATGCAGAGAAGATGGAACCAGAAGGATTAGGTCTGAGATGAGAGGCTAGGCCTGGGTTGTGGGAGGAAAACCTGCTGCTGTGGAAAAGACACTGACTGCCCGAAGAAGAGAGTTACAAGTTAGGAGTTAGGAGGTGTGGACTGCAAACATCTAGTTGAAACCAGTCGATACCAAGCTTCCGGGATCTCAAGAGAAAGAGGAAGGACAATGAAGCTGAGACTAGACTAGCTTTGAAGCTCTCTGCAGGCAGGGAAAGTGTCTTCCAATTCTGTTCTACTGCACTCCCCCCCAAGGCTTATTACAGTGCTCTGCACCCAGTAAGTGCTCAATAAATGCCATTGATTGACCGATCGCCTACTGGACTGCTTTTTAGGCTATGAATAAAAGGATCTATCTACCTGTATCAGATTCCTTCAGTCATTTTTGATTGGGGTGAAGAGGAGCCTTCCTGCCGAGCACACTCAAAATAAGGAAGGGAACTTATATTCACTTTTGTAACATATTATTTATATTTATGTCCGTCTCCTCCACTAGGACTGTAAACTCTCTGTTGTCAGGAAACGTTTCCACTAACTCTGTTCTATTGTACTCTCCCAAGCAATTAGTACAGTGCCCTGCTCTCAGAAAGAGCTCAAGAAGCACCATTAATGTTGACGAAATATTAGGCAATGTAGGTAATTCATTCATTTCTAGATTGTGAGCCCCGTGTGGGCAGGGATTTTCTCTGTTGCTGAATTGTACCTCTCAAGTGTTTCGTACATTACTCTGCACACAGTGAGCTCACAGTAAATACTATTAAATGATATATCAGGATGCCATTATAACGCACACCTAAAAGGTGTTTTCAGAAATGATCAATTAATCAATGGTATTTATTGAGCACTTACTGTGGAGAGTGAAATAGAACAGGGTTGGGAGAGTATAGTAGAACAGAGTTGGTAATATAAAAATATCTTTATAAAGTGTGTGTGTGTGTGTGTGTGTGTGTGTGTGTGTGTGTGTGTGTGTGTGTGTGTGTGACAGAAAGGGGTGTGCGGATGGGGTGTTAGGACCCCAGACTCTTTTTCATTGCCCTAAAGCCATTGCCTTCACATCCTGAGTCTCTGTGAAAGTGAAAATGCAGACTTAGGAGCCAAAATGGAGGGAGGTTGATAGCTGAAAATAAAAATGGAGATTTTCAGATTCCCTTTTGCAAATGTGCCTCCATGGGAAATCCACAGATAATCCATGAAAATGGGAAATACCACCAAGGTGAGAAAATTCCTCCTGCTGTGATTCTCGGAGGTCCAGGAGCTGCAGCTAGTCCATGCCACGCCCTTCCTCCTGGTCTACCTGTCGTCCCTGATAGGAAATCTCCTCATCGTTGCCATCACCACACTCGACCGGTGCCTCCACAGCCCCATGTACTCCTTCCTCAGGCACCTGTCCATCCTCGACCTCTGCCTCATCTCTGTCACCACCCCCAACTCCATCCACAACTCCCTGATCAATGGCAGATATATCTCTCTATGGGGCTGTGTGGATCAGGTCTTTTTTGTGATTTCATTTGCTGCCTCAGAGTTGTCCATCTTCATGGGGATGTCCTACGACTGCTATGACGCCATCTGCCACCCCCTGAGCTTCGAGATCATCATGGACCGAGGGGCCTGTGGGAAGATGGCGGCTACTTCATGGCTCAGCAGGGGCCTGTCGGGGGCGATGTACACGTCCGGGACATTAACACTGAGCTTCCGTGGCTCTAACCTGATCCAGGAGTTTTTCTGTGACGTTCCTTCCTTACTGAAGATCTCTTGTTGCGAAACTCACGTTATCATCGATGTCAGCGTGGCCACTGCATTTAGCTTAGCTTTCATCTCCTTCATTTTCATAGTCGTCTCGTATGCACACATCATCTGGGCCGTGCTGAGGATGCCAGCCGTCGAGGGCCGGGCCAAGGTCTTCTCCAACTGCCAGCCTCACATCGTCGTTGTGACTTTATTCATATTAAATGGTGCCTTTCCCTACCTCAAGCCCATGTCTGACTCCCCCTCGGCCCTGGACTTGCTGGTGTCCATGTTCTACACCACGGTGCTACCCACCCTGAAACCCCTCATCTACAGCCTAAATGACCGATACATGAAGGCCACGGTGGGGAGGCTCCATTCCTCCAGAATAAGGATCAGCTCTGACCTGATATTTGCCCCCAGAATGTTTCCAAGCTCCCTGGTTGTGAACTGCAGTGTACTAAGTGTTGTTGTTTCTCCTTCCCTGGTGATCAATCAAGCAGTCGTTATTTATTGAGCGCTTACTCTGTGCAGCGCACTGAACTACGCATTTGGGAGAGTCCAACACAGCAGAATTGGCAGAGACGTTCCCCTCCCACAAGGAGCTTACAGCCTTGACTACTCTTCGCTACCGTATCTCCCTTCCCTTGAATTGGCTTCTCTGACTAAATTGCTATTTATCCAGTATCATAACAGACATTTCGGTTTCAGCTGATTCATCTCATGCCCACTACAGAGCACTCTCCCCCACCTCCACAGCTATATTGAAGGCAAATCTCCAAAAGGCCTTCCCTGACCAAACCCTCATTTATTCTTCTCCCACTCCCTTCCACATCACCCCTGTACTTGGATTTGCTCCCTTTATTCGCCCCTCCCTCAGCCTCCCAGCACTTATGTCCATATACATAATTTATTTATTTATACTCATTTCTGTCTCCTCCCACTAGTCCATAAACTCACTGTGGGCAGGGAGCACATCTACCGACTCTCTTATATTGTACTGTCCCAAGTGCTTAGTACACGATAAGCACTGACTAAATACCACTGATTGATTGATTGGCTAATATGGTCCCGGATGACTTTCCATGCAATATTTTAGCATTAGGTTGCTAGCCTCCTTCTCTCTAGAATCCAGCTGCTCTCCCAGAATTGATTCCCAATACTTAGGAATATTGTGATGTAGTACTTGGGGTGGTTGTAGTATGTGGGCTTCCTCCGCCTCCACTCTATTTATTCACCATCCCTCCAGGGTTTCCTGGACCCCTAGGTCTTTACTTTCAAGTAGTTGGATACTTACCCTACCCCAGCCCCATAGCACTTATGTCCAAATCCTTACATTCTGTTGCTTCCTGTCTGTAATTCACGTGAATGTTTGCCTCCCCTATAAGATCGCAAGCCCCTTGAGATAGGGATCATGTTTAACAAGCCTAGTGTTTTCTCCAAGGGCTTAGAACAGTGTTGTGGTAGTGCTCACCAAATGGAGAAGCAGAGTAGCCTAGAGGAAAGGCCTCGGGCCTCGGGCCTGCGCTCTAATTCCCTCTCCACCGCTTGTCTACTCTGTGACCTTGGTCAAGTCACTTCTCGGTAGTTCAGTTTCCTCATCTGCAAAATGGGGATGAAGACTGTGAGCCCCATGTGAGACAGATGCTGTGTCCAACCTAATTGGCTTGTATCTACCCCCAGTGCTTATACAGTGCTTGGCACATAGTAAGTGCTTAACAAATGCCATTATTATTATTACTATTACTATTATTATTATTATTATTATTATTATTATTATTATTATTATCTTCAGTGAATAAGAGGTCAAAAACAGAGAGAGATGAAAGACTTGGTTAAGGGGGGATCATGGATCATAAGGAGGGAATCAAAAAGAGGCCCATGATCACAAAAAATGATTCCAGATGACAGAAAAGTAGCCTCTGAGAAGACATCTTAGAGTCTATGAGAAGGTGTTACCATTAAAAAGAAATCATACCAGCCTCCTCCAATTAAGGCACTCTATCATCAGTCATCACCATCAATGGTGTTTACTGAGTTCTTACTGTGTACAGAGCACTGTACCGTGCCCTTCAGAGAGTACAGTATGCCAGAGAAACAGCATTGCATAGTGGAAAGAGCATGGGCCTGGGGTCATGAGTTCTAATCCTGGTTCTGCCACCTGACTGCGAGTAACCTTGGGCAAATCACTTCGCTTCTCTATGTCTTAGTTACCTCCCCTGTAAAATGGGGATCGAGACTGTGAGTCTCACATGGGACAGGGTCTGTGTCCAACCCAATTTGCTTGTATCCACCCCAGCACTTAGCACAGTACTTGACACATAGTAAGTGCTTAACAAATACTATTATTATCATTATTATTTTCATTGCAGTATAACAGAGTTGGTAGACACCTTCCACACCCAGAAGAAGTTCAAAGTCTAGAGAGGGAGACAGGCATTAATCTAAATAAATTATGTACGATATTAAATTCTTAATTTATAAATACGAAGTGCTGTGGGGTGACAGTAGCTTAATTATCCTCATGGCGAAGCTATGATGACATTAATTAATTAATTCATTCATTCAATCATATTTGACAGCACAGTAGATTCTGGGGGATTTCAGTCATGAGGTCCCTCAGAATAAAAGAGGAATCCTGCTTTTTCCAAAGGGAACAGAGAGGCCACTTGAGAAGGTTATACATTGCTGCTCGAGAGGAGTGCAGAATGTGAAATACACCATCTCTCGGAAACTCCTCAACAGAGAGTGATTTCTCCTACCAAATGCAACCAGCGGCCATTCAGTGGCATTTATTGAGCGCTTACTGTGTGCAGGTCTTACAGCAGGTTACACTGAAAGGTCTTGGCAGAGCTAAAATTAAAACTCTGTCTCTTGTTGGTATCTCCTTGAATTTTGTTTGGTCTCTGTGATTCTGTCTCTCGATCTCTGTTTCTCTGCATCTTCCTGCCTTTAAGAGAAGCAGGGTGGTTCAGAGGAAAGAGGCTTGGGAGCCAGTGGTCATGGGTTCTAATCCCGGGTCTACCATTTAACTGTGTGACTTTGGGCTTAACTTCTTTGGGCTTAACTTTGGGCTTAATTTAACTTCCCTGTGCTTCAGTTACCTCATCTGAAAAATGGGGATTAAGACTGTGAGCCTCACGTGGAACAACCTGATCACCTTGTATCCCTCCCAGCGCTTAGAACAGTGCCTCGCACATAGTAAGCGCTTAGCAAAAGCTATCATTATTATTATTTAAGTCACCCAGCCGCTTTGTTTTTACCTTTGTGTTTATTTGGGAGAGGAGAGTGGTGGTCTGTCAAATATGAAGGGAGAGGGCTTTCCAGGGCAGATAGGCTAGTGTGACCAGAAAAATAAGAGGAGTTGCAGTACCTCAATTCATGCAAACATTTAGGAACAGGGAACGTTCCCGGGAGAATAAGTCGGTTTGAGTGCTTGTCTTCATTCCAGGCCAGAGACAGAAGAAAGAGGACTCTGAGAGATCTGATGCAACCTAACGATTTTATTTTTCCTATGTTTTTCTCAGAGTGATACACAGTTGTTTTCTTGGTGCCCTCAGGCAGTCCTCAGACCAAATGGAAAATCACACAGTTATGACAGAATTCCTCCTGCTGGGTTTCTCAGAGGTCTGAGAGCCGTAACTGGTCCTGACCGCTCTGTTCCTCCTGTTCTACCTGGCGGGCCTGACAGCAAAAGTCCTCATTGTCGCCGTCACTGCCTTCAACCAGTGCCTCGACACTCTGATGTACTTCTTCCTCAGGTACCTGTCCATCCTCGACTTCTACTACAACTCCATCACTGTCCCCAATCCATCCTCAGATCCCTGATCAACAACAGATCCATCTATTTTACAAGCTGTGTGGCCCAGGTCTTTTTGGTGATTTTGTTTGGTGGTTCAGAACTGCCTGTCCTCATGGTAATGCCCTACAACTTCTATGCCACCATCTGCTACCCCCTGCACTTTGAGGTCATCATGGACCAAGGGGCCTGTGGAAAGATGGCCGCCATCTCCTGGCTCATCAGAGGGTTTTGGGGGGCTATGTACTCAGCCGGGACGTTCAAATTAAGCTTTTGTGAGTCCAACGTGATCCAGCAGTTCTGCGACGTCCCTTTCATATTGAAGATATCCTGTTCGGAAACATGTCGCTGACGTCAGCGTGGTTATGGCTATCAACATTGGTTTCGTCTCCTTTGTCTCAATCGTCATCTCCTATGTCCACATCTTCTCGGCCATACTGAGGTTCGGGCCAAAGCCTTCACCTGCCTGCCCCACCTAGCTGTCATCACTGTTTTTCTCTTGACCTGAACCTTCGCCCACCTCAAACCTGTGTCAGACACCCTTTCAACACTGGACCTGTTGGTGTCCGTGTTCTACACCGAGGTGCCCCCCAATCCTGAACTCTGTCATATGCAGCCTGAGGAACAGGGACATGAAGGCTGCCTTGAGGAAAGTTTATGACTGAAACCCATTTCTCCTGTCCGCTCTCCCCTCTGCTTTGACTCTGAAATTGGCTGTGTACCCCTTAAGCACTTTGATACTCACCCCAGCACCACGATACTCGTATAAATAGTCTCATGCTCTACTATTCCCCTAACCCCGATCTACTTTAATGTTTATCTCCCCCTTTAGACTGTAAGGCTCTTGAGCGCAAATATCATGTCTACAAACTCCATTACATTGTACTCTTTCAAATGCTTAGTATAGTGCTCTGCAAACAGTAAGTGTATAATAAAAATCCATTGATTGATTGATTGCCAACCCAATCCCCAACAGTGCATGAGGACAGGAAGCCAAAAAGCTCAGAGGGGATGTTGGCAGAGACTAAGAAGGTGGAGAAGGGCGATGGGCAGAGAGAAATTGGGCAGATCCTGGAAACCATGTGTGGAGTGGTCAGAAGATGGTGAGAGGCTGCTGTAGGGCTGGTGGTGGTCTCACCAAGGCGGGATCACAGGGGTAGGGGTGTAGAGGAGGAGGATTACACAGAAATGGGCCACAATCAGAGGTCATTAGAGGACCAGGTAGAACAGATCCTGGGTCATAATTGTCCAGCCAGAAAGCAGGATCTAGAGGGAAAGCCTATAACCTTAATTTTTTTAAATAGTACTTAAGTGCTTACTATGTTTCAAGTACAGTACTAAGTGATGGGATAAGAGACGAAGGATGGTCTAGTGGGTAGAGCACAGGCCTGGGAATCGAAAGGAGCTGATCTGCTACTTGTCTGCTGTGCAACCATGGACAAGTCACTTCACTTCTCTGTGCCTCAGTTGCCTTATCTCTAAAATGGGGATAGAGACTGTGAACCGCATATGGGAAAGGAGCTGTGCCCATCCTGATTAACTTGTGCCTATCCCAGAGCTTAGTATAGTGCCTGGCACATAGTAAATGTTAAACGAATACCATTAAAAAAGATAATAATGATAGATATCAAGTCACTGAGCAGACAGATGGTAGAGCTAGGATTAATAATAATAGTAATGATATTCATTCAGTCATTCATTCAGTAGTATTTGTTGCGTGCTTGCTGTGTGCACAGCACTGTACTAAGCTCTTGGTAAGTACAATTCATCACTGAAGAGAGACAATCCCTGCCCACACAGGGCTTACAGTTTAGAAGGGGGGAGACAGACATCAAAATATGTAAACAGGCACTAATATGAATAAATTATATTATATATGCATATATATATATAATGATAATATTTGTAATATTTGTTAAATGCTTACTATATGCCAGGCACTTTACTAAGTGCTAGGATGGATACAAGCAAATCGTCCCAAATGGGGCTCAGAGTCTTAATCCCCATTTTACAGTTGAGGAACTGAGGCACGGAGAAGTGAAGTGACTTGCCCCAGGTCCTTGAGCAGTCAGTTTGATGAGTTGGTACTAGAACCCAGGTTCCCCATGCTTTATCCACCAGATCACGTTCCTTCTCCACACACTAGCTGGATTCCTGTGGAGCAATTCCTGAGAGGAACTCCAAGCAGATCCTCCCGGAGGGACCCCTCCCTTCTCTCCACCAAGCCAGGCTGGATGGCAACGTGTTTAAGCCTCTGTGAGGGAGGGCAGATGGAGTGGAAATACGTGGTGACTGCACCAAAGCATTCTGGAATAAGCCAGGAGCATCCTGGAGACAGATGGGAGGGCTTTAGAGCCTAGGGCAGCTTAGACCAGCCGATACCAGCTGAAACCAGCCGAAACCAGCTGAAGCCAACCGAGAGAGGCCCCTCCTATCCTCTCAGCCTGTCCCGATGAGTCTGAAAAACAGAGAAGGGCAGCCTTTAGAGGCAAGAAGGAAGTTTTCTTGTTTTGTATCACAGTTGCAATTGATGCTGTTTGACTAAGTAAGGTCATAGGTCTGGCATTTTCCCTCAAATGGTGGCCAGCCACTGGGTGTGTGGATAGAGCCCAGGCTTGGGAGTCAGAGGATCTGTATTCTGATCCGGGCCCTGCCATTTGCCTGCTGTGTAATCTTGGGCCAGTGACTTCACTTTTATTTGCCTCAGTTACCTCACCTGTAAAATGGAGATTAAGACTGTGAGCCCCAAATGGGACAGGGACTGTGTTCAACCTGTTTAGCTTGGATTCACCCCAGTGCTTAGAACAGTAGGGACCGTCTCTATATGTTGCTAAGTTGTACTTCCCAAGCGCTTAGTACAGTGCTCTGCATACAGTAAGTGCTCAAGAAATACGATTGAATGAATGAATGAATGAACGGTGTTTGACATATAGTAAGCGCTTAACAAGTACCATTAAAAAAAGAGAAGTTAAGTGACTTGCCCAAGGTCACACAGCAGACAAGTGGCAGAGCCAGGATTAGAACCCAGGTCTTCTGACTCCCAAGCCTGTACTCTTCCCACAATACCACACTGCTTCTTTTTTTGACTCTCTCTCTGTCTTTCTACCTTTATCTCCCTTTCTTCCACCCCTTCCATTCCTCTGTCTCCCTCTTCCTCTTTCCCCCTCTCCTATTATACTGCTCTTTCTCTCTTTCACTCTGTCTCTATATTCACCTTCCTGATGGCCATCAACATATCTTAGTGTTTCTGCCTTTGGTTCTGTCTTAAAATTCATTCTTCTCTATTTCTCTGTCTTAACGCCTCTACCCTTCTCAATATTTCTGGGTTTCTATAGCTTTCAATTTATATTTCTTTGACTTTCTTTTCTTGTTTGGACCTTCTGTTTCTATCCCTCTGAAGGGCTATAGTCGTAGTAACAGTAGAGTAGTGGTAGTAGCAGCAACAGCAGCAGCAGTAGTAGTAACAGTCATAGTAGTAACAGTGGTAGTAGTTATATTAACATCTGCCTCCCTTCTAGAATGTAAATTGATTAGGGGCAGGGAACACATCTACTAATTATATTGTAATGTACTCTCCCAAGCACTAAGAAGTGTTCTGCACATAATAAGCGCTCAGTAAATGCCACTGATTGATTAACTGATAATGCTAGTAGTAATAATAATTATTATGGTATTTGTTAAGTGCTTATTATGTGTCACACACTGTTCTAAGTACTGGGGTAGACAGGGTAATCAGATTGTGCAACTTGGGCACGCAGCTTAATCCCCATTTTACAGATGAGGTTACCGAGGCACAGAGAAGTTAAGTGGCTTGCCCAAGGTCACACAGCAGATAAGTGGTGAGCCAGGATTAGAACCCACATCCTCTGGCTTCCAAGCCCATGCTCTTTCCACTCTTCCACTAAGCCACACTGCTTCTCACTACTACGTCTCACTATATTACTACTATATTATATAGTAATATAATATTCATTATGGGCAGGAACCATGTCTGCTAATTCTGTTGTATTGTACTCTTCCAAGCACTAGAACAGCGCTCTGTACATGGTAAGTGCTCAATAACTGCCATTGATTGATTTATTCATTGATAGTAATGATAGTGTAGTAATAGCAGTAGCAGCAGTAGTAGTACTACTAACAGATGTACTGCAATAGTATTAGTAATATGTTCCATGTCCATAAGGAGATTTCAGTCAGTCAGTCAATCATATTTATTAAGCACTTACTATGTGCGGGGCACTGTACTAAGCTCTCGGGAGAGTGCACTACAACAATAAACACATTCTCTGCCCACAGTGAGCTTACAAACTAGGCCGGGAGGCAAATATAAAAAATATTTACAACAGAAGTGGTCAAAATAAATCAAATGGACATTCATTATTTTATTCATTCAATTGTATTTATTGAGTGCTTACTGTGCAGAGCACTTTACTAAGCACTTGGGTAGAACAAGTCAGCAACATATGGAGACAGTCCCTATCCAACAACGGGCTCACAGTCTAGAAGGGGGAGGCAGACAAAAAAGCAAAACAAAACATGTTGACAGCTATCAAAATCGTCAGAACGAATAGAATTATAGTTATAATGCACATCATTAACAAAATTAATAGAATAGTAAATATGTTCAAGTAAAATAAATAGAGTAATAAATCTGTATAAATATATACAAGTGCTATGGGGAGGGGAAGGAGGTAGGGCGGGGAGGATGGGGAGGAGGAGAGGAAAAAGGGGGATCAGTCTGGGAAGGCCTCCTGGAGGAGGTGAGCTCTCAGTAAGGGTTTGAAGGGAGGAGGAGAGCTAGCTTGGCGGGTGTGTGGAGAGAGGGCATTCCAGGCCAGGGGAAGGATGTAGCCCGGGGGTCGATGGCGGGACAGGTGAGTACGAGGTACAGTGAGGAGGTTAGGGGCAGAGAAGTGGAGGGTGCAGGCTGTGCTGTAGAAGGAGAGAAGGGAGGTGAGGTAGGAGGGGGCGAGGTGATGGAGAGCCTTGAAGCCAATAGTGAGGAGTTTTTGCTTGATTCGTAGGTTGACAGGCAACCACTGGAGATTTTTGAGGAGGGGAGTGACATGCCTAGAGCGTTTCTGTACAAAGATAATCCAGGCAGCAGAGTGAAGTATAGACTGAAGCGAGGAGAGACAGGGGGTGCGATATCAGAGAGGAGACTGATGCAGTAATCCAGTCGGGAAAGGATGAGAAACGGAACCAGCAAGGTAGCAGTTTGGATGGAGAGGAAAGGGCAGACATCTACACTTAAATCTGAAGTAGGGTATCAATCGCTCCTAAAAAATAGAACTGGCAGAAAGAATGATATGGCTCAGGTGCTGGGAAATCAATCCGGGAAATCTTGTTGGAAGAGGAAGGATTTCAGGAGAAATTTGAATGTAATAATAACAATAATAATAATAATGCTTGTTAAGAACTAACTATGTGTCAAATACTGTTCTAAGCAATGAGGTAGATACAAATTAATTAGGATGGATACAGTCCCTGTCCCACATGGGGCTCACACCTTTAATCCCCATTTTACAAAATCCCCATTTTACAATTTTACAGTTTATGTCAAATTGTCATGGACGTAACTGAGGTGCATAAGTGAAGGGGGTTGCCAAAGGTCACACAGTAGACAAGTGGTGAAGCCAGGATTAGAAGCCGGGTACTTCTGACTGCCAGGCTTAGGGTTTTTTCCACTAGGCCATACTGCTTCTTACATCTGTGCCTTTCTCTGGATTATTCCGTTCCCTCAGACCGATCTCAAAAAACATGACCAACTCCACCAAGGTGATGGAATTGCTCCTGCTGGAATTCTCGGAAATCCCAGAGCTGCAGCTGGTCCATGCCGGTTCTGCCTTGGAATCTCCTCATCGTCAACGTCACCGCCCTTGACCGGAGCCTCCACACCCCCATGTACTTCCTCCTCAAGCTCCTGTATTTTTTTGATTTCTGTCTCATCTCTGTCACTGTCCCCAAGTCCATTGTCAACTCCCTGACCGACCATAGAGAAATCTGTTTTGCAGGCTGTGTAGCCCAGGTCTTTTTGGCGATTCTCTTCATTGCATCAGAGCTGTCGATCCTCACAGCGATATTCAGATGGTCCTAATTCTTGGAATGAAAGGAGGTTCAGATGTCCAGGGTTTTTATTAAATCCGGAAAGGGAATGATGATTAGTCTGTTGACATTTGTACCAAAAGTAGGGTGCAAAATAAGTTACCTGGCATTAATCAGCTGCAGGGTTCCAGAACCCAAGGTGGTGATACAGAGAGGAAAAGTGACTCGGAGACGTGAGTTCAGATAGAGCAGTAACGAAGGAAGGTGGCTACCTGCCTGTTCACCTCCCGAGAGAGGTACGAGTGACAAGCAGCCCCGAGTTCCCTTCCCACTGTGTCCTTTTTTGAGTTACAACAACACGGGAGCGAGGAATGAGGAACTTCAAGGAAATAATGAGGACCAACAGGATGGGAAAGAAGTTAATGTTATCACAACCTTGTACAGGTGGGAGTTACTTGTTATCGGCCTTAAGACCTTGCATAGATGGGTTTTACTTGTTACCGGCCTGGAACACATTCTGTTGTTGAGCCCTGCATAAAATACAAAATGGAGCTGCTCTCGGCCTGCACCAAATGGAGGGTTACTGTCGGTATGCACAAGATAGAGTCAGTCATGCCAAGTCTGCTGGTGAAAAAACATGTTATTCTAGGAAGGAGTCCCAGAGTGGGAACTACGTGGGACTGGGCAGTCATTTAGGTTGTGAGGGCCGGGACTACAGGGAGCTCATGATCCTGGGCTTCCAAGATTCCCTGACAGTCAGCTGTCCCAGCGGAGCCCCGGGCCCATCCTCCCAAGGGGAATCTCCCAAGAAATAACCCGGCCTTCATCTGAGGGGACAATGCAGCCATACGGAGAGCAGAGAATGGGAGGGAAGATTCTGATAGCTCTCACTCCTTGCCCAGACCTTCTCTTTACTGCCTCTAGTGTCCAGGACTGACTAGACAAAAATAAATGTGCTACTTGCTAAGCACTCAGTATGTCCCAAGAACTGTTGGTAAATGTTTTGGTAGATACAAGACTGTATCTAGACTGTAAGCTCGTTGTGAGCAAGGAACGAGTCTGTTTATTGGTATACTGTACTCTCCCAAATGCATACATGGCTTTGCACCCAATAAGCTCTCAATAAATACAATTGAATAATGACTGAATGAACAATCAGATCAGGAACAGTCTGAGATGGAGTGAGCCTCTCTCTCAGCAAAGGTTGGTGCACCCCAGCCCAGGACAGTCCTAGTGACTCCGGAGAGGAGCAGGGAAAAGGTGAGGGGCAGAAATAGAAAACTTCTTCTGTTCCTGCATGGATTTATACGAGATGAATAGAAATAAGCCAGTTTCCAGTCCCGATCAGAAGGGAAATCTAAGAGGAGGAATTTATCCGTGTGTCAAGGGCAGGGAAGTCGTCTGCTAATTTTATTGTATTATATTCTCCCCAAAGTTTAATCTGGTGGTCTGCACTTAGTAAGCACTCAAAAAATCCTAATGATTGATTGACTGATTGATTGTCTATTCCTTGATCCCTGAATATATATGAAGGTTAGTAATGTTAGTAATAATATTAGTAGTATCAATCAATCATACATGTGAATGCAAACCCTCTCCACTACTTTCCCGTCCTTCCCAGCAGTATTTTCAGATTATATCTCCTTCCTCCTCTCAAGGGCTACTCCATCCACCTGTGCTTCAGACCCCATTCCTTCTCATTTTATGAAATCTCTCGCCCCTTCCCTTCTCCCCTCCTTAACTTACATCTTCAACCGCTCACTCTCCACTGGTTCCTTCCCCTCTGCCTTCAAACATGCCCACGTCTCCCCCATCCTAAAAAACCCTCTCTTGACCCCACCTCATTTTCTAGTTACCGCCCTATCTCCCTCCTACCCTTCCTTTCCGAACTACTAGAACGAGTCATCTACACCCGCTACCTCAAATTCCTCAACGCCAACTCTCTCCTTTGACCCCCTCCAATCTGGCGTCTGTCCCCTCCACTCCAACGGAACTGCCCTCTCAGAGGTCACCAATGACCTCCCTCTTGTCAAATCCAATGGCTCGTATTCTATCCTAATCCTTCTCGACTTCTCAGCTGCCTTCGACATTGTGGACCACCCTCTTCTTCTCAACATGCTACCCAAACCTAGCTTCACAGACTCCGCCCTTTCCTGGTTCTCCTCTTATCTCTCCAGCCCTTCATTCTCAGTCTCCTTTGCGGGCTCCTCTTCCTCCGCCCATCCCCTTACTGTAGGGGTTACTCAAGGGTCAGTTCTTGGTCCCCTTCTGTTCTCTGTCTACACTCACTCGCTTGGTGAACTCATTCGCTCCTATGGCATCAACTATCATCTCTATGCTGATGACACCCAAATCTACATCTCTGCCCCTGCACCGTCTCCCTCCCTCCAGGCTCGTATCTCCTCCTGCCTTCAGGACATCTCCATCTGGATGCCTGCCCACCATCTAAAACTCATTATGTCCAAGACTGAACTCCTTATCTTCCCTCCCAAACCCTGCCCTCTCCCTGAATTTCCCGTCACTGTAGATGGCAATACCGTCCTGCCCATCTCACAAGCCCACAACCTTGGTATCATCCTCGACTCCGCTCTCTCGTTCACCCCTCACATTCAATCCGTCAACAAAACCTGTCGGTCTCACCTCCACAACATCGCCAAGATCTGCCCTTTCCTCTCCATCCAAACCACTACCATGCTGGTTCAATCTATCATCCTATCCTGACTGGATTACTGCATCAGTTTCCTCTCTGATCTCCCATCCTCCTGCCTCTCCCCACTTCAGTCTATACTTCACGCTGATGCCCGGATCATCTTTGTGCAGAAACGTTCTGGGCATGTTACTCCCCTCCTCAAAAATCTCCAATGGCTGCCTGTCAACCTATGCATCAAGCAAAAACTCCTCACTCTCGGCTTCAAGGCTCTCCATCACCTCGCCCCCTCCTACGTCACTTCCCTTCTCTCTTTCTACAGCCCATCCCTCACCCATTGCTCCTCTGCCGCTAACCTCCTCACTGTACCTCGTTCTCTCCTGTCCCGCCGTCGACCCTCTGCCCACGTCCTCCCCCGGCCTGGAATTCCCTCCCTCCACAAATCTGCTAGGATAGCTCTCTTCCTCCCTTCAAAGCCTTATTGAGTTCTCACCTCTTCCCAGAGGCCTTCCTAGACTGAGCCCCCTTTTTCCTCTCCTCCTCCACATCCCCCGGCCCTACCTCCTTCCCCTCCCCACAGCACTTGTATATATGCTTGTACAGATTTATTACTCTATTTAGCTTTACTTGTACATATTTGCTATTATATTTATTTTGTTAATGATGTGCATTTAGCTTTGTTCTGATGACTTGACACCTATCCACATGTTTTGTTTTGTTGTCTGTCTCCCTCTTCTAGACTGTGAGCCCATTGTTGGGTAGGGACCATCTCTATTTGTTGCCAACATGTACTTCCCAAGCGCTTAGTACAGTGCTCTGCACACTGTAAGTGCTCGAGAAATATGACTGAATGAATGAATTTGGGAGAGTGCACCATAACAGAGTTATGAGGCAGGGTCTTTGCCCATAACGAGCTTGCAGTCTAGAAGCAGAACCTATAGTCTAGATAAATGTCTGTATCTTCATAGATGTATGAAGATTAGTAATAGTAATAATAGCCGTATCAATCAATCAATCAATGGTATTTATTGAGCACTTACTCTTCTCAGAGCACAACACTAAACCCGTGAGAATTTGAGTTGGTAGATGCAGTTCCTATTCAAAAGGACCTCACAATCTAGTAATCTCTGTCTCACCCTCCTTGTGGGCAGGGAATATGTCTACCAATTTGTTGTATTGAACTCTCCCAAGTGTTTAAGACAGGGCTGTACACATGGTAAGTGCTTAATAAATACCATTGATTTACTGATAGGGGAAGACAGACATTAAAGTAAATTACAGATAGGGGAAGCGGTAGAGAAAAAGAGTATGGATATAATAATAATAACAATAATAATATTTCTTAAGTACTTACTAAGTGCCAAGCACCGTTCTAAGAGCTGGGGTAGATACAACATAAGCAGGTTAACCCACGTGGGGCTCACAGTCTAAATTCCCATTTAACAGATGAGGAAACTGAAGTTAAGTGGCTTGCCCAAGGTCACACAGCTGACAAGCGGTGGATGCAAGATTCGAAACCACATCCTCTGACTCCCAAGCCCGTGCTCTTTCCACTAAGCCACGCTGCTTCGCATGTAAGCCACCCTAATCGTACAAGTGCTGAAGGCCTGGGGTGTGTAGCAAAGTGCTTATGGGGAAGAGTCCTCAGTTTGTAGGTGACTCAGAAGCGAGTGGAAATAGGGTGATGGTATGAGAGACTAGTCAAGGAAGGCTTCTGGGAGGAGGTGTGGTTTTAATAAGGCTTTGAAACAAGGGAGAATGATCATCTGTTGGCTATGAAGGAAGAGGGAATTCCAGGCCAGTGGGAGGTTGTAGACAAAGGGTCAGTGGAGAGATAGACAGGATCCAGGTTCAGCCAATAGGTTGGCATTAGAGGAGCAAAGTATCTGGGGCTGGGATGTAGTACAAGGTTAGCAATCAGGTAGAAGGGAAAGAGCTGATGTGTCTTAAAACTGATGGAGGTGGTGTTTGATATGGAGAGGGTAGTGTAACTACTGGAGGTTTTGAGGAGATGGCAGATGGGTGTATAGAACAAGGCAAGCAGGGGAATCTGTGTAGCCTTGGTCTTTGCTGATAATGAAGAATAAAATGGGCTTCATGACTGGAGTAAAGATTTGTCCTGAATCAAGACAGAAATTACATGACGAGGTACCTTCCACGATGTTGCCCCATCATGCAATCAATGTATGGTATTTACTGAGTGTTTTCCATGTGCAGAGCACGGTACTAAGTGCTTGGAAGAGAATATTACAACAGAATTGACAATAATAATTGTGGCATTTGTTTAACACTTTCTATGTTCCAGGCACTGTATTAGGCGCTGGGGTAGATACAAGCAAATCGGGTTGGACATTGTCCCTGTCCGACACGGGGCTCACAGTCTTAATCCCCATTTTACACATGAGGTAACTGAGGCACAGAGAAGTGAAATGACTTGCCCCAGGCCACACAGCAGAATTCGCAGAAACATTCCCCTCCCATAATGAGCTTTAAGTCTCAAACCTTCTCTCTGAGTGTTTTCAGCCTTATTTCATCCTTTCACCCTTCATTCATCCCTCCCTCAGCCCTACAACACTTATGTTAATATCTGTAAATCATTCAATATTATAAATGCCTGTCCCCCGCTCCAGAACGGTAGCTCACTGTGGGCAGGGAATGTGTCTACCAACTCTGTTACACTGGTTAGAGCGTGCTCTCCCAAGTGTTTATCATACCGTTCTGCAGGCCGTAAGCACTCAATAAATATGATTGATTGATTGAAAAATTGATTGATTGAACGATTGATTGATTGATTATCTGAAATGAGGTCCTACCACAAGATACCTAAAGGCATCCCATCGGACATGGCCAACATCTCCACGATGACCAAAGTCCCCCTGCTGGAATTCTCGGAGGTCCGGGAGCTGCAGCTGGTCTATGCCACGTTGTTCCTCCTGGTCTATATGGAGGCCCTGACAGGGAATCTCTTCTCTCTGTCTGCCCTCGACTGGCCCCTCCATATCCCCATGTACTTCTTCTTCAGGCACCTCTCCTTCAGTGATCTGTGTCTTGTCTCCATCACCATCCCCAAATCCATTCTCAACTACCTGACTGACCATAGAGAAACCTCCCTCCTGCTGTTTGCTGCCCAGCCCTTCTTAGTGGTTTCCTTTGTTGTTTCAGAGCTGTCCTTCATCACGACGATGTGCTATGACCACTACGTGGCCATCTGCCACACCCTGAGCTATGACCTCATCATGGAACAAGGGGCCTCTGGGAAAATGGCGGCTACCTCCTGACTCAGCAGGGAGCTCTTCGGGGGGATGTACTCATCTGGTACGTTCATATTGAGCTCCTGTGAGTCCAAAATGATTCAGCAGCTCTTCTGTGATGTCCCCTCTTTACTGAAGATCTCCTGTTCTGAAACGCACGTTGTTGTTGATGTCAGCGTGGCTGTGGGTATCGGCTTTACAATTTCCTTCGTCTCCATCGTCATCTCCTATGTCCGCATCTTCTCGGCTGTGCTGAGGTTCCCGTCTACCGAGAGTCGGGCCAAAGCCTTCTCCACTTCCCTGCCGCACCTCGCCATCGCCACCGTTTTTCTTTTGACTGGAGCCTTGGCTTACCTCAAGCCTGTGTCAGACTCTCCCTCGATGCTGGACCTGCTGGTGTCCGTGTTCTGCTCTGTGGTCCTCCCCCCACCCCCCATGAACCCCCTCATCTACAGCCGAGGAACCGTGAAATGAAGGCCATCCTGTGGAGGTTGCTGGATGTGACACGATGGTCCTGAGGAAATGGGACACATGAAGCAGCGTGGCTCAGTGGAAAGAGCAGGGGCTTTGGAGTCAGAGGTTATGGGTTCAAACACCGGCTCCACCAATTGTCAGCTGCGTGACATTGGGCAAGTCACTTAACTTCCCTGTGCCTCAGTTACCTAATCTGTAAAATGGGGATTAAGACTGTGAGCCCCCCGTGGGGCAACCTGATGACCTTGTAACCTCCCCAGTGCTTAGAACTGTGCTTTGCACATAGTAATCGCTTAATAAATGCCATTATTATTGTTAATTATTATTATGAAGGTCTTCATGGGGAGGGGACTAGGTGTGAGAGGATGGCTATGAGAAACAGGGACATGCAGGCCGCCGTGGGGAGGGGGTTGGCTGTGAGAGGATAGTCCTGAGGAACAGGGACACGTGAAGGCTGCCATGTGGAAGGGGCTGAGCATGAGAGGATAGTCCTGAGGAAGAGGATGCTGCAGGCTGCCCTGTGGACTCTGCTGGGTGTGAGAGGATGGTTCTGAGGAACAGGGATATGAACGGCTCTCTGAGGAAAACTTTGAGCTAAGATCTATTTACCAAGAGTCAAATAAACCTTTCCACATCAATTTTCCCCCTGTTGTCCTACTATAACCCAGCGGGCCCACTTCCCTCCTCTAATGCCAGACTACCCATTGTACCTCCATCTTGTCTGCCTCACTGTCGACCCCTCACCTTGATCCTGCCACTGGCCTGGAATGCCCTCCCTCTTCATATCCAACAGAAAATTACTCTCCCCACTTTCAAAGCCATATTAAAGGTACATCTCCTCCAAAAGGCCTTTTCCGACTAAGCCCTCTTCTCTCACTCCCTTCTGCATCGTCTATACACTTGGCTTTGCACCCTTTATTCACTCCACTTTCATCTCTGCAGCACTCATGTCCATATGATATTTAGTTATTTATTTATCTTAATGTCTGTCTCACCCTCCAGACTGTAGCTTACTGTGGGCAGGGAATGTGTCTATCAACTCTGTTATACTGTACTTTCCCTTGTGCTTAGTGCAGTGTTCTTCACATAGTAAGCTCTAAATCAATATGATTAATTGATTGATTGATTATTGTCTGTCTTATGCCATCAAGTCGTCTCCAACCCAAAGCGATGCCATGGATAAATCTCTCCCACAACACCCCACCTCCATCTGCAATCGTTCTGGTGACATATCCATAGAGTTTTCTTGGTAAAAATCCGGAGGTGATTTACCATTGCCTCCTTCTGTGCAGTAAACCTTAGTTTCCACCCTCGAATCTTCCCCATGCCCTGCTTCCCAGCACAGATGAGTTTTGACCTGTAGCATATTGCCTGCCACTAGCTAGCCACTGGCCAAACTAGGAATGGAAATGCTTCTACTTGACTCTCCCTCCCGTAGTCTAGACTGGTAGAGAGCTGGAAGCTCTCCAGATGCGATCCCGGGAGGGGATGATTGATTACTACTCCTCCAAAATGGCCACCTCTTGTTGCATCCTCAGCGCTTAGAACAGTGCCTGGCACATAGTAAGCGCTTAACAAATGCCAAAATCATCATCATCATCATCATCATCAATCGTATTTATTGAGCGCTTACTATGTGCAGAGCACTGTACTAAGCGCTTGGGAAGTACAAATTGGTAACATATAGAGACAGTCCCTACCCAACAGTGGGCTCACAGTCTAAAAGAGGGAGACAGAGAACAAAACCAAACATACTAACAAAATAAAATAAAAAGAATAGATATGTACAAGTAAAATAAATAAATAAATAAATAAATAAATAAATAAATAAATAAATAAATAAATAGAGTAATAAATATATACAAACATATACATATATACAGGTGCTGTGGGGAAGGGAAGGAGGTAAGATGGGGGGATGGAGAGGGGGTCGAGGGGGAGAGGAAGGAAGGGGATCAGTCTGGGAAGGCCTTCTGGAGGAGGTGAGCTCTCAGCAGGGTCTTGAAGGGAGGAAGAGAGCCAGCTTGGCGGATGGTCAGAGGGAGGGCATTCCAGGCCAGGGGGATGACGTGGGCCGGGGGTCGATGGCGGGACAGGCGAGAACGAGGTATGGTGAGGAGATTAGCGGTGGAGGAGTGGAGGGTGCGGGCTGGGCTGTAGAAGGAGAGAAAGGAGGTTATGTAGGAGGGGGCGAGGTGATGGAGAGCCTTGAAGCCCAGGGTGAGGAGTTTCTGCCTGATGCGCAGATTGATTGGATGGATCCTGTACCAGATCTAAGACGGTTTCTGTGATACTCGCCACCAGGGGGGAGAGTAGAGTGCTGGGAGATCATACAGTGCCCATTCCCTGCCCTCCCCCTTTTCCTTTGGAAAGACCCCATGAACAGGAAGGCCCTCTTAGAATTCATTCCTCCAACCATTCCCTGGTATTTGTTAAGTGCTTACAGTGTTCCAGGCACTGAACTAAACACAGGGGAGATACAAGCTAATTGGGTTAGACACAGTCCCGTCCCACATGGGGCTCACAGTCTGAGTCTCCATTTTAGAGATGAGAGAACTGAGGCCAGAGAAGTGAAATCATTTGCCCAAGATCACACAGAGACAAGTGGTGGAGGCAGGTTTAGAACCCAGGTCCTTCGGATTCCAAAACCAGTGTTCTATACATTGGGTTACACTGCTTCTCCTCAGATTTCTCCTGAAATGAAAATATTTTTGAATATGTATTTCATTACCTGTTCATGTATCATCTTAACCATAAGCTCATTGTGGGCAGGAAGTGTGTTTACCAACCCTATTTTATTATCCTCTCCCAAGGTTTTAGTACAGTGCTGTGCACACAATAAGAGCTCAATAAATACCTTTGATTGATTGACTCCTCTAGACTGTAAGCTCCTTGTGGCCAGGGAATGTTTCTACTAAGTCTGTCATATGGTACTTTCCCAAGCACTCAGTACAGTGCTCTGCATACAGTAAGCGCTCAATAAATGCCATTTGATTTACTGATCTAAATGAATCGATTGATTTATTGATCTGAGACAATTTTCTTCCCATCTACCCCCAGAAATCTCCCGGAGACCCCCACAGCTGAATGTGGAGTATAAAGCCAAGAGGGCAGAGTGTAGGGGGAGTGTTATGTCCTTACATTGCACTCTCCCAAGAGCTCAGTATAGTGCTTTGCACACAGTAAGTGCTCAATAAATATGATTGAAAGAATGAATGAATGAATGAATGAATGAATGAATGAATGAATGAATGAATGTATGAGGGCAGGCTGACAATACCTCCTGTCTCTGTCCCTGAGGTATTCAGATGGTCGTAATTCCTGGCTTGCAATGGGGTTCAACTCCCCAAGGTATTTATTAATTCCAGAAAGGGAATGATGATTAGTCCGTTGATGTTGTTCTAGGAAGGAGCCCCAGAGTGGGAACCACGTGGGAGTGGGCAGTTAGTTAGGTTGTGAAGGCCAGCAGTACACGATCCCAGCCTTCCGACATATCCCCACAGTCAGCTGTCTCAGCAGAGCCCCGGGCCCGTCCTCCCACGGGAAATCCCCCAGGAAATAACCCCGCTGTCATCTGAGGGGACGGTGCAGTCACCCGGAGAGCCAAAGGGTGGAGGGAAGATCCTGACAGCTCCTTCCCCTCACCCAGACCTTTCTGTCACCCCCACCAGTGCCCAGGACTGACGAGACAGAAAAAACTGTGCTACTTGCTAAGTGTTTAGTACATCCCAAGAACTGTTGGTGAGTGCTGTAAATTCTTTGTGGGCAGGGAAAGTGTCTGCTAACTGCTTTATTCTCCCAATCATTTAGTTCAGTGCTCTACACACAGTAAACACTCAATAAATGCCACTGATTGGTTTAGGCAAGAAAATCAGATCAGGAACAGTCTGAGAGGTTACAGTAAAGAGGTTTAGATATATGCTTATATCTTTATAATAATAGCCTTATGAAGATTAGTAATAATAATAATAATAGAAGTATCAATCACTCAGTGGCACTTACTGAGCACTTATTGAGCACTTATTGAGCACTTACTATTCACAGAGCATTGTACTAAGCCTGTGAAAATTATAGTTGATAGACACAATTCCTGACCAAAATAACTTTACAATTTAGTAATCTCTTTCTCCCCCTCCTTATGGGCAGGGAATGTGCCTACCAACTCCTTTCATTCAATCTTATTTATTGAGCGCTTACTGTGTGCAGAGCACTGTACTAAGCGCTTGGGAAGTACAAGTGGGAACATATAGAGATGGTCCCTACCCAACAGCGGGCTCACAGTCTAGAAGGGGGAGACAGACAACAACACAAAACATGTGGACAGGTGTCAAGTCATCAGAATAAATATCCTCCCAAGTGCTTAATACAGTGCTCTGAACACGGTAAGTGCTCACTAAATACCATTAGTTGATTGGCAGGAGGAGACATACATTAAAGCAAATTATGGAAACGGAAAACAGTAGAGAATAAGAATATAGGTATAAGTGCTTTAGGGCTGGACTGAGTAACAAAGTGCTTATGGATATGAAGGGGAAGGGAGTGCAAAGCCAGAGAGAGGATGTAAGCAAGAGGTCAGCGGTGAGATAGACAAGATCGGGGTATAGTGAATAAGTTGGTGTTAAAGGAGCAAAGTGTACGGGCTGTGTTGTAGTAGGAGATTAGTGAGGTCACGTAGAAGTCAGGTAGTTCGTAAGCTCATTGTGGGCAGGCAATGTGTCAGTTTATTTTTATACTAAACTTTCCCAAGCTCATAGTACAGCTATGCACACAGAAGGCGCTCAATATAAACGACTGACTGACTGATTAGAAGGTAAAGGGATGATTTAAATGCCTTACAGCTGAAAGCAAAGAGTTGGTGTTCAATGTGGAGAGAGATGGGCAACCACAAGAAGTTTTGAAGGAGACGGAAAATGGGTGAATATGCCACAGCAAGCATGAGAATCTGTGTAGTCTTAGTCTTTCCTGGTATTTAAGAATAAAACAGGTGTTTTGGCAGCCGAAAGATCGTATTTTTGTCCTGAATTAATACAGAAATTACAAGATGAGGTTCCTTCCATGATGTTGCCCCGTTGCACAATCAGTGGTATTTGTTGAGCGCTTACTATGCACAGGGCAGTGTACTAAGTGTTTGGGAGAGTACAGAAGAAGCGTGGCTAAGTGGAAAGAGCACGGGCTTGGGAGTCAGAAGACGTGGGTTCTAATCCCATCTCCACAACTTGTTAGGTATGTGACTTTGGGCAAGTCACTTAACTTCTCTGTGCCTCAGTTCTCTCATCTGTAAAATGGGGATTAAGACTGTGAACCCCACGTGGGACAACCTGATTAGTTTGTATGCCCCTCAGCGCTTAGAACAGTGCTTGGCCCATAGTAAGAGCTTAACAAATACTATTATTATTATTATTTCAGTGAGAGAAGCAGCAGGGCTTAGAGGCAAGAGCACGGGTTTAGGAGTCAGAGGACGTGGGATTAGAACAATTTAGAACAGTGGGATTAGAACAGTGGGATTAGAGCAGTGCTTGGCACATAGTAAGCATTTAACAAATACCGGTATTATTCTTATTCTTATTCTTCTTCTTATTATTATTATTATTATTACAGTACAACTATTAAATAGCCAACACGTTCTCTGTCCATAATGATCATACAGTCTTTAAGATGCTCTCTGAATATTTTCATCCTTGTCTTCATTCACCCCTTTATTCACCACCACCCCCCCCCCCCCAGCCCCACAGCACTTACTTTCGTATCGGTAATTTATTTATTTAGATTAATGTGTGTCTCCCCCTCAGGTCCATAAGCTCACTGTGGGCAGGGAACATGTCTACAAACTGTTACAGCTTATATCGTATTCTCCCAGGGGCTTGGTACAGTGCTCAGTGCACAGTAAGTGCTTGATAAATATGATTGATCGATTGATTGATTTATTGTCTGAAATCAGGTTCTATCACAAGATGCTTAAAGGCATCCCCCCGGAGTTCGCCAATGTCTCTATGGTGACGGGATTTTTCCTGCTGGGATTCTCGGAGGTCCGGGAGCTGCAGCTGGTCCATGCCGCACTCTTCCTTCTGGTCTACCTGGCGGCTCTGACGGGGAATCTCCTCATCGTTGCCATCACCGTCCTTGACCGGCGCCTCCACACCCCCATGTACTTCTTCCTCAGACGCCTGTCAGTGGCCGATTTCTGCTACATCTCCGTCACCATCCCCAAATCCATTCTCGTCTCTCTGACGCGGTGCCACTCCATCTCCTCCCTGGGCTGTGCGGCTCAGGCCTGTCTGGTGATCCTGTTTGCGAGCACTGAGTACTTCGTCCTCACGGCCATGTCCTATGACCGCTACGCTGCCATCTGCCTCCCCCTGCGCTATGAGGTTGTCATGGCCCCAGAGGCCTGTGGGAAGATGGTCACCGCCTCATGGCTCAGCGGGGGGCTGATGGGAGTCGTGTTTGTGGCTTCGACCTTCTCCCTGAGCTTCTGCAGGTCCAAAGCCGTCCCTCAGTTCTTCTGTGCCGCCCCGTCACTGCTGAAGATCTCCTGCTCCGAGGCCCACGTCGCCATTAATGTGAGCGTCGTCATGGCAGTTTGCTTGGCTTCTCTCTGCTCCGTGCTTATTATCTTCTCCTATGCGCGCATCTTCTGGGACGTGCTGAGGATGCCAGCCGCCGAGGGCCGGGCCAAAGCCTTCTCCACCTGTCTGCCTCACCTCGTCGTCGTCACCATTTTCTTCTGCACGGCAGCCATTTCCCACCTCAAGCCTGCATCGGACTCCCCCTCAGCTCTGGACCCGCTGGTCTCCGTGTTCTACACCGTGGTGCCCCCCCTTCCTGAACCCCCTCATCTACAGCCTGAGGAGCCAGGACGTGAAAGCCGCCCTGGGTCTTCTCCTGAGGGAAATCTCTTCCACCTTGAAGAGAAAAAGGCCATTCCTCCCATCAGACTGATGGTGGACAATGGTAAATGACCCCAGGATGAGTAATGATAATATGTATAGTGGCATTTGTTAAGTGCTTACCATGTGCCAAGCACTCTACCAAACGCTGGGGCTTATATAAGATAATCAGGTCCTACATGGAGGTCACGGTCTAAGTAAGAGGGAGAACAGGGATTGAATCCCCTTTTCACAGATGTGAGAATTGAGGCACATAGAAGTGAAGTGACTCACCCAAGGTCATGCAGCAGGTAATAATAATGATAATAATGATAATGGTATTTGTTAAGCGCTTACTATGTGCCAAGTCCTGTTCTAAGCGCTGGGGAGAATAAAAGCTAATCAGGTTGTCCCACGTGGGACTCACAGTCTTAATCCCCATTTTACAGATGAGGGAACTAAGGCACAGTGAAGTTAAGTGACTTGAGCAAAGTCACACAGCTGACAAATCTCGGAGCCATGACTAGAACCCATGACTTCTGACTCCCCGGACCGTGCTCTTTCCATTGAGCCATGCTGCTTCTCTTGAGCCACGCTGCTTAGGGGCAGAGCAAGGAATAGGACCCAGGTCCTCTGCCTACCAGGCCCGTGCTCTACCCATTAGGCAACACTGCTTTCCACTGGTTAGGGATCTTTACACCTTAGTGTGCATTCTCGCCCATCTAGACTGTAAACTCGCTGTGGACAGGGAAAGTGCTAATTCTGTTGCATTGAGTTCTCCCAATTGGTTAGTACAGTGCTCTGCACAGAGTAATCAGTCAATAAATATGATTGCTTGATTGATTACTCCTCCTACATGGTGCTTGGGAGGGGAAATATATCAAGCCTGTTATTGGATGGGGATTGTCTCTATCTGTTGCCGAATCGTACTTTCCAAGCGCTTAGTACAGTGCTCTGAACACAATAAGAGCTCAATAAATATTATTGAATGAATCAACTAAGCATGGTAAGCAGGAGAACCTCTTTTCCACAGACCAAACCAGTCAGTTAGGCTGGGCACCTTTTTATGATATTTGTTAAGCACTTACTATGTGTCAGGCACTGTATTTAGAGCTGGGGTAGATTCAAAGTAATCAGGTTGGACACAGTCCCTATCTCAAATGGGGTTCAAAGTCTTCATCCCCATTTTGCAGCTGAGGAAACTTAGGCCCAGAGAAGTGATTTAACCTGCTCACAGTCATCCAGCAGATACGTGATGGAGCCAGGATTAGAACCCAAGTCTTTCTGACTCCCAGGCAGGCACTCTATCCACTAGGCACTTCTCTTGTTGGCCATCGTCTATCTTATGCTACATGAGTGACCCAGGAAGTAACATCTGAAATCAGAACAGTTTGAGCTGGAATTGATTTTGCCTCAGGAACGATTCTGTGAATGTTATTTTCATCCAAATTACCCAGGATTGTGTATTCAGCCAATTATCAGTCAATCAGTCAATCAGTGGAATATATTGAGTACTTACTGTGTGGAAAGCACTATACTAATCTCTTGGGAGAGTGCAATACAACGGAGTAGGTAGACTTGTTTCCTGCCCACAATGAGTTTACAGTCTAGAAGGGAGACAGACACCTATGTAAATATAAATATAAATCAATCAATGGTTTTTATTGAGCTCTTACTGTGTGCAGAACACTTTACTTTCCACCGTCTAGACTGTAAACCTGTTACTGTCAATCAATCAATCAATCAATCAGTGGCATTCATCGAGCGCTTACTGCTACTACTAATAGTAATAATAATGTGCAGAGCACTGTTCTAAGCTCTTGGGACAGCACAAAAGAAGAGAATAAGCACAGACGTTTCCTACCCATAATAAATTTGCAATCTGGGGAGGGCGTGGAGCATATCCTCTAATTATGTTGTATTGTACTTTCCCAAGCGCTTAGTACAGTGTTGTGCACATAGAAAGTGCTCAATAAATAGATGAAAAAATGCAGTTAAAATTCCTATGTCAAATCAGAGAAGCTTCACTGTAGTGAGTAGTGAGAACAAGATTGTAAGGTTCTTGCAGGCAGGGAATGTTTATTTTATTATACTCTCTCAAGCTCTTGCTACAGTGCTCTGCACACAGTAAGCACTCAATAAAAACCATTAATTGAATGAATGAACAAGAGAAGCAAGTTGTCTAGTGGATAGAGCACGGGCCTGGGGTTCAGAAGTGCATTAGTTCTAATCCCAGCTCAGCCACTTGTCTTCTGTGTGACCCTGGAAAAGTCACTTCACTTCTCTGTACTTCAGTTCCCTGATCTGCAAAGTGGAGATTAAGACTGTGACTGTGGGCCCCATATGGGAGTCATGGACTGTGTCCAACCTGATTAGCATGTATCTACCCCGGGACGTAGTACGGTGTCTGGCACATAGTAAACGCTTAGCCTTTGATTGATCTGTCATTCTTCGATCGTGATCCAACCTGGCGATCAGGTAGCCAATCAATTTATAAATCAACGGCATTTAACCCTTCCCCTTCCCAACTCTTCTCACCTTCCTCATCCCCTGAACTTCAAGCATTCTCCCACTCAATGCTGTCACTTTTTCCCACTCAACCTGTTCACCCCACTCCCTGGCTTTCAAAACTATTCCTTGTTTCCCTGCTTCCCTTCCCCTCCTAACCCTCAACAACTCCCGACCACATACCTCCATGACCCTTGGAGCTAAATCCATAAAGCATTGCAAAGCTGAAACTGGGTGTAAATGTTGAAATAAACGTGGTCAGAGCTGTCCACAGGGGTGGGATCAATCAACCAAGTCATTAATTGTATTTATTGAGTACTTATTGTGCGCAGGGGGTTGTACTAAATGCTTGGGAGAGTACAATAAAACAGACTTGGTAGACTCATTCCCTTTCCACTAAATCAATCAATCTTGAGCAGTTACTGTATTCAGAACACTTTACTAAGCACAGTACAGTAGAGTTGGTGGACATGACATGGTAGATAGGAAGAGGGAAGCCATTCCAGAGCAGAGGCAGGGCGTGGGGAGTGGGAAAATATGACAGAGTCAATCAATGGCATTTATGGAAAATTTACAGTGTCCATAGCCTGTATTTTTTGAGGTTTTTTAATGGTATTTGTCCAGCATTTATTAAGAACCACCTAGGGTACTAAGCATTTGGGAGAGTAGTCAGTCAGTCAGCCAGCCAGTCATATTTATTGTGTGCTTACTGTGTGAAGAGCACTGTACTAAGCACTTGGGAGAGTACGGTATAACAATATAACAAGCACATTCCCTGCCCACACAAATTTACAGTCTACAGTCCAGAATACAATACACTAGAGTTGCAAAGCAGGTTCCATGCTGTCAAGGAGTTTGCTATATAGTCAGGGAGACAGACAGTAACAGAAAATAGAAATAGGGGAAACAGCAGAGTATAAGGATTCATTCATTCAATCGTATTTACTGAGTACTTACTGTGTGAAAAGCACTGTAATAAGCACTTGGAAGAGTACAATATCACAATAAACAGACACATTCCCTGCCCTCAACGAGTTTATAATCGAGACAGACATTAATATAAATAAATATATGAAGTACAGCTTTGTACATAAATTATGGACAATTATGTGCTGTGGGGGCCGGGGTGAGTGTCAAAGTGTTTAGGGGTTAAAGGCTCAAGTACATAGGTGACACAGTAGAGAAAATCTAGGATGGGGGGAGGAGAGATTAGTTCAGTGTGACTATAATATAGTGTTCTTGGCACAGTCTCTGCACACTGTAAGCGCTCAATAATCAATCAATCATATTTATTGAGCTCTTACAGTGTGCACAGCATTGTACTAAGTGTTTGGGAGAGTACAATATGTTAATAATAATAACTGTATTTGTTAAGCACTTACTATGTGCCAAGCACTGTTCTAAGCACTGGATAGCAGAGTTGGTAGAATAAATATAACAGTAATAATAATTTTGGTACTTGTTAAGCACTTACTATGTGCCAAGCACTGCTTTAAATGTTGGGATAGATACAAGTTAATCAGGTTGGACACAGTCCCTGTCCCACATGGGACTCACACTCTTAATCCCCATTTTACAGATGAGGTAACTGAAACCTACAGATGTGAAGTGACTTGCCCAAGGTCACACAGCGGATCGGTGGTGGAGCTAGGATTAGAACCCCGATGCTATTATTAAATACCATTGATTGGCTAAGGGAGAGATTAGTCAGGGGAAAATTTCTGGAGGAGATGTAATAAGCAGAAATTCATGACACAGTTCTTGCCATAAAGAACATATGGGCCAAAGTGGGTATTCATTCAGTCGTATTTATTGAGCACTTACTCTGTGGAGAGCACTGTACTAAGTGCTTGGGAATTATAATTCTCAACAGAGACAATTCCTACCTAACAACTGGCTCACAGTCTAGAAGGGGGGAGACAGACAACAAAACAAGGAGACAGGCATCAGTACCATCAATATAAATAAATAGAACTATAGATATATACATATCATTAATAAAATACATAGAATAATAACTATGTACATATATACACAAGGGCTGTAGGGTGGGGAGTAGAGCAGAGGGAGGGAATCGGGGAAATGTTGAGAGGAGGAGGAGCAGAGGAAAAGGGGGGCTCTTAGTCTGGGAAGACCTCCTGGAGGTAGTGAGTGCAGTATTCTGCACACAGTAAGCCCTCAATAAATACGATTGAATGAATGAATGAATGGTGAGCTTTCAGTAGGGTATCCAAGGTCACCCCAAAACGACTCCAATAGGAGATGAGAGGAAAGAAATACTAAAGACCCTCCCCAAAGGTGCCAAACTTCCAGTTGACATAACAACAACTCTAAAGTAAAAGAAAAGACAATGAAGGCAAATAAACTGACTGCTTCAAAAACATGAGAATTCTTCCCATTGCTGCCTTCATGTCCCAGTTCCTCAGGCTGTAGATTAGGGAGTTCAGGGTCGAGTACACCACGGTCTAGAACAAGGACGACAGCAGGTCCAGGGATGAGGGGGAGTCCAAAGGCGGTTTTAAGTAGGCAAAAAAGCCCAGTGGAGAAAAACAGAGTGACGACAGCGAGGTGCATCAGATGGGTGGAGAAGGCTTTAGTCCGGCCTTCTTGGGAAGAGATGATGTTCACCATGGAAAAGACGTGGGCATAGGAAATGACTATAAAGAGGAAGTAGAAAAACTTTTAAGTCACACTGGAAATGATTAGGAACACCTCCCTGAGGGCATTATGGGGGTGGGCGAGGGCCAGTAACTGGGTCAAGTCACAGAAAAAAGTGACGGATCACATTCGAGCCAATAAAAGACAAGGACAATATATTGACAGTATGCGTGAGACCCAAGAAACCACCTCAAAGCCAGGAGGTGGCGGTCATATTCCCACAGACCCATTGGTCCATGATGACCTAATAGCACAAGGGGTGGTACATGGCCACATAGTGGTCGTAGGACATGAACGTGAGTATGGTGATCTCTATGGTGGCAAGAAAAGAAAAAATACTTGGGCGACACAGTCATAGAAAGGGATGAAACTGTCGTTGATCAGGGAGTTGTGGATGGATTGGGGGATGGTGACGGAGATGAGGCAGAGGTCGAGGATGGACAGGTTCCTGAGGAATCAATACATGGGGGTGTGGTGGCGCCGGTCGAGGGCAGTGACAGCGACGATGAGGAGATTTCCCATCAGGGATGTCAGGTAGACCAGGAGGAACAGCGCGGAGTGGACCAGCTGCAGCTCCCGGACCTCCGAGAATCCCAGTAGGAGGAATTCCCTCACCACCATGCGACTGGACATTTCCCTTGAAGGTTTTTATTCCGTTGCTTTTCCTAATATCGGGGAAGAAGCAAATAGCTTCACCATCATTATTAAAGTAGCGTAATATTAGAGAAGCAGCGTGACCAAATGGAAAAAACACAGGCTTGGAAGTCGAAGACCTGGATTCTAAATCCAACTCCACCACGCATCTGCTGTTTGATCTTCACTTCTCTGTGCCTTAGTTACCTCATCTGTAAGTAAATCAATGGAACTTCTTAAGCACTTACTATGTGCCATATACTGTACTGAGTGCTTGGGGGAATAAAGTGGAATTAAGACTGAATCCCATGTGGGAAAATGTGTCCAACCTGATTACGTTATTTATAGTTGCCGTATCTGTAAAACGGGGATTCATTCATTCATTCAATCGTATTTATTGAGCGTTTACTGCGTGCACAGCACCGTTCTCAGCGCTTGAAAAGTACAATTCAGCAACAGAGACCATCCCTACCTAACAGATTGCTTTCCTTCCTACTTAGACTATGACTCCATATGTTTGACAGGAACTGTAACTAACCTGATTACCTTGTATCTACCCCAGCTTGACTCTAAGTACTTAACAAATAGCACAAAATTATTATTATCTACACATTGATGGGGAAGGGTATAAATGCATGTTTCAGGGGTGGTGGTTGGGCTAATGTTCAGGGTGTTGGGGGTTAATCAATCAATGGTGTTTATTGAGCACTTACTGTATGTAGAACACTGAACTAAAGGTTTGGGAGGGTAGGATACAACAGAATGGGTAGACATGTTCCCTACCCACAGTGAGGAGCAGTATGGTCTAGTGAACAGAGAACGGGCTTGGGAATCAGAGGACGTGGGTTCTAATCCCAGCTCCTCCACTTGTCAGCTATGTGACCTTTGGCAAATCACTTAACTTCTCTGGGCCTCGGTTACCTCATCTGTAAAATGGGGATTAAGACTGTGAGACCCATGTGGGACAATCTGCTTACCTTTTATCTACCCCAGAACTAAGAACAGTGCTTGACACATAGTAAACACTTAACAAAAACCATCACCAGCGTCATTAATCCCCATTTGACAGATGAGGGAGCTGAGGCCCAGAGAAGTAAAGTGACTTGCCCAAGGTCACATAGCAGACAAGTAGTGAAGTTGGGATTAGAACAGGTCCGTCGGACTCCCAGACCCGAGCTCTCTCCTCTGGGCCTCATTGCTTCTCCCTTTACATCCCAGCTCACTCTCTACATTCCCCATTGACTCTCCCACTTCCCACCCTCTGCTTCTACCCTTGCAATCTTCCCTACCACAGCTCTCCCCATCTTCGAATCCCTTCTGAAGTTTCACCTTCTTCAGAAGACATTCCCTGATTAATTTTTCTTCTCTATCTCAAACCTTCCCTACTGCTATCTCAGCAGTTTTGTACCCTTTCAGCACTTACAACATCATCTATCTCTAATATACTCTCACCAGTGTTTCGTGTGATGCTGTGCCCAGAGGAGATGCTCAGTAAATAGTACTAATGCTTTGGTTGATTCAAATGGGAGAAGAAGTGCTCTCTAATGACTGCAGCCCGGGCCTGGAAGTCAGAAGGACCTGTACTCTAATACCATTTCTGCCACTTGTCTGCTTTGTGACTTTTGGCAAGTCACTTCATTTCTCTGTTCCTCAGTTACCTCATCTGTAAATCAATTGATGGTATCTATCACCACTGTACTAAACGCTTGGGAGAGTACAATGGGACTTAGACTGTAAAGCCCATGTGGGAATGAGACTGATTCTTTCATTCAATCGTATTTATTGAGCACTTACTGTGTGCAGAGCACTGTACTAAGCGCATGAGAAGTACAATTCAGCAACAAATGGAGACAATCCCTGTTCCTCAGGCTGTAGATGAGGGGGTTCAGGGAGAGGCACACCATGGTGTAGAACATGGCCACCAGCAGATCCAATTCTAGACTATTCACAGTCTAGAAGGGGGGAGACAGGCATCAAAACAAGTAAACAAGCATCAGTAGCATCATTATAAATAAAACGAATTATGGATATATACACATTATCAATAAAAATAAACAGAATTATAATTATGAATACATACAAATATACACAAGTGCTATTGGGGTGGGGAGGAGGTAGAGCAGAAGGAGCGAGTCGGGGAGATGGGGAGGGGAGGGGGAGCAGAGGATAAGGGGGAATCAGTTTGGGAAGGCCTCCTGGAGGAGGTGAGCTTTCAGTAGGGTTTCAAGGGGCGAGTGTGTTAGTTTGGCAGATTTGAGAAGAGAGGGGGTTCCAGGTGGTAGGACGTGGGCCAGGGGACTCCCGCCTGATTACCTTGCATCTACCCTAACGCTTAGAACACTGCCTAGCACACGTTAAGCACTTAACAAATTCCATAAAAATGTAGTTTCAATTAAATTAAATTATGGAGACATACTCTGACAGTTGTAAGCAGGATCCCAGGAAGCTACTAAGGTGCCTCTGTCCCCTTTCCTCACTCCCTTAGAAGGTGCTAGTTAAGTTATATGTTCAGGGAAAATCAGTCCCATCTCTTTCAAAGACACGATTTTAGTCTCTGAACACCAGAGAGCAGACTTGTTGAGGTTGGCTTGGAAACGGCTGACTTTCTAAACCTCTTGGGAGATGCACGAAGCTCTGAAGAAAGAGCGTTTTCTTCCCATGGGTGAAAAGGACACAGTTATCTGTCCCCACGGGCTTGCCTGGATGAATAATAATTGGGGTGTTTGTTTAGCGCTTACTATGTGCCAAGCTCCGTACGAAGAGCCAGGGTCGATACAAGGTAATCAGGTCGGACACTGTCCCTGTCCCACGTGGGGCTCACAGTCATAATCTTATCTCGCCGGCCATTCATTCTTAGTCTCCTTTGCGGGCTGCCCCTCCCCCTCCCATCCCCTCACTGTAGGGGTTCCTCAAGGGTACGTTCTTGGTCCCCTTCTGTTCTCTATATACACTCACTCCGTTGGTGAACTCATTCGCTCCCACGGCTTTAACTATCATCTCTACACTGATGACACCTAAATCTACATCTCTGCCCCTGCTCTCTCTCCCTCCCTCCAGGCTCGTATCTCCTCCTACCTTCAGGACATGTCCATCTGGATGTCTGCCCGCCATCTAAAACTCAAGAGGTCCAAGACTGAACTCCTAATGTTCCCTCCCAAACCCTGTCCTCTCCCTGACTTTCCCGTCACTGTAGATGGCACTATCATCCTTCGCGTCTCACAAGCCCGCAACCTTGGATGCATCCTCGACTCCGCTCTCTCGTTCACCTCACACATCCAATCCGTCAACAAAACCTGCCGGTCTCACCTCAGCAGCAATGCCAAGATTTGCCCTTTCCTCTCCATCCAAACCGCTATCTTGCTGGTTCAATCTCTCATCCTATCCCGACTGGATTACTGCATCAGCCTCCTCTCTGATCTCCCATTTTCCTGTCTCTCCCCACTACAGTCTATATTTCACTCTGCTGCCCGGATTATCTCAGTGCAGAAATGCTCTGAGCATGTTACTCCCCTCTTCAAAAATCTCCAGTAGCTGCCTGTCAACCTATGCATCAAGCAAAAACTCCTCACTCTCGGATTCAAGGCTCTTCATCACCTCTCCCCCTCCTACCTCATCTCCTTCTCTCCTTCTACAGCCCAGCCCTCACCCTCCACTCCTCTGCCGCTAACCTCCTCACTGTACCTCGTTCTCGCCTGTCCCACCATCGATCCCCGGCCCATGTCCTTCCCCTAGCCTGGAATGCCCTCCCTCCACACCCCTGCCAAGCTAGCTCTCTTCCTCCCTTCAAAGCCCTACTGAGAACTCACCTCCTTCAGGAGGCCTTCCCAGACTGAGCCCCCTTTTTCCTCTCCTCCTCCCCATCCCTCCAACCCTACCTCCTTCCCCTCCCCACAGCACTTGTATTTATATCTGTGCAGATTTTATTACTATATTTGTTTTACTTGTAATAGTTACTATTCTATTTACCTGGTTAATGATGTGCATAGAGCTTTAATTCTATTTGTTCTGACGATTTTGACCCCTATCTACATGTTTTGTTTTGTTGTCTGCCTCCAGGTTCTAGAGTGTGAGCCCGTTGTTGGGTAGGGACCGTCTCTGTATGTTGCTGACATGTACTTTCCAAGTGTTTAGTACAGTGCTCTGCACACAGTAAGTGCTCAATAAATGCGATTGAATGAATGAACAATCGCCATTTTACATATGAATATACAGACACAGAGAAGTGAAGTGACTTATCCAAAGTCATACAGTGGACGAGTAAAAGATCTTGGATTAGAACCCAGGTCCTTCTGTCGAGATGAGTTGAGGATAATATCAAGGTTACAGGCATCTGAGACAGGGAGGATAGTGATATTTTCTATGGTGAAGGGAAAATCATGGGGAGGACGTGGTTTGGGTGGGAAGAGTCATTCATTAATTCATTCAATCACATTCATTGGGTGCTTACTGTGTGCAGAGCACTGTACTAAGTGATTGGAAAGTACAATTCAGCAATAAAGAGAGACAATCCCTGCCCACACCGGGCTTAGAGTCTAGAAGGGGGGAGACAGACATCAAAACAAGTAAACAGGCATCAATAATAATCATAATCATAATAGAAATAAAAATAAATAGAATTATAGAGATATAGACATCAAAGCAGCGTGGCTCAGTGGAAAGAGCACGGGCTTTGGAGTCAGAGGTCATGGGTTTAAATCTCGACTCTGACAACTGTCAGCTGGGTAACTTTGGGCAAGTCACTTAACTTCTCTGTGCCTCAGTTACTTCTTCTGTAAAATGGGGATTAAGACTGTGGGCCCCCTTGTGGCACAACCTGATCAACTTGTTATCTCCCCAGCACTTAGAACAGTGCTTTGCACATAGTAAGTGCTTAATAAATAAAACTAATAGTAATTATTATTATTATTATCAAAACAAGTAAACAGGCAAGATGAGGGCACTACAATAGACAACCGACAGATAAGGAGTGATGGAGTAATAAATGCCCTCCAAAAACGAGACAAAGACAAATACACACAATATAAAAATAAACAAAACTGGAATGTGACTAGGACACTGAAGATAGAGTGGCAAGAAGGAAGATCAGATACAATACCTGTCCTTCATGGGGCTCATATTCATAGAGGGCAGGAGAGCAGGTATCTTATCTCCATTTTCCAGAGGAGGACGTGTGCTTGTGAGGTTAAGGGACCTGTCCAAGGTCATGCACACAGCAGGCCAGAGAAGGAGGCAAGAGTAGAATGTGGTCTTCTGACTTCCAGTCCAACACTTTTTCCCCTCTGCCATGACGCCTCCCTAATGAAACACAAAGGAGCGATACTTTTCTTTTTCAGAACAGTTTCCCCCTAAAGAATTTCCTCAAGGCAGCATTCATGTCCATGTTCCTCAGGCTGCAGATGAGGGAGTTCAAGGCCGGGGGCACCATTCAATCATTCATTCAATCGTATTTATTGAGCGCTTCCTGTGTGCAGAGCACTGTACTAAGCGCTCGGGAAGTACAAGTTGGCAACATATAGAGACGGTCCCTACCCAACAACGGGCTCACAGTCTAGAGGGGGGAGACAGACAAAAAAACAAAACGTGGGCAGGTGTCAAGCCATAAGAATAAATATAAGTAAAGCTAGATGCATATTATTAACAAAATAAATAGAAAAGTAAATATGTACAAGTAAATAAATAGAGTGATAAATCTGTACAAATCTATACAGGTGCTGTGGGGAGAAGAAGGAGGTAGGTCGCGGGGGCTGGGGAGGGGGAGAGGAAAGAGGGGGCTCAGTCTGGGAAGGCCTCTTGGAGGAGGTGAGCTCGCAGTAGGGCTTTGAAGAGAGCTACCTTGGCGGATGTGCGGAGGGAGGGCATTCCAGGCCTGGGGGAAGACGTGGGCTGGGGGTCGACGGCAGGACAGGCGAGAACGAGGCACAGTGAGGAGGTTAACGGCAGAGGAGCAGAGGGTGCGGGATGGGCTGTAGAAAGAAGGAAGGGAGGTGAGGTAGGAGGGGGCGAGGTGATGGAGAGCCTTGAAGTCGAGAGTGAGGAATTTTTGCCTGATGCATAGGTTGACTGGTAGCCCCTGGAGATTTTTGAGGATGGGAGTAACATGCCCAGAGCGTTTCTGCACAAACATGATCCGGGCAGCAGCGTGAAGTATAGACTGAAGTGGGGAGAGACAGGAGGATGGGAGATGAGAGAGGAGGCTGATGCAGTAATCTAGTCGGGATAGGATGAGAGTTTGAACCAGAAGAATAGCAGTTTGAATGGAGTGGAAAGGGGGCATCTTGGCAATGTTGCGGAAGTGAGACCTGCAGGTTTTGGAGACAAATTGGATGTGTGGGGTGAATGAGAGAGCGGTGTTGAGGATGACACCAAGGATGCGGGCTTGTGAAACGGGAAGGATGATAGTGCCGTCTACAGTGACAGGAATGTCAGGGAGAGGCAGGGTTTGGGAGGGAAGATAAAGAGTTCCGTCTTGGACATATTGAGTTTTAGATGGCGCGTAGACATCCAGATGGAGATTTCCTGAAGGCAGGAGGAGATACGAGCCTGTAGGGAGGGAGAGAGAGCAGGGACAAAGTTGTAGATTTGGGTGTCATCAGTGTAGAGATGATAGTTGAAGCCATGGGAGCAAATGAGTTCACGAAGGGAGTGAGTGTAGATAGAGAACGGAAGGGGAGCAAGAACTGACCTTTGAGGAACCCCTACAGTAAGGGGATAGGAGGGGGAGGAAGAGCCCGCAAGGCTCCTTCGGTGTAGAACACGGACACGAGCAGGTACTGCGCTGTGTGGGAGCTTGAAGCTGGTTTTAAGTTGGAGAAAAACCCATTGGACAAAAATATGGTTATCACAGCGAGATGGGGAAGGCAGGTGGAAAAGTCTTTGGTTCTGTCCTGCAGGGATGGGATCTTCAGCACAGTGGAGAGGATGTGGAAATAGGAAACCCCCATGAACAGGAAGCAGCCGAAATCCAACGTGGCACTAACGCCTATCAGGACCATCTCCGGCACGATGGAGCAAGAAAAGGACAGGGTTAATAACTAGGGGATGTTGCAGAAGAACTAACGGATCACGCTGGAATCACAGAAAGGCGAGAGAGAGATGTTGACAGCGTACACAAGACCGGAGAGAGCCCCGCTCAGCCAAGAGACGGCGGCCATCTTCCCACAGGCCCCTCCGTCCATGATAGCTCAGGGAGCAGCAGATGGCCAAGTAGCGGTCATAGGACATCACCGTGAGCAGGGCGATCTCCAGTGAAGCAAAACAAGGGAAGAAATAGAGTTGGGCAGCACAGCCCAGGAAGGAATTGGATCTACAGTGGGTCAGGGAGTTGTGGATGGATTTGGGGTTGGTGACGAAGATAAGGCAGAGGTCGAGGACGAATAGGTGCCCGAGGAAGAAGTACTTGGCGGTGTGGAAGAGCCGTGGCAACAACGATGAGGAGAATCCCCATGAGGGCCACCAGGTAGACCAGGAGGAACACTGCCGCATGGACCAGCTGCAGATCTGAAACTGATGAGAATCCCAGCAGGAGGAATTTTCTCACCATGCTGACGTTGGCCACGTCCAGTGGGAGGCCTTTAGGCATCTTGTGATAGGACCTGATTTCAGACAATCAATCAATCAATCAATTATATTTATTGAGCGCTTGTTTGGGAGAGTACAATCTAAACAGTGTAACAGATTTGATAGATACATTCCCTTCCCACAAGGAGCTTACAGTTAAGAGGGGGACCGAATCAATCAATCAATCAATTAATCAATAATTTACATATTTATTAAACACACTGTGTGCAGAGCACTGTACAGAGCATTTGGGAGAGTACAATGCAACAGATCTGATAGACACAATCAATCAATCAGTCAGTGGTATTGATTGAGCGCTTACTACTAAGTACTTGAAAGAGTACAATACAATCAATGGCATTTATTGAATACTCACTATTCAGTCATTCATTCATATTTATTGAGCACTTACTGCGTGCTGAGCACTGTACTAAGTGCTTGTAAAGTACAATTCGGCAACAGATAGAGATATTCCCTACTCAGAAAAGGGCACCATGTGTGCAGCACTATATGAAGCACTTGGGAAAGTACAATATAGCAGTTTCCTGCCCATAGGATCATACAGTCTGAAGGGGAAGTCAGAATTTACCATTCTACTCTATTCAGGATACGTTCTCATCACAGGGGACCGAACCCAGACTCGGAAACTCAAACTCATTTCAGAACCCTTATTTCCACGGCTGCCCCATCTGATTTCCCCCTGCCCCCCAACTCAAAAGAACACACAGACCCTCTTATGCACTCCTTGGTCTTCAGGAAACTGCTGTCCCCTGCTCCTTTACTGTTCGGGTGCTCGAAAGCATCAGTTAAATCAGATAAATCACACAAAAGCAATTATCGAGCACTTACGGTAGGCAGAGAGAGACAGAGCACTATACTAAGCGCTTGGTAGAGGACAATACAATAGAGTTGAAAACCTTTTCTTGGCTGGAAGCGAAAGGCTGCTGAGCCTGGATTCGTCTCCCGACCCCCGGGGTGGATGGTGAGAGGATATCTGCTCCGAGCGCTGAGTCTTATCCTTCCCCAATGTCACGGGCAGGAGTCCCACAGCCCGGGAGGTCAGGGTCTCAGATGATGTATGGCAACACGGCTTCGCCGTGGGGAGGAACACGAGGGAATGCCCCCCCCCCCCCCGAGAGATTGGGGTAATTACCTACCTCCCCATTTAACAGACACTGATGTCCCCAAGGAGAAGGGATTGGGATACTAAAGAGAACTGTTCTTCTCCTCTCTCGAACTTTGATTCACAGACACGTCCATGACTTTCTCCTCTCTTGGACCCTGATTCCCAAACATTTTCCTGATTTTCTCTTCTCTCAGATACTGATTCCCACGTCTTTACCTGATCTTTTCCTCTCTCAGACCTTGATTCACGGACCCATCCCTAATCCCTTCGTCTCGGCCTCTGTTTTACAGACCAGTTCTTGATCTTCTCCTCTCTCAGACCCCAATTGACAGACCTGTCCCTGATCTTCTCTCATCTTCTTTTTTGGATTCTGTGTCTTTTGGAAGGTCACATCTCCTCCAAGAAGTCTTCCCTGGTTAAGCCTCATGTACATAAGCCTTCCCACAACACTCATGTAATTCATTTATTTATATTAATGTCCCTCTCCCCCTCTAGACTGTAAGCTCATTGAGGGCAGGGAATGTGTCTGCCAACTCTGTTAGACTCTCCCAAGCACTAAATACAGTGCTCTGCACACAGTAAGTTCTCAATAAGATTGATTGATACCTGCCCACAATGAATTTACAGTCTAGCTGGGGAGATAGACATTAATATAAATGAAGAAATTAGAGATACGTACATAAACTCTGTGAGACTGATGGTGGCTTAAGCAGCGTGGCTTAGCGGAAAGAGCCCGGGCTTGGGAGTCAGTGGTGGTGGGTTCGAATCCCGGTTCTGCCACTTCTCAGCTGTGTGACTTTCGGCAAGTCACTTAACTTCTCTGTGCCTCAGTTACCTCATCGGTAAAATGGGAAGTAAGACTGTGGGCCCCACCTGGGGCAACTTGATTATCTTATATCTCCCCCAGCACTTAGAGCAGTGCTTGTCACATAGTAAGCCCTTAACAAATACCTTCATCATAAAGGGTGCAAATCCAAGTGCAAGGGTGATGCAGAAGGGAGTGGGGGAAGAGGAACTGAGGGTTTAGTCAGGGAAGATTTCTAGGAGGAGATGTGTCTTCAATAAGACAGAGAGGGGAGTAGGTCAGATGGAAGGGGGAGGGAGTTGCTAGCAAGGGAGCATTCATTCATTCATTCATTCATTCATTCATTCAATCGTATTTATTGAGCACTTACTGAGTGCAGAATACTGACCTAAGCGCTTCGGAGAGTACAGTATAACAATAAACAGACACATTCCCTGACCACAACAAGCTTATGGTCTAGATGGGGAGACAGACATTAATGTAGATAAGTAAAATTACAGATATGTGCATAAGTGCTAGGTGGCTGGGGGGGGATGAATAAAGGGAGCAAGTCAGGGAGCTGCAGAAGCAAGCAGGAGAAGAGGAAAGGAGGGCTTAGTCAGAGAAGGCCTCTTGAAGGAGATGAACTTTCAATAAGAATTTGAATGGGAAAAGTAATGGGTGAGAAAAACAAGCTTCTTTTCTTTGCCCCTCAGATCCTCCACCTTATGACTTTTGGGGGACAATTGGGCTGAAAAAGGGGAAGGGAAAAGATGCTGTGGGTGTCACACCATAGTCAGGACAGGAAAAATACGATCTAATTTTTTTTTGCCTAGCACTTTTACGTTTTCAAAGCACTTCCATGTCAGTGATCTTATTTCAGCCTCACAAGAGATGGGAGTCAGAAGGACCTGGGTTCTAATCCCAACTCTGCCTCTTATCTCGTGTGTGGCCTTGGGCAAGCCACTTCACTTCTCAATGCCTCAGTTACCACATCTGTAAAAATGGTGATTAAGATTGTAAGCCCCACATGGGACAGACTCTGTTTCCAACCCGATTATCTTGTAACTACCCAAGCACTTACTACAGTGTTCGACACATAGTAAGCGATGTACAAATGCCATCATCATCATTATAATCTGGAAAATGGCGATTAAAACTGTGAGCTCTTGTGGGACATGGACTGTGTCCAACTTGATTAGCTTCTTAGCATTTAGAACGGTGCACGGTACCTAGTAAGTGCTTAACAGTACCATAAAAAAGAAACAATGGCCACTGTGGTCAGGGAAGGATGTGAAAGCTGGGAGGTTAGTGAAGGGTGAGGAGAGAGAGAAGAGGCAGGGGGGAGATCAGTGCAGGGTGAGGGGGCTAGGAAACAACTCACGGGGCCGCTGGCAGGGCAGAGAGAGAGGGGGCCTTTATTCTGGAGGCACGGGCGTCCCCTAAGAACCCTCCCCAGGGCAGCCTTCATGTCCCAGTTCCTGAGGCTGTAGATAAGGGGGTTCAGGGCGGGGGGCACCACGGTGTAGAACACGGACAACAGCAGATCCAGGGCCTAGGGCTAGTCTGAATGGGCTTGAGGTAGGTAGTGGCGGCCGTAGAGAGGAAGACGGTGATGACTGTGAGATTAGGCAGGCAGGTGGAGAAGGCCTTGGCCCAGCCTTCTGTGTCTGGCATCTTCAGCATGGCCCAGAAGATGCACTCGTATGAGACCATGATGGAGATGAAAGAGATGAACCCAAAACTGGCAACAACGGCGACACTGGTAACGATGACAAAGTGCATTTCTGACCGAGAGTCTTTCAGCAGGGAGCAGACATCAAAGAAGAAATGCTGGACATCGTGGTGTCCACAGAATCATAGAGGGACCGTCCAGGCTGTGTACACTGCCGCAAACAGCCCCGCGCTGAGCCAGGAGTCGGCAGCCATTTTTACACAGGCCCCTCGGTCAACTCTGACCCCATAGCGCAGGGGACAGCAGATGGCCACGCAGCGGTCATATGACATCGCCTTGAGGATAAACAGCTCTGGGCCAGCAAACAGGAAAATCTGCGCCACACAGCTCCAATAACAGATCGAACGTTGGTTGGTCAGGGAATTGAGGATGGATTTGGGGATGAGGGACAGGTGCCTGAGGAACAAGTACATGGGGGTGTGGAGGCGCCAGTCGAGGGTGGTGATGGCAACGATGATTCCCCATCAGGGCCACCAGATAGACCAGGAAGAGCAGCGCGGCATGGGCCAGCTGCAGCTCTCGAACCCCAGAGAATCACAGGAGCAAGAGGTCTGTCACAACTGTGAGGTTGGCCACTTCCTTGGAGAAACTGCAGGTTGTCTGAAGAGGCACAGGGAAGGGATTTATTCCCTCAAATAAATCTGAAAAATCTCTACTATGAAATGGGGATTTAGGACTGTCCCATGATGATGATATGGTATTTGTTAAGCACTTACTATGTGTCAGGCACTGTTCGAAGCACTGGTACAAGGTAGTTACAAGGTCATCAGGTTGGCTCAAAGTCTTAATCCCCATTTTACAGATGAGGTAACTGAGGCCCAGAGAAGTGAAGTGACTTGCCCAAGGTCACACAGCAGACACGTGGCAGAGGAAGGATTATAACCCACCTACTTTGACCCCCAAGCCCGTGCCATTTCCACTAAGCCACGTTGCTTCTCTAGGTGCGACATGGACTGTGTCCAACCCAATTTGCCTGTACCTATCCCAGAGCTCAGTATAGTGCCTGGCACGTCGTAAGCACCTAGAAAATACCACATTCATGAATATTACTATTATAACAAGCAGCATGAGGAACCTGGCAAGGAGATGTTTTCTCATCGCTATCACTTCTCTGCCCCCGTCAGACTCAGTCTCACTGGAGCCGCCCAACATCGAAGACAGTGACTGCAGGCAGGTTCTGGACTCTCACTCAATGTCTTCGTCCCTTTTTCCACAGTTGTGGCTGTGACGGGAAAGGCTCTGTGAAGTAACCGGTTCTCAATGGTCCCCTAATAACCACAGGGTCCCCTCGGAGAAGGCATCCACTGTTTCGGAGTGATGGTTAAGGGGAGGGGGTCCCCAGGGAGGACCAGCGCTGGGCTTGGCCCGAGAGACCTAGTTACCTGGGAGACCCCGGACCCCGTCGGTGACATCATCCCCGAGGGTCAGCAGGGCTCAGGCTGGGCCACTAATAATAACTGCGGTATTTGTTGGGCTCTTACTGTGTGCCGGGCACTGTACTAAGTACTGGGGTGTATACAGTAATAATAATGATAATAATGACATTTGTTAAGTACTTACTATGAGCCAGGTACTGTATCAAGCATTGGACACAGTCTCTGTCCCACGTGGGACTCAAAGTCTCAATCCCCATTTGACAGACGCGGTAACTGAGGTATAGAGAAGTGAAGTGACCGGTCTGAAGCCACCCAACCGACACGTAATGTTACCCTACTCACTCAGAGGACACTAGAGCATGTCCAGAGAGGCCAGAGAGGCCAAGTATCTTGATTATGGTGGACAGTCTAGTTGACAGTTATTGTGTCCCCAGGGCTGTGATGAAATCAGGGGTCTGTCCCCCATCTCCACCACCACCGAGACTATGCCGATCTCAGATGGACTTACATGAACTCTCACAATGTTGTGTATAATAATAATAGTAATGATAATAGTAACTAGTTTTTGTTCAGTGCTTACTATGTGCCAGGCACTGCAATAAGCTCTGGAGTGGAAACAAGGGAATGGATTTTGACACAGTCCCCGTCGCACATGGGGCTCACAGTCGTAAGTCACTCTTTTTCAGGTGACGTAGCACAGAGAAGCCAAGTAAATTGCCCTAGGTCGCATAGCAGACAAATGACAGTCCAGGTCCATGCTCTATCCACTGGACCACGCTGTCGTTATGGTGTGATCTGACATTTCCCACGTGACGTCAAGTGCCTCAGGGGGTCTACTATCCATCAGGACCACCACTGGGCACCACTGATTTATCTCGGCTCCCCCAAATACTAGTGTTCACACTCCGGGATGAGACTAAAATCTGTTATCCAAGACCAGGGATTCCTGCCCTCCCACCAACCCCCGCTCCTTGCCATTGATATCAATCAATCAATCAAAATTGGTACTCACTGAGGTCTTACTATGTGCAGAGTACATTACTAAGACCTTGGGAGAGTATAATAAAATAGAATTAGCAGCCAATGCCCCCTGTTCCAGCCCAGGAAGGACTCAATAATATGTATTGAATGCCTACAGAGTACTACTACTCCTACTCCTACTACTGAGTACTGTAGTAAGCATTTATGAGAATACATTATAATTGGACTTTGGTTCTAATCCTGTCTGCTGTGTGACCTTGGGCAAATGACTTCACTTCTCTGGGCCTTCGTTTCCTCATTTGTAAAATGAGGATTCAATACATGTTCTACCTCCTACATAGACTTTGAGCCTCGTGTGGGACAGAGACTGTACCCAACCCAGCCCTTAGAACAGTGCTTGACATATAGTATGCGGTTAGCAAATATCATTAAAAAAAAGAAGACAGAACCATGACTTTGGCGACTAGGGGTGAGCAGTGAGGATTAGATTTTTAGTATATATATATCTCAACTGTGGACTTTTTTCCCAGCACTTAGTACTCAGTAGGCACCTAATAAATACTATTGCTGCTGCTACTACTACAAATACCAGCCTGTGTCCGGCACATTACATGAGACATTGCATAGGACATTAAAACTCAGGAGAAAGTAGGTTCTAATCCTGGCTCTGCCACTTGTCTGCTGTGTAACCTTGGGCAAGTCACCAATCTTCTCTTGCACCTCCATTTCCTCATCTGTAAAATGGGGGTGAAATCCCACGCCCTCCTACTTATTGTAATAATAATTATAGTATTTGTATAGCATTTTCTGTGTGTCAAGCACTACTCTAAGCACAGGAGTAGATGACAAGTTAATCAAGTCAGGCAAGGTCTCTGTCTTATTTGGGGTTCACCGTCTAAGTAGGAGGGAGAACAGGTACTGAGTACCCATTTTATAGTTGAAGAAACAGAGACACAGAGAAAAGAAGTCACTTGCCCAAGGTCACACACCAAGCAAGTAGCAGAAATGGGATTCGCACCCAGGTCTTCTGACTTTTATTCATTCATTCAATGGTGTTTATTGAGCGCTTACTTTCCAGGCCCATGCCTTTTCCACTAGGCTATTTGGACTCTGAACCTTGTGTGGGGCAGAGACTGTGTCTAACCTGATTATCTTGTATCTATTCTGTAATTTAGTACAGTGCTTGGCACATAGTATGTGCATAATAAGTAGTATTATTATGATTATGGTTATGATTATTTTATTATTGAAACAGGAGTGTCCAGTATAAAGCTGCTGACCACCCGAGTATAAGAGAAGGTTGGAATCCAGGAGAGGGGTTGATCAGGGAGAGGAGAGGGAAATGTTGTCCTCAGGGAAGGTAGAAAATAAATGAGTCCAGAGCAATGACCTCGGAAATTCTCGATGAATCTGTCCCCTGCTACTAACCGCCACTTCTGGCAAAGACATGGAGGCTAGGAGACATCCCGTGGGGCTGATGTCAGGGCAAAGAGAGGGGACTTTTATTCTTGAAGAGTGGACATCCCCGGAGAACCCTATCCAGGGCAGCCTTCATGTCCTGGTTCCTCAGGCTGTAGAGGAGGGGGCTCAGAGTAGGGGGCATCATGGTGTAGAACACGGACATCAGCAGGTCTAGGACTGAGGGGGAGTCAGACACGGGTATGAGGTAGGAGCTGGTGGCCGTAGAGAGGAAGATGGTGACGACGACTAGGTGGGGAAGGCAGGTGGAGAAGGCTTTGGCCCGGCCCTCTGTGGCCGGGATCCTCAGCACGGCCTGGAAGATGCGTACATAAGAGACGACAATGGAGACGAAGGAGATCATACCGAAGACGCTGCCGATGGCCTCACTAGCGTTGATGACAATGTGTGTTTCAGAACGAGAGGCCTTCAACAGGGAGCGGACATCACAGAAGAACTGCTGGACCTCGTAGAGTCCGCAGAAGCTTAAGGAGAACGTCCCGGCTGAATACATCACTCCAAATAGCCCCCCACTGAGCCAGGAAGCGGCAGCCATTTTGACACAGGCCCCGCGGTCCAAGATGACCCCATAGCGCAGGGGACTGCAGATGGCCACGTAGCGGTCGTAGGACATTGCCGTGAGGAGGAATAACTCCTAACTGGCAAATAGGACCACCAGAAAGACTTAAGCAACACAGCTCCAATAATAGATGGACTTTTGGTGGGTCAGAGAGGTGAGGATGGATTTGGGGACGGTGACGGAGATGAGACAGAGATCGAGGACGGAGAGGTTCCTGAGGAAGAAGTACATGGGAGTGTGGAGATGCCGGTCGAGGACAGTGATGGCGATAATGAGGAGATTCCCCATCAGGGCCTCCAGGTAGACCAGGAGGAATAGTGTGGTGTGGACCAGCTGCAGCTCCCGGATCTCCGAGAAACCCAGCAGGAGGAATTCCCTCGCCGCCGTGATGTTGGCCATTTCCTTGGGGAATCGCAGGTTGCCTGAAGAGGCACAGAGAAAGGAATTAATTCCTTAGAGAAATAAGTAAAATCTCCACTTGGAGTTTCAGATGGGAGCATCTCGTTTTGGTCACTTAATCAATCATATTTACTGAGCACTTCTGGTGTGCCGAACACTGTATTAAGAGCTTGGGAGAGGACAAAGCTGGTAGACACGTTTCCTCCCCACAAGGAGCTTACAGTCTTTGGGGGAGACAGTCATTAAAGTAAATTGCAGATCAATCAATGGCATTTATTGAGCACTTACTGTGTGCAGGGCACTATACTAAACGTGTGGGAGAGGACAGTATAACAGAGCTTTTAGATATGTCCACTGCCCTCGACGAGCTAAGAGTTTAGAGGATGAGGAAGACATTAGTGGAAATAATTTACGGATATGGACATGGGTGCTGCGGGGCTGAGAGAGGGTAATTAAAGGGAGCAAATTTAAGTGCAAGGGAGAAGCAGAAGGGCTCAGAAGAAGAAGAAATGAGGGCTTAGACGGGGTGATGTACCATCAATAAGGCTTTGACGGTAGGGAGAGTGATGCTGTGTCTGATATGAAGAGGAGAGACTGACGATGTCTGGAATGATTGCAATATGTTCCTCCCACCCAGACAAATCCAGAGAAATGGAAGTATTATTCTCACAAATGCACACAGCTATCCAGGGGGCGAAGCCAGGACTTGAATCCAGAATGCCAGATTCCATTTCTGGATTCTTCCCACTAGGCCACACTACCTCCCCTTCCCTATTATTTCCTTTGCTTTTCCTGAAACCCAAAATTTGAGTGACTGTCGGTGTGAGAACTTATTCTCACATCCGTTCTAGAATCCACAGGTAGTTAACGAAGCAATACTTCATGAAGATGAGGTTATGGGCAGAAGTGGTTGGGTATTAATAATAGTAATAATAATAATAGTACTTGTTAAGCACTTACTATGTGCTAAGCACTGTTCTAAGCGCCGGATGGATCCAAATTTTCTTGTGTTGGGCAGAGTTCTTGTCCCACATGGGGTTCCCAGTCTAAATAGAATTTAATCCCCATGAGTCAAAGAGGAAATTCTCATGCAGGGCTGAGATTCCCTCGCTCACAAAGTCAAGCTGCACTCTCCCAACCCCTTAGGCATCCACCTGAGAGAAGGGAGCTCAGATTCCCATGGGAGAGGTCTCAACCGGGAAAGCAGCCTGGAAAGAATGAGGAACCGGGAATTAGGATATTTGGGTTGCAGTTCCAGTTTTCCTTAGTCTATGGCAGGTCCCTTCAATCAAACAATTAGTCAGAGGTATATATTGAGCACTTACTGCGTACCCAGCACTGTTGTAAGACCTTGAAAGGGCACAGTACAGTAAGGGTAGTAGACGCGGTCCTTCCCCAGCGCTGAGAACAGTGCTTGGCACATAGTAAGTGCTTAATGAATACCATCATCATTATTATTAACCTCAAAGTCAGCAGTGTGATCTCGTAAGCAGCAGCGTGGTCTAGCGGAAAGAACCCGGGCCTGGGAGTCAGAGTACCTGGGTTCTACTCCCGAATCTGCCTCCTTCTCTGCTGTGTGATCTTGGGTAAGTTACTTCACTTCTCTGGGCCTCAGTTACCTCATCTGTAAAATGGGGATTAAGACTATGAGCCCCATGTGGGACAGGGAACGATTACATTAGCGCTTACAACGGTGCTTGGCACATAGTAAGTGTTTAATAAATACCATACCATGTGGGACACGGATGGTGTCCAACCCAATTTGCTTGTATCTACCCCGGAGCTTAGTATAGTGCCTGGTACAAAGTAAGCACCATACAAGTACCCTGTGCTTAGAACAGTGATCAGCATATAGTAAGCACTTAATAAATACCACAGTTATAGTAACTCTTATTAAATACCACATTATTAGTATTATTATTCAAATCAGGTGCATGAGGAACCTGGCAAGAGGTGTTTCCTCGACGCCGTCACCACCTTCAGCCCACCACCGTTCCCCCAGCTTAAACTCACCAGAGCAGCCCAATGTTGAAGACGGCGACTGCAGGCAGGTTCTGGACGCCTACTCTCTGTCCTCGTCCCCTTTTCTGCATTTGTGGCTGTGACGGGAAAGGCTCTGTGAAGTAACCGGGCCTCCATGGTCCCCTGATGACCTCAAGGTCCCCTCAGAGAAGGCATCCACTGCTTCGGGGCGATGATTGCGGGGAGGAGAACCCCAGGGAGGACCAGCCCTGGGCTCGGCAGGAGAGACCTCATTACCTGGACGACCCCGGACCCCGTCGGTGACATTATCCCTGAGGTTCAGGAGGGCTCAGACTGGGCCACTAATGATTTGTTGGGCTCTTACTGTGTGATGGGCACTGTACTAAGCGCTGGGGTGGACACAATAATAATGATAACTTTGTAATTTTTAAGCGCTTACTATGTGCTGTACACTGTAATAAGCACTCAGACACAGTCCCTGTCCCACATGGGACTCACAGTCTCAGTTCAAATTTTACAAGTTCTCTAGGAGGTAGGGGGTTCCTAACTGCACTTTTCCAAGACCACTGCATTTCCCTCTTCACTCTTCGGGAACACGATGCCACTTGTCTGTCAGGGGAATGGGAAACGTAGACATGAAGCAAAGGAAATTTGTGCATTGAAACTAAAATTAAAGACATAAAGGCATGGGGAGATGAATTTGTACCGGACAGGAGACAGGCCAGCTGGAAACAGTGCAACCTAGCAGTCAGAACACTGACTTGTAAGACTGAGGACCTGGGTTCAAATTCCCCCCTCTCCCCTTGTCTGCTGTGTGACCTTAGGCAAGTCACTTAATTTATCTGTGCCTCCGTTTCTTCATCTTATTCTCTCCTACTTATTATAATAATAATTGTAGTATTTGTTAAACATTTACTATGTGTCAAGCACTGTTCTAAACAGTGCTTGGGGTAGACAACAAGTTGACCAAGTCGGACAAGGTGTCAGTTCCATTTGGGGTTCACCATCTAGGTAGGAGGAAGAGCAGGTACTGAATCCCCATTTTATAGTTGAAGAAACAGAGGCACAGAGAAATGAAGTCACTTGCCCAAGGTCACACACCAAGCAAGTAGCAGAAGTGGGATTTGAACCCAGGAACTCTGATTTTCCAGGCCTATACCTTTTCCATGAGTCTATTTGGACTGTGAGCCTTGTGTGGGACAGGGACCGTGTCCAACATGATTATCTTATATCTACTCCGGTGCTTAGTACAATGCTTGGCACACAGTAAGCTCTTGATAAATATTATTTTTGTTAGTAGTAGTGAAGTATTGAAACGGGACTGTCCAGTATAAAACCACTGCTGACCACCGAGACAGAGAAGACAAAAATCCAGTAGGGGAGTTGAGCCGGGAGGGGAGAGGGAAAAGTGGTCATCAAGGAGGGTAGAAAATAAGTGAGTCTGGAGCATTGATCTCAAAAATTCTCGATGAATCTGTTCCCTGCTGCTACCTGCCACTGTTGGCAAAGACCCAGTGGCTAGGAGACATCCGGGAGGCTGATGTCAGATTAAAGAGAGGGGCTCTTATTCTGGAGAAATGGATGCCCCCCCAGGACCCTCCCCAGGGCGGCCTTCAAATTCTGGTTCCTCAGGCTGTAGATGAGGGGGTTCGGAGTGGGAGTCACCGCGGTGTAGAATTCGGGACTCAACAGGTCCAAGGCCTAGGGGCAATCAGACATGGGCTTGAGGTAGGCAAAGTTTCCTTTCGCTATGAATAAAGTCAAGATGACGAGGTGGGGCTGACAGGTGAAGAAAGCTTTGGCCCGGCCCTCAATGGCCAGCGTCCTCAGCATGGCCCGGAAGATGCGCATGTAGAAGACGACGATGGAGACGAAAGAGATTAAACCAAAACTGGCACCAACGGTGACACTGGTGTCGATGACAACGTGCGTCCCAGAACGAGAGGCCTTCAGCAGGAAGCAGACATCACAGACAACTGCTGGACCTCGTGGAGTCCGCAGAAGCTTAAGGAGAACGTCCCTGCTGTGTACATAATTCCAAATAGCCCTCTCATGAACCAGGAGGCGGCAGCCATCTTCCCCCAGGCCCTTCGGTCCATGATGACCCCATAGCGCAGGGGGCTGCAGATGGCCAAATAGCTGTCATAGGACATGTCCATGAGGAAGAACACCTCTGAACTGGCAAATAGAACCACCAGAAAGACATGAGCAACAGAGTTCCAATAATAGATTGACCATTGGTCAGATGGTTTTGGGAAAGATGACGGAGATGAGGCAGACAACGAGGACGGACAGATTCCTAAGGAAGAAGTACATGGGATTGTGGAGGCGCCGGTCGAGGGCGATGACGGTGACGATGAGGAGATTCCCCGTCAGCGCCTCCAGGTAGACCAGGAGGATCAGCGTGGCATGGACCAGCTGCAGCTCCCAGATCTCCGAGAATCCCAGCAGGAGAAATTCCCTCACCATGGAGATGATGGCCATGACCTAAGAAATGTGAACCAGACATAGAGAATAATAACATTTCCAAAAGGGAATTGGGACATGTGATGAGGCAGCCCCTTACCTCAATCAATCAATCAGTAGTATGTACTGAGCACTCACTCTGTGCACAGCACTGTTACAAGCGTTTGGAAGCATACAGTGCAATAGAGTTGGTAGACATTCAATTATATTAGTGTCTGTTTCCCCCTCTAGTCTGTAAGCTCGCTCTGGGGAGGAAGCGTGTCTACCAGCTCTGTTGTATTCATTCAGTCGTATTTATCGAGTGCTTACTGTGTGCAAATCACTGTACTAAGCGCTCAGGAGAGCACAATATAGCAGTAATGAGCTTCAGCACTTAGTACAGTGTTCTGCTTAAACTCTCAATAAATATCATTGATGATGATGATTATACCTACCAAGCTCTTAATACAGTGCTCTGCACACAGTAAATACTCAATAAATACCATTGATGATGATGATTGTACTCTCCCAAGAGCTTAGTACTGTGCTCTGCACACAGTAAGAGCTCAATAAATACGATTGATGATGATGAGTGTACTCTACCAAGCTTTAACTACGGGGTTCCGCACACAATGAGTGCTCAAGAAATTGCATTAGTTGATTGATAGATATAATCTCTGCCCACAAGGAGAGTTATTGTTTAACCATCACTCACCTCAAAGTCTCTCCTACCCTCACTAACGAACTTCTTTGCTAAGGAAATTGAAATCATCCAGCGGGTCTCCCCTAAACCCCACCCCATCCCCTTTCCAACTCAATTCCCTCCCCTCTCTAGAGCCGCTTTCCCAGGGATTTCTTAGGGGGGGATTTTTTAAATGGTATCTGTAAAGCACTCTGTATGTGCCAGACTCTGAACTAAGTGCTGGGGTAAGTACAAGCTCATCAGGTTGGACATAATCCATGTCCCACTTGGGGTTCCCAATTTTAATCCCCACTTGACGGATGAAGTAACTGAGGCCCAGAGAAGAGAAGCGAGTTGCCCAGGGTCACAGAACAGAAAAGTGGCGGGGCTGGAATTAGAACCCAGGTCCTCCTGAGTCCCCAGTCTGGACTCTTTCCATGTAATTTCCCACCTGTTCCCCAAATCTTCACCCCACTTGTAATGGGAAAAGATAAAGGTAAAGAGCTTGCATTTGCCCCAATCTCTCCAAACCAATTCAGCTATACGTCTGCTTGATCGCCTCAGGTTACCAACGCAATCCAGTAAGCAGCACATCTTCACTTTGTTCTCTAGGTCTTCCGAAAGGAAAAGCTGAAATCAGGATGAAGCTACTCATTTAGTGAGGTTGGGTGGGTTTTAATCACCTTGGGAACAAGGTAGAAAACCCCATCCCAAAGGATCTTCCTGCCCATCCTGATGTATTTATCATATATTGTACTTTGATTAAATTAGGTGCTGTACTGCATAAAAGAACCTCTGGTTTACTCAGAACCGAGTTAGCCTTGAGTAGCAGGGGAATCTCTACCACTAAACCGCCTCTCCCTAATAGTACTAGAAGAAGAACCAGTAGTAAATTGTTATTTATCACTATTCTGGTATTTGTTAAGCGCTTACTGTGTGCCAAGCACGGTTCTAAGAGCTGGGGGAGAAACCAGTAATCAGGTTATCTCACGTGGGGCTCACAGTCTTAATCCCCATTCTACAGATGAAATAGAAGCACAGTGAAGTACAGTGACTTGCCCAAGGTCACACAACAGACAAGTGGCAGAGGCTAGATTAGAACACACGTCCTCTGATTCCCAAGTCCGGGCTCTTGCCGTTAGTACAGTGCTCTGCACACAGTAAGCGCTTAATAAATACGCTTGAATGAATGAATTAGGCTGCATTGCTTGCCGTCTCTAACATATCCGCTCAAACGCAACACAAAGTCCATGAAGATTTTCTGCGATAGTATCCAGTCTTCTCATCTTCTGAGAAGACGTGTTCCCAACCTTTCTTCCCTCCCTACTGCCATCGTCAACTCCTCACTCTTTTATTTTGTTTTGTTTTAAAATGGAATTTGTTAAGTGTTTACTATGTGCCAGTCACTGTACTAAGGATTCCTTTAAATGCTGCTACTAGAGAAGCAGCATGGCCTAATGGATAGAGCTCGAGTCTAGGAGTCAGAAGGACCTGGGTTCTAATCTTGACTGTGCCACTCAACTGCTTTGTGACATTGGGCAAGTCAGTTCACTTCTCTGTGCCTCAGTTACCTCATATGGGGGCTAGGCTGACAGTCCCTTGTGGGACATGGACACTGTCCAACCTGATTAGTTTATATCTACTACATTGCCTGACACATAGCATGAACTTAACAAATACCATTAAAATGCTCACCCCTCCCTTATACTAATTTTAATCGCATTACTAATATTACCAACTTGGCTGTATTGAACTCTTCCAAAAGCTTAGTACAGTGTTCTGCACTCAGTAAATTGTATTGATTGATTAGTAATATTTATATTAATATCTATGTCTCCCCATTAGACTGTAAACTCATTGATAGTAAGGATCATGTTTACCAACTCTATTTTACTCTAACCACAATGGCCTCTACACAGCAAGCGCTCAATAAATACCACTTATCGATTCATTGATTGGACACAGATGGTGTATTTTGACACTTCTTACGCCCTCCCAAAAGCTAAATACATTGCTCTGCACACATTAGGTTCTCATTAGATCTTACCAACTAATTAATTCTGAAATATTTCTCAGGATTGTTTTTCCCCAATCTCTGCTCCTGTCTCCCTGACTCAGACCCTTTCCTTAGCTGCGCAAGTCTCATCAGGTTTGCTATTGCTGGCCTCTATCTTCATCACCAATGGTATTTACTGGGCACTTTCTGTGTGCAGAGCACTGTACTAAGCTCCTGGGCGAGTACAGTGCAACAGAATTGGTAGACACATTTCCTGCCCATAATGAGTTTACCGTCTAGAGGGGGACACAGACATTAATACAAATAATTAATTATACATAATCTATAAATATGTATGTAAATTCTGCAGGGCAGAGGAGCGGGGCGATTATCAAATGTTCATAGGTCACAGATAATTAATGATCTTATCAGTGTGGGTCTTGACTCACTTGCAATTCCCTTCCTCTTTCTCTAATAAAGCTCTGTAGGTAACCTTATCATGCCTCAATCTCATCTATCTAACCGTCAATCCCTCGTCCATGTCCTGCCTCTGGTCTGTAACACCTTCCCTCCTCAAATCTGAAAGACAATGACTCTCCCCATCTTCAAAGTCTTATCGAAGGCCCATCTCCTCCAAGAGGCCTTCCCTGATTAAGCCCCCCTTTTCTCTTCTTCCACTCCCTTCTGCAGCACCCCTCCCCGCCAATAGCGACTTTCTTTGGGGAGACCCCTTTCCTCTGTTAGGACCGGCTGTGACTGATTTCCCCCTGCCCCCACTTCCCGGGTAACAAGGCCCTTGTTCTCACTGTGTTACTTTTAGTACCTGCATTCACTTGGTAGTGGTAATGCCCGGCCCCGACCCATGCTCTGAATTTTAGTATATGTTCCTAGAACGCTGTCTCATCCCTTGGGCGAGCGGAGCATTTTCCCAGAATGTTTATCTGATTGGGAAAAGTTTCTGCTCCACAACCTTGTAGTGTAGCCTTGCTGTGGGTTGCTTATATGAAGCCCCCTCGTACCGGTTAGCCCACCCCGTATTCTCAGAATGTAGCTATAAACAACTGATAGTGAGATCATAGTCTGAGGCAGCTATATAAACTCCTCCCATAGCGTTGGGGGGTTGTGGTGTGCTGTTCGGGGCCCTGCCGCCACCCTGGGAAGGCCTTTGAGTATACTTCCCCAAAGTAAACCTCTATAACTCAGCAAACTGGCATTATCTGCCCCCTTCTTCGGAATTCCTGGGTCTCCCATTATGCAGGGACGGCATCAGGTGGGATTTGCCGGAGCAGCACCTATTCAGCCCACCCATGTTATTTGGTTGTTTATTCCCCTCCCCAAGCGTATCCTCTCCCATGTCCCCAAAACCGGTTTCACCCTTCTCCAGAACTGCCACCCTCAAAACTCCATCCTCCACCCCCTCAGAGTCAATTCATTCATTCAATCGTATTTACTGAATGCTTACTGTGTGAAGAGCACTGTACTAAGCGCTTGGAAAGTACAATTCGGCAACATATAGAGACAGTCTCTACCCAACAACGGGTTCACAGTCTAGAAGGGGGAGACAGACAACAAAACAAAACAGGTAGACAGGTGGCAATACCATCAGAATAGATAAATAGAATTATAGAAATATACATTACATTACATACATTAATACATTAATGTATGTATTAGAGTAATAGAGTAATGAATATGTACAGATATACACAAGTGCTGTGGAGAGAGGAAGGGGGTAGGGCAGAGGGAAGAAGTGGGGATGATGGGGAGGGGAGGAGGAGGAGAGGATAAGGGGGGCTCAGTCAGGGAAGGCCTCCTGGAGGAGGTGAGCTCTCAGTAGGGATTTGGAGGAAGAGAGCTAGTTCGGCAGATGTATGGAGGGAGGGCATTCCGGGTCAGGGTTAGGACGTGGACCAGGAGTCGACAGCTGGACAGTCTCGAACGAAGAACAGTGAGGAGGTTAGAAGCAGAGGAGTGGAGTGTGCGGCCTGGGCTGTAGAAGGAGAGAAGGGAGGTGAGGTAGGAGGGTGTAAGGTGATGGACAGCTTTGAAGCCAGGAGCCCCTGGGCTCTCCTTGCCATTAGCCTTTTTGATTTGAATGACCCACGGACAATTCAACCGTCTGCTCCGGGCATCACCGCATATTTCATTATTGCTATTGCATGTTAATTGTTAACTGCTCTCTGTGCTGTCTTTACTTCGATGGCCTCAGCATGACCTATCAATTCCCCTGCTCCCATTTGCCCTTCCCTGTCCTCACATTCCCCTTCCCCTCTCCCACACAGATCTTTCCGTTCCTTTGATCCTCCCCATCTCTCCTCCCCGCCCCCTCCCTAGAATCCCTCTGTACCAGCGCCTAACCTCATCGCCCCCCCTTTCACATTCCCCTCCAACACCGTCCCTCAACTCCTCCCCACCCCCATCTTAACCCAGTTCTCCATTCTCATTGCCACCCCTCTTCCCCCTCTCCCCCACCCAGGCCCCCGCCAACTCATTCCCAACCAAACCCTCCCCAACCCGCAAACCATTTCCCCTCCTTCCCATCCCTCCTCAGCTGCAAGTGTGGCCTATGGAACCCCTGCACCATTATAAGTAAGGACTCTTTCATCCTTGACCCGTTTGGTTCCCGCTCTCTCCTCCTCCTCACCCTCACTGAAACCTGACTCACCCAGCATGACACGGTCTATTCTGCTGCTCTCTCCGGCGGAGGACTCGTCTTCTCCCACTCCCCGAGATTTACCGGGAAATGAGGAGGTGTCGACTTCCTTCTCGCACACCAATGTCGCTTTCGCACTATCCCTCTTCCCTTCCTTCCTCTCCTTCGAAGCCCATAACCCTACGACACCCTCCAGATTCTTGTAGACGTCATCTACAGCCTCCCCTCGTCCCACCTCGAACTTCTTTAACCATTTTGACCCCTTTTTCAAATTCCTTCTCTCCTTTTCCATGCCCACTCTGATCCTCGGAAATTTCAGCATTCACAAGGATGTACCCAGTGACCCCTCTGCCGCCTGCCGTCTATCTCCTCTTGACCCTACCAACCTCCTGTTCCATCCTAACTCGCCCACTCACCAACTTGGTCACACCCTCGACTTCATCATCTCTTACCACTGCGTTATCTCCACCCTCATCAGTTCTGAAATCCCTCTCTCTGACCATAACCTTCTCACTTGCCTCCTCTCTCACGCTCCTCCTCCCATAAATCTATATTATTCCTCCATAGAGACCTCTGCTCTCTCGACCCCATCCATCTCTCTCAGCGCATCATACCCCACCTCGCCTCCCTATCCTCTCTACCCACACTTGATAGCGAGATTATTCATTCATTCATTCAATCGTATTTATTGATCGCTTACTGTGTGCAGAGCGCTGTACTAAGCGCTTGGGAAATACAAGTCGGCAACATATGGAGACGGTCCTTTCCCAACAATGGGCTCTCAGTTTAGAAGGGGGAGACAGACAACAAAAGAAAACATGTAGACAGGTGTGAATTACTGATCTCAACTCCACCCAGTCTACTCAACTCAACTCACTTGCTCCCAAATCCTTCGTCGCTCTCGCACCACTAACCCACAGCTATGGATCACTGCCACTGTCCGCCTCCTTCGTTTTTATACTCGAGCTGCTGAACCCTGCTGGTGAAAGTATAAACACCAAGCCAAGCCAACCTTGTTCACTTTATATTTATCCTTTCCTGCCTTAACTCTGCCCTCTCCCCTGCCAGGAAAACCTATTTTTCTTCTCTTATTGACACCCATGCCCACCACCCCTGTCAAGCTGTTCCAGACATTTAACCCCCTTCTCAGGCTCCCTGTTCCTCCCCTTCCTCCATCCCTCACCCTCAACGATCTGGCCACCTACTTCTTTAGGAAAATTAACCCATCAGGTCTCAGCTCCCCAAAGTCACTCCTCCCCCTTCTCCATCTCCCCGCTCTCAAACCTCTCCTCTACTTTCCCATCCTTCCCAGCAGTATCTTCAGATGTGATCTCCTCTCTCCTCTCAAGTGCTACCCCATCCACCCGTGCTTCGGACCCCATTCCCTTTCATCTTATAAAAGCTCCTGCCCCTTCCATCCTCCCCTCCTTAACTTCCATCTTCAACTGCTCATTCTCCAATGGTTTCTTCCCTTCTGTCTTCAAAGATGCCCATGTCTCCCCAACCCTAAAAAAACCCTCTCCACTGTCCCTTCCAGTTATCGCCCTATCTCCCTCCTACCTTTCCTTTCCATACTCCTTGAACGAGTTGTCTACACTCGCTGCCTCGAATTCCTCAACTCCACCTCTCTCCTAGACCCCCTCCAATCTGGCTTCGGTCCCCTCCACTCCACTGAAATTGCCCTCTCAAAGGTCACCAATGAACTCCTTCTTTCCAAATCCAATGGCTCCTAATCCTAATCCTAATCCTCTCGACCTCTCAGATGCCTTTGACACTGTGGACCATCCCCTTCTCCTCAACACGTTATCGAACCTTGGCTTCATGGACTCTGTCCTCTTCTGGTTCTCCTCATCTCTATGTCTGTACCTTCACAGTCTACTTCGAGGGCTCCTTCTTCCCCTCCCATCCTCTTACTGTAGGGGTTCCTGAAGGGTCATTTCTTGGTCACCTTCTGTTCTACATCTATACTTACTCCCCTGGTGAACTCATTCACTCCCACGGCTTCAACTGTCATCTCTACGCAGATGAAACCCAAATCTACATCTCCTCCCCTGTTCTCTCGCCTTCCTTCCAGGCTCATATCTACTCCTGCCTTCAGGACATATCCGCCTGGATATCTGCCCGCCACCTAAAACGTAACTTGTCCAGGACCGAGCTCCTTATCTTCCCTCCCAAATCCTGTCCTCTCTCTGACTTTCCCATCACTGTGGATGGCATTACCATCCTTCCCGTCTCACAAGCCCACAACCTTGGTGTCATCCTTGACTCCGCTCTCTCATTCACCCCACACATCCAATCTGTCACCAAAAACTGCCGGCCTCACCTCCACAACATCGCGAAGATCCACCCTTTCCTCTCCATCCAAACCGCTACCCTGCTGGTTCAATCTCTCATCCTATCCCGATTGTATTACTGCATCAGCCTCCTTTCTGATCTCCCATCTTCCTGTCTCTCCCAGCTTCAGTCGATACTTCACTCTGCTGCCCGGATTATTTTTGTGCAGAAACGCTCTGGGCATGTCACTTCCTTCCTCAAAAATCTCCAGTGGTTGCCAATCAACCTTCGCATGAAGCAAAAACTGCTCACGAATGGCTTCAAAGCACTCCATCACCTTGCCCCCTCCTACCTCACCTCCCTTCTCTTCTTCTACAGGCCAGCTCACATACTCCACACTTCTGGTGCCGCTAACCTCCTCACTGTACCTTGTTCTCGTCTGTCCCGCTGTCGACCTCTTGCCCACGTCCTATCCCTGGTGTGGAATGCCCTCCTTCCACACATCCGCCAAATTAGCTCTCTTCCTCTCTTCAAAGCCCTACTGAGAGCTCACCTCTTCCAGAAAGCCTTCTCAGACTGAGCCCCCGCTTTTTTCCTCTGCTTCTCCTCCTCTCCCCATCGCACCCACTCCCTCTCTCTGCCCTAGCTCCTTTCCCTTCCCAAAGAACCTATGTATATTTGTATATATTTATTACTCTATTTATTTTATTAATGATGTGTATGTATCTATAATTCTATTTATCTATTCTGATGATATTGACGCCTGTGTACTTGTTTAGCTTTGTTTCCTGTCTCCCCCTTCTAGACCGTGAACCCATTGTTGGGTATGGACTGTCTCTATCTGTTGCCGAATTGTACTTTCGAAGCGCTTAGTCCAGTGCTCTGCACACCGTAGGCGCTCAATAAATACGATTGAATAAATGAATTGCTCGCTTTGTTCTTCCCCCTTCCAGCCCCTTGGCACTTAAAGTGCATAATTGTAATTTATTTATTTATTTATATCAATGTCTGTTTCCCCCTTCCCTGCAGACTGTAAATTCGACGTGGACAGAAAATATGTCTGTTAATTGTTGTATTTTACTCTCCCAAGTACTTATTACAGTGCTGTGCATGGAGTTAATGCTCAATAAGTAGAACTGAATGCATGAATGAGTGAATGAAAGAAACTGTGACATCTTGTTCCTGCCGCACTCCTCTGACTCAATTTCACTATTGGTCTAGCTGGTTTACTACAGTGCTGCTACTCCTAATAATAATTACATTATTTGTCAAGTGCTAACTCTGTGCCAAGAGCTATCCTAAATGCTGGAGTCTCCACCCCAGCCTGATTATCAGGTCAGATCCAGTCCCAGTCCAACACAGGACTCATAGTTAGAACAGGTATCAAACCACCATTTTACCAATGAGGAAAGTGAGTGTAGTGATTTGCCCAAGGTCACAGAGCACAGAGGTGGCCGAGCTGGGAATAGAACCCAGGTCCTCTGTCTTCCATACTAGGCAATAGTGTTCAGAAAAGTTAAACCATACAGCAGGTGGAGCTAATAATACTACTTGTGGCATTTGTTAAGCACTTACTATGTTCCAAGCACTGTTCTAAGTACAGTGTTCTGCAAATAGGGAGTGTTCAATAAGTATCATTAATGATGAGACAAGATCATCAGTTCCTACATGGGGTCCCCATTATAAGTAGGAGGGAGAACAGGGATTGAATCCCCACTGTGCAGCTGAGTGAACTGAGGAACAGAGAGGTGAGATGACTTGATGATGATGGTATATTTGTTAAGCGCTTACCATGTTCCAAGCACTGTTCTACACGCTGAGGTAAGTACAAGATAATCAGGTTGTCCCACGTGGGCTCACAGTCTTAATCTTCATTTTACAGATGAGGTAATTGAGGCACAGAGAAGTTAAGTGACTTGCCCAAAGTCACACAGATGACAAGTTACTGAGCCAGGATCAGAACCCATGACCTTTGGCTCCCAAGCCCGGGCTCTTTCCACTGAGCCATGCTGCTTCTGCTTTTCTACTTGACCAATGTCACACAACATGTAAGCAGGGATAGGTTTGGGGCGAATGTCAAATGTCCAAAGATCACAGATTCAAGTGCACAGACAATGCGGAAAGGAGAGGGAGAAGGGAAAAAGAGGGCTTAATTGTGGAAGGCCTCACAATGGAGATGTGACCTTGATATGCTTGAATGTAGAAAGAGTGGTAATCTGTCCAGTACAGAGGAGGATGGAGAGAGTTTCAGGCTAGGGGGAGGACCTGGGAATGGGGTCAGCAGTGTGATAGATGAGAACGGGGCTCAGTGACTAAGCTGGTGCTAAAGGAGCAGAGTGTGTGGGCTGTGTTAGAGTAGATGATTAGAGAGATGAGGTAGGAGGGAGTGAGCTGATTGAGAACCTTAAGCATCGTGGCTCAGTGGAAAGAGCCCGGGCTTGGGAGTCATAGGTCGTGGGTTCTAATGCTGACTCCGTAACTTGTCAGCTGTGTGACTTTGAGCAAGTCACTCAATTTATCTGTGCCTTAGTTACCTAAACTGTGACATGGGCATTAAGACTGTGAGCCGCACGTAGGACAACCTGATTACTTGGTATCTCTCACAGGGCTTAGAACAGTGCTTGGCACATAGTAAGCGCTTAACAAATGCTCTCATTATTATTATTATTATTATTATTATTATTATTAAATCGATGGTGAGGAGTTTCTTTCTTATGTGGAGGTGGATGGGCAACCACTGAAGGGTCTTGAGGAGTGGGAAGACATAAACTGAACGTTTGTGTTGAAACAAACAGTAAGCACTCAATAAATACACGGGTTTATTGATTGATCCCTAGAACTCTCTGATACGATGCACACATACAGGCACTCACACAACTCCAAACTTTGCCCCTTTTTTCCTCTCTTTCACTCCTCCACCGAAACTCATCTCCTCGGTCCCAAGGTTGGGATTAGGCCTTCTCTTGTCCGTGTATGTGCATGGGGCCTGGTGGAGATCTCCGGGAAAGATAAAGGCTCAATAGCATCCCGAGCCCCTCTGAGACTGTTCGGGAACCCCCCCCGCAAAGATTTTCCCTCAGGAAAAGCAGCTGCTACCCCTTGGGGCGTTGAGCAGGAGTCCCATCCAAGGTGCAGGGAGAAGACAAACTCCCCCCAGCTGGGTCCTATGCCACAATGACTCACACTCCCCTTGAAATATTTGGGAGTTTCCCCATAGGAATTCCCTCTGCGTCCTGCACATCCAACATAATTAGGCAGAAGCAGCGTGGCCTAATGGATAGAGCACAGCCCTGGGAGTCAGGAGGACCTAGGGTATCTTCATCCCGACTCGGCCACTTTCCTGCTGTGTGACCTGGGGCAAATTATTTTAATTCTCCGTGCCTCACTTTCCTCTTCTGTGCAATAGGGATTAAGATTGTGAGCCCTATGTAGGGCAGGGGCTGTATCCAACCGGATTATTTTGTGTTTGCCCCAGCGCTTAGAACAGTGTCTGGAACATAGGAAACATTTAACAAATACCGTTTATTATTATTATTGTTGTCACCATCAATAATAATGGTATTTGTTAAAGGCTTCCTCTGTGCTAGTCACTGTTACATTGTCACAGAACGTGCCCGTTGTATTACTAAATTGTACTCTCTCAAGCATTTAGTACAGTGCTCTGCAAACATAAGCACTCAATAAATGCGATGGGCTGACTGTTCTCAACACTGTTCTAAACATTTCCCCATTTTACATCACGGAAATGAGGCACAGCCAAGTTATATGACTTGCCCAATGTCACACAGCAGGGATTAGAACACAGATCCTTCTGACTCTCAGGTTCATGCCCTAACCAGTAAACCACGATGCTTCCATGTTTTATGCCACAAAGCCGTAGACGATTGTCAAAGTTGGAATTTTTGGAGCTGCTGAGAATTCGTTGCTGTCACATTAATCAGACATTTTCAGGATTCCTTTCTACCCCTGGTACCCAACACAGCACCCATGTGTGGTAACTGAACAGAAGGTACCTGTCTTCTGTAGCGAAGTAGTGTGGCTTACTGGAAAGAGCAAGGGTTTGGGAGTCAGAGGTCATGTGTTCTAATTCTGACTTCCCCACCTGTCAGCTATGTGACTTTGAGCAAGTCAGTTAACTTCTCTGTGCCTCAGTTATGCTATTTGTAAAATGGGGATTATGACTGTGAGCCCCACGTGGAACAACTTGATTGTCTTGTATCTACCCCAGTACTAAGAACAGTGCTTGCTACATAGTATGCACTTAACAAATTCCATTATTATTATTATTATTATTAAAAAGGGTGCCTGTTCCATCTTATCTGTGCCACTCTGAGGCTACCAGAGAAGCAGCCTGGCAGAGCACAGAAGAAGGAGTTGGCAGAAATATTTCCTGCCCACGAGCAATCAATAATATTGATTAAGCACTTACTGTGAGCAGAGCACTGTATTAAGTGCTCGGGAGAGTCCAATAAAACAGAGTGGGAAGATCCATTCCCTGCCCACAATAAGCTTTCAGTCTTGAAGGTGAGAGAGGGATTACCAAAATCACACAATCAATGATAATTATTTTGCACTTACTATGTGCAGAGCATTGTGCTAAGCACTCGGGACAGTCCATTAGAATAGAGTTGGTAGTTGCCCACAATGGGCTTAGAGTCTAGAGGGTCTATTGGAAGAGGACAATTCTGCTGTCAGACACAATCCCTGTCTTCCAGGAGCCGATAGTCCAGTGTCGATGACAAGGGTTCTTGGGGAGAAATTCAAGGGATTTTTTTTCAACCCTCCCTCTCCCACTCGCTTTCTGATCTGGAAATCTCTGACCCATTTATGGAGGTGAGAGATGGTCGGAAAGAGGGGAAGGACGGAGCTAGGAAGAAGGCCCGATTGCATCCTCGGGAGTGACTTACCCTTCCTCTTAGACAGGAAGCTGGTTATGGGCAAGGAAACGTGTCTGCTACTTCTGTTGTACCATACTCTCCCGAGTTCTAAGAACTGTGTTCTGCACACATTCATTCATATGATTCATTCATTCAATTTACTGAGTGCAGAGTACTGGACTAAGCACTTGCAAAGTACAATACAGGCTTTCAGTCTAGATGGGGCGATAGGTATTATTATAAATAAATAAATTACAGATATGTACATAGATTGCAGATATTCAGTTGCATGTAGTGAGCGCTCAGTGAATACCATTGATGGATTGATTGATTGAAGAGAGGACAAGATGGATAGTAAGCGCTCAGTTAATACCATCGATGGACTGCGTGCCAGTAGAAAAGGAACACGGACCATAAAGAACCCTAGATTCTGGCTATCCTGATGCTTGGAGACCCCCAGGTCCAGCTTTCATGCCTACGTCCAGTGATTGGAGTGTGGCCTGATTTTGTAGGCTGTTACCTCAGAGATCAGAGGCCTGGTGTCCTGAGATCCTGCTGGTCGGAAATCCCAGGGGTCAGAGAATCTCAGTCCAGACAGGGCATAAAGCCAATCCCTTAGGCACCGGGAAACATGGCAGCTAAGGGAGTAACGAGGAAGCAGTTTTTTAGGGGAGTCACGGTGTGGTTCTGAAGCACTTTTCTACCTTGGAGAGGGAGGCAAGGGAAGGAACTGGGAGATGTTCTCTTTCTGACACTTTCCTCAGGCCTCTGCGACCCCAGTGAGGAGGGGAGGGGAGACCCCGCAGCTTGGAAACCCCAGAATCCCCCGGTAAGTCAGGCGCCCTGAGGGAGACAGGAGGTTCTGGGTGTTTGAGAAGCAGCGTCTGTCTATGGTGTAACCTTAGGCAAGTCGCTCACTGTGGACAGAGAATGTCTACTTTTATACAGGAACCTTCCAAATGCTTAGTACAATTATCTGAACTAAGTAAACACTCAATAAATGTGATTGATTGAATGAATGAATGAGCCTCAGTTTCCTTGGCTGTGGAATGAGGAAGAAATGCCTGTCTTCCTTCCCTCTTAGAACGTGAACTCTGTGTGAGGCAATCTGATCTGATTGTATTGCGCCTGGCATACAGTTAGTGCTCAGCAGATACCGCAATTATTATCATTATTATTATCATCATCATTATTAATCATTACCACAACAAGAAGTCTTTCAGGAGAAGACGGCATTGAGATCCGTTCAAGAAATACATTCCAATGCCTCGCTGAGTGTGTCAATTACCTCCCTCGCTAGGAAGAGATTCCCCAAAACTGATATTCTGCTGGAGCCAAGTGGGAACGGGTGGATTTCTGCTTTTCCCAAGTGCAGTGAGAGTCACAGGGTCATGCTGATTTTTCCCAAGCTGGAACCCTCCACTGTGGGGAACCCCCCAGCCCCCCACATCCCAACCACGGAGTCCGGCTCTCCTCAGACACAGCCCAGTCTCAATGATTCTAGGACGATGGGCAAGTGTGGGCTTCACTGGCCTCATTTTGGAGGGAGGAAGGGGAGAGGTGGTTCTGTTTTGAATCCAGACTTCCGGATATGCCGTAGACATAGACAGTGTCCCAGGATCATGAAAGCCCAGTCTGAAACCTAGAACTGATTCCAGTCAATTGATCGATAGATCGGATTTATGGAGCGCTCTTTGTGTGCAGAGCAGTATTCTAAGCGCTCAGTACAGTAAGACTGCAGTGCTAATTCAGATCTGCTCAGTTTTAATCCAGGGTCCTTGAGGTTGAAATGGAATTGAATTTTTCAGGATTGTGCGGTAGATGGGGAAGAGTCTAGCAGTTTCAGCCACAGATCGAGCTGCTATCTGGCTACCACGTAGCACACTCACTAAACAATTATTCCTTGGGCCAGAAATCCTCTTAGAGTCTGGAGGGAATCGAACATTGCTGGCTGCCTCTCTACTCCTCAACTCCCCCTCCTCTCCGGGATCGCCTCCAGTCTTCGCTTCCCCCTCCTCCTCCTTCTCCTCCACCTCATTGTCCTTCTTTCTTCTCTTCCCTTTCCTTCTCTATCCCCTCTTCCTCCTCCTCCTTCACCTCATCCTCTTCCTTCTCCTCCTTCTCCTCTCTTCCTCTTCTCCCTGCTCCTCCTCCTCATTCTCTCGCTTCTCCTTTCTCCTCCACCTTGTCGTCCCCTTCCTTCTCCTCCTCCTCTCTCTTCCTCCTCCTCCTCCTCCTCTATCCTCTTCCTCCTCCTCCTCCTGCTCTTTCTTCTCGTCCTCCTCCTCCTCTTCCTCTTCCTCTTTTTGCTTCTCCATTATTTCCTCCTTTTCTTTCTTCCTCCTTTTCTTCCTCCCCCTCATTCTCCTCCTGCTCCTTCACCTCATCTTCTTCTTCTCTTCCTCTTCCTCTCCTCCTCCTCTTCCCATTCCTTTGACGTATAACAGCGGGCTGAGTGGTGTGTGTGCGTGAGAGAGAGAGAGAGAGAGAGAGAGAGAGAGAGAGAGAGAGGGAGAGAGGGAGGTGGGAGGGAGACAGTGGTACAGGGTGCTGCCATGTTTGTTTACAAATGCACTGGAGTTCAAACAGACCAGGGAACAAGGCAGGGCTTAGAGGACTACGATCTCCATCTCCAGTCCGAGGTGCTGACAGAAATATCCCCCACCCCGGTCCTGACAGAACCCCTCCCCTACTTGAGCCTCGATATCCCCAAAACTCTTCCCCCATCAGCTCCCAGACTCACCGGATCCCTCTCCTTCTTCCCCAAACCGCCAGAGTGCTGGGTCAGTGCTGCATTCATTCATTCAATCGTATTTATTGAGCGCTTACTGCGTGCGGGGCGCTGTACTAAGCGCTTAGGAAAGGATAATACAACAATGAACAAAATCATTCCCTGGCCGCAATGAGATAGTGGGGGTATCGCCTAAGTGCTTAAAACGTACCAAGCACTGTATTAAGCACTGGAGTAGATACAAGATCACCAGGTTAGACACAGTCCATGTCCCATATGGAACACGCAATCAAAGGGGGAGGGAGAACAAGGATGTAATCCTCATTTTATAGATGAGGAAACGGAGACACAGAGAAATTAAGTAACACATTCCACCTCTGCTATTTGCCTGCTGTGTGACCTTGGGCAAGTCACTGAGCTTCTGGACTTCAGTTTTCTCCTGGTAAAATGGTTGTTCAATACCTGTTCTCCTTCCTACCTAGATTTTGAGCCCTGTGTGGGACAGGGAATGTGTCCAACCTGAGTGTAACAGCATGGCCTAGTGGATGATTCTCATGGGTCTGGGAGTCAGAAGGACATGGTCTCTAATCCCGTTTTCTCTATCTGTCTGCTATGTGACCTTGGCAAGTCAGTTCTCTTCTCTGGGCCTCAGTTTCCTCAACTGTAAAATGGGGATTAAGACTGTGAGCCAAATGTGGGACAGGGACTGTGTCCAACCCAATTACCTTGTATCTACCCTAGCGCTTAGTACAGTGCTTGAAAAGTACAATTCGGCAACAGATAAAGACAATCCCAACCCAACAACGGGATCACAGTCCAGAAGAACAGTGCTAGGCACATAGTAAGGTTTTAACAAATGTCATCATAATTATTATTGTTATTATTACTAACCACTTTGAGGAGGACAATGCAACCAAGTTGGTAGTTATGTTCTCTGCCTACAGCGACCTTACTATCTAGAGGTGGAGAGAATGATAGGATGAAAGAGAGAATCTCTTAAAAATAAGAGGACATTTTCTCTAGGTTCACAATTTTCCAAACAGAATTTTCCACAAAGCAGACTTCATGTCCTTGTTCCTCAGATTAGGGGGTTCACAGCCAGAGGCACCACGGCAAAGAACACCGACAGAAGCAGGTCAAGGACAGGAGAACCGTTTGGACTGAGGTAGGCGAAGCCACCTGTGGAGACAAAGAAAATCACGATGGCAAGGTGGGGCAGGCAGGTGGAGAAGGTTTTCCCCCGGCCCTCGGCGGCAAGCATCCTCGACACAGCCCGGAAGATGCGTACGTACAAGACAACGATGGGGGCCAAATAGAGGAAGCAGAGGATAACAAGGGAAGTTGTGACCCCGACTTCTCAGACCATAACACTGGGGTCAGAGAACGGCAGGAGCTGGGGGACATCGCAGAAGAACTGGAGGATCGCGTTGGACTTGCAGAAGGGGACGGAGAAGGTGGCGGCCATGTGCATGAGGCCGGAGAGGCCCCTGCTGAGCCAGGAGGCGGCCTCCATCTTCCCACAGGCCCCTCTGCTCATGATTACCTCGTAGCGCAGAGGAAGGCAGATGGCCATGTCGCGGTCGTAGGACATCGCCGTGAGGAAGGCCAGCTCGGCAGATTCCAAAAGCATGAAGCAAAACACTTGGAGGACACAGCCCACGAAGGAGATGGATCTGCTGTTAGTCAGAGAGTTGATGACGGAGTTGGGGAAGGTGACAGAAATGAGGTACAGGTCGATGATGGACAGGTGCCTGAGGAAGAAGTACATGGGGGTGTGGGGGCGCTGGTCGAGGGCGGTGACGTTGACGATGAAGAGATTTCCCGTCAGGGCTGCCAGGTAGACCAGGATGAACAGCGCGATCTGGACCAGCTGCAGCTCCCGGACATCCGAGAATCCCAGAAGGAGGAATTCCCTCACCTCCATGCAATTGCTCATTGCCATCACATCAGTGCGCTGAAAGAAAAATGGGATGGATCAGCACGGTTGAACGGTCTCGTCGGTAGCTAGCAAAATACATACTCGATCTCTGCCAAATCAGTTGATTAGGGGCATCGATCAATCACTCATATTTATGGAGCATGCAGAGTAGTGCTCTGTTTGAAAGAGTACACTAAAACACGAAAACGGACACATTTCCTGCTCATAATGAGCTTACAGTCTAGCACCTCCTAGCCATTGCTAGAGAGAGGTTAGGAACTTGCCTGCACTGTGTATCATAACAACACAAAGGTTACACAAATCTGCTTTTCCTCATTGGATATTGTTTCCCTCAAACTGTGCCCAGGAAATGTGACGTCCTTAATTGACTATGCAATATGTCAAAGATGCAGGTCAATCAATAAATAGTATTTGAGGGTGAAGCGGTGTGGCTAGTTGAAAGAGCCCGGGCCTGATTTACAGGACCTGGATTCGAATCACGAATCTGCCACCTAACATTCATTCAATCATATTTATTGAGCGCTTTATATGTGCAGAGCAGTGTACTAAGAGCTTAGGAGGGTACAATACAACAAAAATTAGTCACATTCCCTGCTCACAGTGAGCTGAAAGTCTGTAGTGGGAGAGACAGCTATCAATACAAATAAATAAAATTACAGATAATTTCTGTCTTCTGGGATACCTTTAGCAAATCACAACCCCTGTGCCTCAGTGAGCTAATCTGAAAAATGGGGATTAAAACTGTGAGACCCATGAAGTACAGGGACCGTATCCAACCTGATTAACTTGTATCTACCCCAGCATTTAGAACAGTGCTTTACTCATAGTAAGTGCTTCGCAAATATGATAATAATAATAATAAATAATAAGTCTAATGAGACTTGGATAAATTTGTAGCTGGGTTTCCCACGAGAATATAGGTGATAGCTAGGTAAATGCTATAGATATTTTTCACCATCACCATCAATGTTAAGGATATTTATAATTTTAATGGTTTGTCTTTAGAATCATGTATACTAAGCACTAGGGTAATTACAAGATAATATGTTTGTACACAATCCCTGTCCCAATTGGGGCTCACACTCATAATCCCGATTTCAAAGATGGGATAACTGAGGTCCGGAAGGTTTACTGAGTGCAACCTGGACACTGAGAGGAATCTGGGAACAACAGAAGTCACCCCTATCCTTGCAGGTTCATACGCTAGTGAGGGAGGGAGATACAACTTGAATTCATTCATTCAATTGTATTTATTGAATGCAATTGTATTCAATCGTAAAAGCTAGATGTTCATCTAGCTTTCTTTCTATTTATTCTGATGACTTGACACCTGTCCACATGTTTTCTTTTGTTGTCTGTCTCCCCCTTCTAGACTGTGAGCCCGTTGTTCGGTAGGGACCGTCTCTTCATTCATTCAATCGCATTTATTGAGCGTGTACTGTGTGCAAAGCACTGTACTAAGAGCTTGGGAAGTAGAAGTTGGCAACCGTCTCTATATGTTGCCAACTTGCAGTTGCCAAGCGCTTAGTACAATGCTCTGCGCACAGGAGGCGCTCAATGAATATGATTGAATGAATGAATGAATGAAGAGACGATCCCTACAGAACAGCGGGTTCACAGACTAGAAGGGGGAGACGGACAACAAAACAAAACATGTGGACAGGTGTCAAGTCATCAGAATAAATAGAAATAAAGCTAAATGCACATCATTAACAAAATAAATAGAATAGTAAATATGTACAAGTTAAATAAAATTCCTCCCTTCAAGGCCCTGCTGAGAGCTCACCTCCTCCAGGAGGCCTTCCCAGACTGAGCCCCTTCCTTCCTCTCCCCCTCGTCCCCCCTCCATCCCCCATCTTACCTCCTTCCCTTCCCCACAGCACCTGTATATATGTATATATGTTTGTACATATTTATTACTCTATTTATTTATTTATTTATTTTACTTGTACATATCTATTGTATTTATTTTATTTTGTTAGTATGTTTGGTTTTGTTCTCTGTCTCCCCCTTTTAGACTGTGAGCCCACTGTTGCGTAGGGACTGTCTCTATATGTTGCCAATTTGTACTTCCCAAGCGCTTAGTACAGTGCTCTGCACATAGTAAGCCCTCAATAAATACGATTGATGATGATGATGATGATGATGAAGAGAATAATAAATCTGTACAAAAATATATACAGGTGCAGTCTGGAGCGGAAGGAGGTGGGGGGGATAGGGAGGAGGAGAAGAAGGAGGGGGCTCAGTCTGGGAAGGCCTCCTGGAGGAGGTGAGCTCTCAGTAGGGCTTTGAAGGGGGGAGGAGAGCTAGCTTGGCGGATTTGGGGAGGGAGGGCATTCCAGGCCAGGGGGAGGAAGTGGGCCGGAGGTCGACGGCGGGACAGGCGAGAACGAGGTACAGTGAGGAGGGTAGCGGCAGAGGAGTGGAGGATGCATGCTGGGCTGTAGAAGGAGAGAAGGGAGGTGAGGTAGGAGGGGGAGAGATGATGGAGAGCCGAGAGTGAAGACTTTTTGCTTGAATTGTAGGTTGACAGGCAGTCACTGGTGATTTTTGAGGATGGGAGTAACATGCTGAGAGCGTTTCTGTACAAAGATAATCCAGGCAGCAGAGTGAAGTATAGACTGAAGTGGGGAGAGACAGGAAGATGGGAGATGAGAGGGGAGGCTGATGCAGTAATCCAGTCGGGATAGGATGAGAGATTGAACCAGCAAGGTGGTGGTTTGGATGGAGAGGAAAGGGCAGATCTTGGCAATGTTGTGAATGTGAGAACGGCAGGTTTTTAGGATGGATTGGATGTGAGGGGTGAACGAGAGAGCGGAGTCGAGGATGACACCAAGGTTGGGGGCTTGTGAGACGGGAAAGATGGTAGTGCTGTCTACAGTGACGTGAAATTCAGGGAGCGAACAGGGTTTGTAAGGGGAGATAAGGAGTTCAGTCTTGGATATATTGAGTTTTAGATGGCGGGCAGGCATCCAGATGGAGATGTCCTGAAGGCAAGAAAAGATACGATCCTGGAGGGCGGTAAAGAGAGCAGGGGCAAAAATGTAGATTTGGGTGTCATTAGCGTAGAGATGATAGTTGAAGCCGTGGGAGTGAAAGAGTTCACCAAGGGAGTGAGCGCAAATAGGGAACAGAAGGGGGCCAAGAACCAACCCTTGAGGAACCCCTACAGTATGGCGATGGGAGGGGGAGGAGGAGCCCGCAAAGGCGACTGAGAATGAATGAGCGGCCGGAGGTATAAGAGGAGAACCAGGAGAGGATGGAATCTGTGAAGCCAAGGTTCGATAACGTGTTGAGGAGAATGCTGTGATCTACCGTGTCGAAGGCAGCTGAGAGGTCGAGGAGGCTTAGCATCACCATCATCAGTGGTATTTATCGATCACTTACAGTGTGCAGAGCACTATACTAAGCACCTTAGAAACATGCAATACAACAGAGTTGATAGACACGTTCCCTGCCCACAACAATTTATAGTCTACAGGGGAAGGAACATGGCCTAATGGACAGAGCACAAGCCCGGGAATCAGAAGGACCTGGGTTTTACTTCCGCTCCTCCACTTATCTACTGTTTGACCTTGGGAAAGTCAGTTCACTTCTCTGTGCTTCAGTTCCCTCACCTGTAAAATGGAGATTAAGTCTGTGAGCTCCACTGGGGACAGGGACTGTCCAACCTGTTGAGATTGTATTTACCCCAGTGCTTAGAACAGTGCTTGACACACAGTAAGCGCTTAACAAATACCATTATTATTATTCAGGGTTGACCAGAGATGATTATTCATTTATTTATACTAATTACATAGAATTAATTCCTTTAGATTAATGCCTTTATATTAATTTGTATTTATACTCATATTAGAGAAGCAGCATAATTTAATAGAAAGTTCACGGGCTTGGAAGTCAGAGGTCGTGGGTTCTAATCCCATCTCTGCCACTTGTCATCTATGTGACTTTGGACAAGTCACTTAACTTCTCTGTGCCTCAGTTACCTCATCTGTAAAATGGGGATTAAGAATGTGAGCCCTGGTTGGGACAACCTGTTTACCTTGTATCTACCCCAGCACTTAGAACAGTGCTTGGCATGTACTAAGCACTTAACAAGCACCATCATCATTATTACTATCATTATTATGTTTGTCTCACCCTCCATACTGTAAACTCGTTGTGAGCAGGGAATGTGTCTACCCTCTGTCATATTGGACTGTCCCAATTGCTTTGTACAGTGCTCTTCCCACAGTAAGCACTCAATAAATACTATTGGCTGACTTAGTGACAGTGAGTAGGTGAGTAGTGCCCATTAAATACCAGTGATTTCTGGATTGTTTGACTGATTAACGTGGATTGGAAGTGAAGACCTGGGAAGGGAAAATTTGGAAGCGGTCCACCTTTCTGGAAATGCTCTCAGGTTTTAGCCAGACCCAAGCTCTGCCCAGAGCGGGGCTCACAGAGGAGAGTCTGGGTTCGTGGAAACCAAGATGGCCTATTTCCTCAGAACGAGGGGTGGCCGTTGGAGCTTGGTGGGAGCTGGAGAGATGGCGTGCAGAGCCGAAGGTGGGGAGGCGGGAGTGGAAGAGACCTTCTGGAAGCAGGAGAATGGATGAGTGTCAGAGTAAGAGAAGGAGGAGATATAAAAGGGAGAGATTATCCATTAATCAATCAATCATTTAATGAGCTCTCATTGCATGCAGAGCACTGTACTGAGCGCTTGGGAGAGTACAAAACAACAATTTCGCAGACAACGAGCTTCCATACTACTACTAATAATAATAATCATGGTAATTGTTAGTGCTTACCATGTGCCAAGCACTGTAGTAAGCACTGGAATATTATTGAAGGCACAAGATCGTTAGGTCCTACATGGGCTCACAGTCTAAGTAGATGGGAGAAAAGGGATCGCAACCCCAATTTTCAGATGAAGAAACTGAGGTATAAAGAAGATAAGTGACTTGCCCAAGATCACGCAGCAGAAAAGCGGCAGAGTTACGATTAGAACCCAGGCACTCTGACCCCGAGGCCAATTATTTTATCCACCAGGACACACTGCTTCATGCTTCAGGGATAAGGAATGAGAGAGAGAGGATATTTCCCCTATTACTCTATTATTCTACAATTGCTACTCTACAATTTTCGCCAATACTCTACTATTTCCCCTACCTCTAATCTATTTTAATGCCTGTGTCCCCTTGAAGACTGTAAACTCCATGTGTGCAGGACACATATCTACCAACTTTCCCACTTACCAACTACCTACTATTGTACTTTCCCAAGCATTTAGTTCGGTGCTCTGCACACAATAAGCAGAAGCAGCAGTGTCTAGTGAACAGATCCTGGGTCTAAGAGATAAAAGGTTCTGGGTTCTAACCCCAGCTCCGCCAGTTGTCTGCTGTGTGATCTGAGGGAAGTTACTTCACTTCTTTGGGCTTCGGTTCCCTCATCTGTAAAACGAGGATTAAGACTGTGAGCCCCACGTGGTACACGAACTGTGTCCAACAGGAGTAGCTTGCTTCCACCCCAGCGCATAGTACAGTGCCCAACACATAGTAGGTGCTTAACAAATACCATAACAAACAGAAATAAGCCCTCAATAAATTCAATCGATTGGTTTGGAAGGCTGAGAAGCTGGTGCAGGAGGGACAGAGAGGCAGGTGAGGCAGAGGGAGAGAGGCTAGTGAAGGAGGAGAAATGGAGTTGTCTATGGAAGACAGGGAGGATAAACCACTTGTATGCGGTGTGACCTCGGGCAAGTCAATTAACTTCTCTATGCCTCAGTTACCTCATCTGTAAAATGGAGATTGAGACTGTGAGCCCCACGTGGGACAGGGACTGTGTTCAACCTGATTTACTTCTATCCAACCCAGGGCTTAAAACTGTGCCTGGCATGTAATAAGTGCTTAACAATTATTTATTATTATTATTATTATTATTATTATTATTATTATTATCAGCATAGAAGTAGCAAATGGAAGAGGGATCATTGTCTAAGACAGTTGTGGAAAGGGCAGGGTGTGGTCAGTGGGGCTAGAAAGGGAATGTTAGAGGTGCTGGACCAAGAATGGAGAAGCCTCTAAGATGGCCTCCTTCATCCACTAGCACAGCCTGGGGAAAAACTAATGGGGTAGGGAGTCCAGAACCTAGATTTTAGCTCTGGCTCAGCCGGTAGCCTGCTAAAGAACTCACTTAGCTTTCCGGGACTCAAATAACTCAACTGTAAAATGGGAATGATGAAATGTGTCCTTCCCTATGTAGCAGTCATGTTGGACGCTTCACAGCTTACACAGTTTGACTGGAACTCCTCTCTGTGAGAGGAGTCCCCAAGGGGCGGTCATGTAGATCATGGCCGCTACCCTACCTGTGGGGCCAGAGATGCCGGCCCCCTGGGAAGCTAACCCCGAACAGGACATAATGAAACCCCTCAGCCCAGCGTGTGGCCCATCCCCCGGGAGGAATCCCACACGTAGTGGCAGAAAGCTTGTCCGGAAAGGCTCAGATTCGCTGAGAGACCATCACACTCCGGGCTGGAGGGAAGAGGAGCTGGGACCCTCCACGCCTCCCAGAGACCCTCCTGAGACCAACGTCCAGAAGCTGAGGGGACGGGGCTAGTTGTAGGATAGCAGAGACCAGCACCAGCTAACCCCAGATTGACCGGTGAGTCTGGCCCGGGGAGTACATGGATGGAAAAGGGTTCACGGGGGGCCGATGGTGACAAAGAACGAGAGAAAGCCCCCGCCCCCCCCCCCGTTTCAACGTCTTCACACATGAAACAGATCTTGCTCTCGAGCGTCTCAATTGCTCTCTATCCTCTAGATCTTGGGGAGCCAAAATCTGAAGGTGTTAATTTTACTAATGAAGTAGATGGTCGGGCGTGAGGGATGGAGGAGGGGGAGGAACAGGGGGCCTGAGGAGGGAGTTGAATGTCTGGAACAGCTGATGGGGGTGACGGGCATGGGTGTCAATAAGGGAAGAAAAACAGTTTCGCCTGGCAGAGGAGAGGGCAGAGTTAAGGCATGAAAGGATAAATTTAAAGTGAACAAAGTTAGCTCGGTGCTTAGACTTCCACTAGCAACATTCAGCAGCTCGAGCATAAGAGCGAATGAGGCAGACAGCGGCAGTGATCCAAGTCTGTGGGTTAGCAGTGCGAGAGTGACAAAGGTAAAGGGGAGTGAGTGAGTTGAGTTGACTAGAGAAGGTGGAGTTGAGAGCAGTAATCTGGTCGTGAAGAATGGGTAGAGAGGATAGGGAGGCGAGGTGGGGTGTGATGCACTGAGAGAGATGGATGGAGTCAAGAGAGCAGAGGTCTCTGTGGGGGAGTAATACAGATTTCAGGGGGGAGGAGTGTGAGAGAGGAGTCAGGTGAGAAGGTTATGATCAGAGAGAGGGATTTCAGAGTCGGTGAGAGTGGAGATAGTCTAGCAGTAGGAGATGATGAGGTCGAAGGTGTGACCAGGTTGGTGAGTGGGTGAGGTGGGGTGGAGCAGGAGGTTGGCAGAGTCAAGGAGAGATAGAAGGAAGGCAGCAGAGGAGTCACCGAGGACATCCATGTGGATGTTGAAGTCTCTGTGGATCAGAGTGGGCATGGAAAAGGAGAGAAGGAAGGTGAGGAAGGGGTCAAAATGGTTAAAAACGTTGGAGGTGGAGCCAGGGGGGCGGTAGTTGATGACTACAAGAATCTGCAGGGTGTGTTAGAGGCGAATAATATGGGCTTTAAAGGCGGGGAAGGAAAGGGAAGGGGGAGGAGGGAAGTTGAACTCAACCACTGATCTCTGGCCAACTCATATTAGCTGGCGTGTCCTTGGTGTATTCCCTAATCCCTGATCCTTCAGACTTCCTGCTCTGTGAGAGGATATTTCAGGCTTCTTTGGTTTAAGCCCATCATAGCCCAACCTCACTGATTTAAAATGCATTGGAATCCAGTACATAGTGTGCAATAGTGATTGCCCTTATTTATATAGGAACAGGATTAGGGTGATATTCAGGGCCTGGCTGAACAGTTCAGGATTCAGTTTAGAATTACCCTTCTAACCAGAGCCCAAACAAACACATTCAGGCAGTCAGTCAATCATATTTATTGAGCACTTACTGTGTGCAGAACTCTGTACTAAGCACTTGGGAGCGTACAATATAACAATGGCACAATGGTTGGACCCCTCTCAGGGTCATACCTGGAGAGTTTCCAGTACTCTACCAATCTAGTATATGGGAGGGAGAGTCAGGCAGAGGTCTATCCATTTCATTCCTAGCTTGGGCAGTGGCTAGAGAGTGGAAGGCAAACTGCTAGAAGCAAAGCTCACCTGTACTGGGCAGCAGTGGCATGGGAGAGAGTCGAGGGTGGAAACTCGAGTTTACCGTGTGGTAGGTGGCAATAGTAAACCACTTCCATATTTTCCCCAAGAAAACTCTATGGATACACTACAAGAATGATTGAAGATGGAGCGCGGAGCGTTCTGGAAGAGGTGTGTCTGTGGTGTTGCTATATTATGGAAACAACTCGATGGCATTACACATGACAGGGCAATAGTTGGAGGCAGACCAATCTCAAACTCTATTTACTCTGTGCAGAGCACTGTGCTAAGTGCTTGGGAGTGGACAACATAGGAGCTGCTATGCAAACCAGATTTGTGAATACCTTGTTCTTCACAGTCCTTCAGTAACTCCTTTTAGTAAGATAGGCCTAATGTCTTTCTTAAGTCTAAGTTACAGCTCTCCTGCTGCATGTGAAGCCCACTTGTTCTTCTGTCCTTCCAAACCACCACTGCAAAGACCTTCAGACAACCACTGGAGGGAGTTGGGGCTGGAAAGCCTGAAAAACCCTGCTTCAGTGAGCTCTCTCTAAGTAATATCTGACCCACTAGTCTTCTCCGTATCTCACTGCCTGTCTTGGTCTTCATCTATCTGAAACATCATCAGATTGATGTGGCTGCTGTGTTTACCTCTCAAATCCTCTGGGTTCATTTTAGGAAGAGTCTGATTCACTGCGCTTACAAATCCAATCATTCCACACCAGGCAATATTGCACTGTCAACATCTTTGATTACACTTTCACCTATTTACTTACTTTAGAGCAATGCCCAAACCACATTATTAATTCCTCCCTTCCTTCTTCTCAGACCATGCTTATTGCTGCAGTCGTGGAAGTTCAAGAAGACAGTATTAGCCATGAGGGTGAAAATAAATCTTCTCTGGCACCAGCCCTGACTCTGAATAAATCTGATTCAGGCTGGTGGTAGATTCTAGGTTTCCCTGCAAAGTCTCAGCGTGGAGTTTGGGACCCCTGGAAAGAGGGAGAGAATAGATTTGATTTCCTTTGCTCCTGGCCTCCTGTGGTGAGGCCAAGTCCAAAAGCATTCTTGAGAGATCACCTACAGAGGGTAATTTTCATTAAGTGGAATAAAATTGCATAATCATGTACGCAAATGCTTCCTAGATCCACTAAGCATAGAGTTGTTTCAAGAGACTCTTATTTGATGCCAACGCTACCCTGTAACCTGAAGATTGACAGTTTTAGTCAAAATGTGTGTTTTGCCTTTTGAAATCTTAATCAACAACTGTATGGCTTTGACTCAGGTATCATATTTAATTCAGCTTTGTAGACAAACAAAAATGGTTAACCAGGCCAGCCTCTACCCTGAACGTTTTTCTACTGTTTTTTCCACTCTCCCTAAATAATTATAATAATAATGATAATAACTGTGTTTTTTGTTAAGATCTTACTATGTGCTAAGCACCATATTAAGCCCTGGGTTAGGTACAGTAAATGCAGATTGGACACAGTTGCTGACCCATTGATACTCACCCTGTCAGAGTGATATAGTACATGGCCATGTTCATTAAGAATCAAGGAAGCAAAACTCTCATTACTGAGCTAAGCCCACCTACAAAAAAGATCTGAGAATAATATGGGCAACTCTGTAGGAGATTGTACATTTCAAGTTTATTGAGTGTCGCTTTAATATGTGCAGTGATATACCACATTTCCAACATCCTCAAAAGGGAGTATAACCAAAATATAATAATTGTAATAATAATTGTGGTATTTGTTAAGCACTTACTATTCCTCAAGGGCTAGGGTTGATACAAGATAATCAGTTCCCACATAGGGCTCACAGTCTAAGTAAGAGGGAGACTAGGTACTGCTGCTTCATCTTGTAGATGAGAGAACCAAGGCAGAGAGAAGTTAAGTGAATTGTCAAATGTCACACAGCAGGTAGTTTATGATGGTGTTATCATTATTATGGGTTCGAAAACCAGCTCTGCCACATGTCTTTTGTGTAATCTTGGGCAAGTCACTTAACTTCTCTGAGCCTCAGTTACCTCATCTGTAAAATGGGGATTAAGATCATGAGCCCCACATGGGACAAGCTGATGACCTTGTATCCCCCCCAAGCGCTTAGAACAGTGCTTGGCACATAGTAGTGGCTTAGTAAATGCCATCATCATTATTATATTATTATTATTCACTTTATACAACTTTCTTCCATAATATTTAGACTGCGGGCTCTGGAGGCAGCATGACCCAGTGTTTCTTTTCCTGGCTCCACTTCTGACTAGTTATGAAACCCTGGGCAAGTCTCATAACCTCTCTGAACCTGTTTTACTGCATGCAAACTGAAAATGATGTATTTGGTCAATAGCTAACTTTCAGAAACAAGAGTTTTCCCCAAACTGACAGAGATGTCTGAACCCCTCACCGCACTCTCTCAACCTCATCATGATATCTGTCCTGAGTCCTCAGAGAGAATACTGGATCTATACTCCTTAAGCTCTTTAATATTTACCCCTCCCCCAGGCCCACAGCATGTATGTTCATATCCATCTGTAATTTATTTTAATGCTTTAATGGTATTTGTCAGGTGTTTACTATGTGTGAGGGATTGGACTAAGCTCTCAGGTAGGTACAAGCAAATTGAGTTGGGCGCAGTCCCTGGCACACATGGGGCTCACAGTCCTAATCCCCATTTTACAGATGAGGTAACTGAGGCTTGGAGAAGTTAAGTGACTTGCCCTAGGTCACAAAACAGACAGGTGGGATACCTTGGGTTAGAACCCGGGTGCTCTATCCACTATGTCATAAAGCTTCCCTGCCTCCCCTTCTAATTTGTAAGCTCCTTGTGGGGAGAGATCATGTTTACGTACTCTCTCAAATACTTATTACAATGCTCTACACACAGCAAGTGCTCAATAATAATTAATAATGATGATTGTGGTAAGCTAAACTGTAAACTTGCTATGGGCAGCAAACGTGTCAGTTAATTCTGTTATATTGCACTCCCCAAGAGCATTGTACAATGAAAGTGTTCAATAAATACCACTGATTGATTATTTGATTGGTATTTCCTAATGCTGTCTAGGTGCCAAGCACTGTAATAAGCACCAGTGTAGATAGAAGATTATCAGGTCCCACATGGGACCTGAAAGGAGAACATTTATCAGATGAGGGAACTGAGGCACAGAGAAGTTAAGTGACATGTCCATCATCACACGACATGTAAGTACCTGGAATTAGAACTCAGGTGTCCTGACTCCTAAGCCCATGCTCTTTCCCTTTTTGGGAAGCAATGGTTGATTGATTACATGCTCCAGGTCCTTGCACAACCTGCTACTCACATCTGAAACTGGACTATCTAGTCAACCAATTAATCATTCAATCAATCATGTTTATTGAATGTTTACTGTGTGCAGAGTGCTGTACCAAGTGCTTGGGAGAGTATAATGTAACAGAGTTGGTAGACATGTTCCCTGGCCACAATGAGCTCATAGTCAAGAGAGGGAGAGAGACATTAATATAATTAAATAGATTAAATTATGGGTAGGTGCTTAAGTGCTATAGGCCTGAAGGAGGAATGAATATCTAATTTATTCATTGTATCTGTAATGTATTTATTTATATTAATGTCTGTCTCATCTTCTAGACTGTAAGTGCATTGTGGGAAGGGAATGTGTTTACCAACCCTGTGATATTGTGCTCTTCCAAGTGCTTAGCACAGTGCTTTGCAACCAGTAAGCACTCAATAAATATGATTGATTGACTGACTGTTTGATTGAATAAAAGATACAAGTCCTAGTACAAGGACAACACAGAAGGGATTGGGAAATTAGGAAATAAGGACTTAGCTGGGGAAGGCCTCTTGGAGTAGATGTGCCCTCAAGAAGTCTTTTAAGGTGAGGAGAGTGAGTGAATGCCTGTCGGATATGAAGAGTGAGGGAGTTCCAGGACAGAGGCCTGTTTATATAGCTATAATTCTATTTATTCTGATGGCATTGACACCTGACTACTTGTTTTGTTTTGTTGTCTGTCTCCCCCTTCTAGACTGTGAGCCCATTGTTGGGTAGGGGCCTTCTCTATACGTTGTCGATTTGTACTTCTCAAGCGCTTAGTACAGTGCTCTGCACATAGTAAGCGCTCAATATGACTGAATGAATGAATGAATGTGGGTGAGGGGTTAGCGGCAAGATAGATGATAATAATGATAGTGGCATTTATTAAGTGCTTACTATGTGCAAATCACTGTTCTAAGCGCTGGGGAGGTTACAAGGTGATCAGGTTGTTCCATGTCGGGCTCACAGTCTTAAACCCCATTTTACAGATGAGGGAACTGAGGCCCAGAGAAGTTAAGTGACTTGCCCAAAGTCACACAGCTGACAAGTGGCAGAGGTGGGATCTGAACCCATGACCTCTTACTCCAAAGCCCGTGCTCTTTCCACTGTGCTATGCAGTAAGTAGGTTGGCATTTGAGGAGACAAGTGTGTGAGTTGAGTTGCAGTAGAAAATCAGTGGTAAGGTAGTAGAGGACAAGGTGATTGAGTGCTTTAAAGCCAGTGCATGATGTGATGGTGGGTGGGTGGGTGAGGAGTGGAAAAATATGGACCAAATGTTTTCTAGGAAATATGACCCAGGTAGCAGGGTGAAGTATGAACTGAAGTGGGGAGAGACAGGAGTCAGGGAGGTCAGCAAGGTACTTGGTTAAGTGCCTGGATTAAAATGGTAGCAGTTTGGATGGAGAGGAAAAGGCACATTTTAGCAATATCATGAAGGTTGAAATGACAGTATTTGGTGACACCGAATATATGGGTTGAATGAGAGAGATGAGTTAAGATTATGGGCTTCTGAGACAGGATGATGCTGTCTACAGTGTTAAGTAAGTCAGGTGTAGGAGAGGGTTTCTGTGGGAATATATGGAGTTTTGTTTTGGACATATGAAGTCTGAGGTTCCGGTGAGTCATCCAAGTAGAGATGTCCTGAAGGCAGGAAGAAATACAAGACTGCAGAGGAGAGAGATCAGGTCTGGAGATGTAAATTTGGGAATCATCTGCGTAGAAATAGTAGTTGATGCCATGGGATAGAACGAGTTCTCAGAGGGACTGTGTGTTGATGGAGAATAGAAGGAGATCTAGAATTAAGCCTTGAAGAACTCCCACAGTTAGGGGTGTAGGCAGAGGAGGAGTCCATAAAAGGGATTGAGAATGAGCAGCCAGAGAGTTAGGAGGAGAACTAGGAGAAGTAGTGTCAGTGAAGCCAAAGTTGGAACTGAACTGCATTTTCAGGAGGCTCAGGTCTGAACCCTTTAATCTGCTCCACCCACTCACTATTCAGCTGGGCCTGAGTCCACTGGAGAGTCCAACTGACCTAGCCTAAGAACACATTAGTGAACCCAGCTGATTTAGCCTGACTAGATGCCAGGCTTCAATCTGCAACAGACCAGCTGCCACCTTCATGCAGAACAATTGTACTTTCCAAGCACTTAGTATAGTGCTCTGCACACAGTAAGTGCTCAATAAATATGATTGAATAAACCACCTTTACAACTATCTGCCAAGTCCTGCAATGATTTGCCAATGGAAACTCCAGTTCGAAGTCTTACTGCTTCAATCTACATCATACCACCTGCCATACCACAAGCTTACAACCAGCTAAAATTACCCTCAATTAGTTACCAAGGAAACGCCAACTCAAGGACCACCTACTGCAAGCTCTCCCAAATACTACTCTATGTCAGAGTCTTAAACCTGCCTTCCTTAAATCTCGTCCAGTTCACCATGTCCTCTCAAGTCACTCGATCTAACTGCCCCATCCATGTCCTTCTTTCACACTGTCTTGCCAAACCCCTCCCTCCTGCCTTGCATCCCATTAGTTTACTCCCATCCACGTGCCATGCCTGTGGAACTTCCACTCCATTATGGGCAAAACTTCTCTTGATGACAGCCTGCTCCTGATCCAATCACCGCTCCTCCTTGCCATCACTGAAACCTGGTTCTCCCCTGATGACACTGTCTCCCCCACCACTCTCTCGCCAGGGAATTTCATTTTCTCCCACCCTCCAAGATTCACTGGAAAAAGGGGAGAACATGGTCCGCTTCTTGCCCCCAGTGCCATTTTCAAACTACACCACACCCTCCATCCATCTCATTCACCTTCACTTTATCCACTTCATCATTGAGAAGCAGCATGGCTTAGTAGAAAGAGCATGGGCTTGGTAGTCAGAGGACGTGGGTACTAGTCTGTCTGCTGTGTGATCTTGGGCAAGCCACTTAACTTCTCTGTGCCTCAGCTACCTCATCTGGAAAATGGGGATTAAGACTTTGAGCCCCATGTGGGACAGCCTGATTACCCCAGCGCTTAGAACAGTGCTTTGCACATAGTAAGAGCTTAACAAATATCAAAATTACTATTATTATTATTATTATCTATCTCTAGCACCCACTCCAAATACTAGTCGCTATTACCTACTGCCCTCTCATGGCCCGTCTCCAATTTTATTAACCATTTTGATGGCTTTCTCACATTCCTTCCCTTATTCTCCATCCTTACACTGACCTTTGGGGACTTCCATATTCATGTTGATGTTCCCAATCACACGTAGCCACCCACTTCTTCTCACTCCTCAACTCCAATAACCTCTTGCTCCACTCTACCTGATTCACTCATTTGCCTTCTCTACCCCACAAAGCCTCCTAACAGATCTGAATTGTTTCCCCCAAAAGACCTCTGCTCTTTAGTCCTCATCCAATTTTCTCAAGTCATCATGCACCATTTAGCTTCTAGTTTCTTGAGGGAAGCCAGATTAGAGGGAGTCAAGGAGAGAATTGGAGAAGAGGAAGTGGAGACAATAGGTGTTGATCACTCATTTAAAGAAGAAGGGGAGGAATGGTAGGAGGGAGAAGCAGCATGGGCTAGTGGATAGAACACAGACCTGGGAGTGAGCAGGAACTGGGTTCTAATCCAGACTCTGCCACTTTGCTGTATGATCTAGGGCATGTCACTTAACTTCTCTGGGGCTCCGTTACCTCATCTTTAAAATGTGGATTAAGACTGTAAATCCCATGTGGGAGAGAGACTGTGTCCACCCTGATTAACTTGTATCTACCCCAGTGCTTTATACAGTGCCTGGCATATAGTAAAAATTTAACAAATACCATGCATAAGAGGGAGATGGGGAAATAAACTGGAGGGAGCCATGGTGACCAAGGAGGGTTGCCTTTTTTTTTAGAATTTTAGAATAGTTTTTTTAGAGCATATTTAAAAGCAGAGGAAAAGGAGCCTTTGGAAAGTTAACAGTTGAAGATGGAGGTCAGGGAGGGAGGAAGGGAGTAGGTAGGTGTTTTGATATGCAGCAAAGGATGTGGTAGTAGACTTAGGTGGAGGAGGTAAATTTTGAGAGAGGAGATCTCATCTTGAGATACTGCTGGGAAAGATGGGATAGTCAAAGATATGGCAGAAGGAGGGAGGAACTAGAAAGGAGCAGGGGAGATTTTAGAGAGATGATGCCTCAATTAATTTCAATTTCATTGACATAGTATGTGGCAGTGTCATTGGGGTAAGTGATGGGGAAACAAGGAGATAGCACTTGAGGTCAGAGTTAAATATTTTAAAGAGTTGACAAAGGCAGAGGGCACGGGAGTCAATAAGGAAAATGAAATATTGTTGCTGGGAAAAAGAAATGGTAGAGTGATAGGATGATTTTGAGATGGATGATGTCTGTCTGGTGTCGAGTTCCACCAGCAGTGCTCCGCAGTTAATGCACAAGAATGGAGGAAGCATACTGTGGAGGTGATTCGGGGCTGTAGATTAGTGGTATAAGATTGGTGGAGAGACAGTGGAGCGAGAGAGTTGAGTACAGTCGAGAGTGTGGTGTCTTTCTGTTTTGTGTTGTTTTGTTTTTAATGGTATTTGTAAAGCACTTACTAATTTCCAGGCACTATTGTAAGTGCTGGGATTGATACAATGTAGTCAGGTTGGTCACAGCTGATGTCTCACATGGGGCTCATAGTCTTACTTCCTATTTTACAGATGAGGTAACTGAGTCACAGAGAAGCTAAGTAACTTGCCCAAGTCACACAGCAGACAAGCAGTGGAGATGGGATTAGAACCCAGATCTTTCTGTCTCCCAGGCCTATGCTTCTTTCACTAGGCCATGCTGCTTCTCTGTATACTAATTTCCTACATACAAACTCTTCCAGCTAAATGAATGTCTGTCCTAATCTTAAAGATCTCTGAAGATGAAAATCTCAGTGACTTCTTCTCATTTTAACATCCCTTAGACCTTGAATATAATCTAAAGCCCAAAATCTAAAGCCCAAAATTCTTCTATCTTCAATAGAGCAGGAGAACAGCTGCTCAGATTTGTTCTGATCTTACTAGCTTCCTCCTCTCTATATATCTTCTGCTGCTCTGTCAGTTGCAGGAGCATCCCTTATCATTCTGGGCATCCCAGAGTAGTCTCTTCCTGGGACCATAAATAGCAGTAGTACTAATATTGTACTAGTAGAAGTATTAGTAGTAGCAGTAGTACTTATTAACCGCTTACTATGAGCAGAGTACTGTACTAAGTACAAAGGTGGGAATTAGACGCGGTTTCCTGTCCTTCAGGGGACTCACAATCTAATAATAATAAAGGGGAGAGGAGATTGGTGACACACAAATAAGGAGTTATGGAACAAAACAATAAAGCAGCATAAAGACAAAAACAAAGATCAGTAAAATACTGGGTCATGAGGAGCAGAATGTCAAGCTTCTTGTGGCTTAGAATATATATCAAAATCCTCAGTCACGGTAATGACTACAGCAACAGGCACATCATCTCTCCCAAGGTTTTATGGAGGTGGCACCAAGATGTAGCTGCTTTTCTCCATTCTAAATGGGTGAAGGAAGGTGTGTTGGGAAGCAGGTTCCTTTGTAAATTGGAGGAGAGTCAGTTCAGGAATCCTGGAGAGGCACTGGGGAGATCTATTAGAGGAGGATGCCAAGGGCCCTCAGAGTTATGGTGGGGGGCAGCAGGCACGGGGAGGATGCTGGTGGAGGGGTTCAACATGCAATCAGTGGCATCTTAAGTTTACACAGGTGTCCTGTGGTGCACTGGTCATGCTGGGAGCAGAGCTGCAAGGTCTGTAGTGGAGAGGTAACAGGATACTCAGAATATCACATTTTAAAATTCTCTTCCCCTCCAGTGCGATTCCTAAATACTTTAAATACTAAAAAATACTAAAAAATACTTTAAATACTAAAAAACAGGCACAGGATGGTTGGGCTACAATTACTGAAAATAATGCTGTTCAAAAATGCTTAGGACTATAATGAGTCCTATCCAGGATGGCAAAGGATTCTTTAGTTTTCTAGGGAGTCAACATCCAGAGGGAAAATTTGGAGCATCAGTAGAACAGAATGGACACTCTCAACTGGTTTACAAGTTTGAGAGTTTATGTCACAATCATCATCAGTTATTCTGAAATGTCTCAGTTTCTGCCCAATAGCTAAATAGCATCTGTGGCAATGAGTCTATTCACTTTCAGAGCCTGTCTAATGGAAACCTTACTCTCCTCCTTTTGAAGGTATTACAAGAGCTCAGAGTCTTCATACACCAGGACACATCAACTTCAAAATGGCATGAAACAATAAAACCAACATTTTTTCCCAGCATCTCAGAGTTTGTAATGGCAACCACAGTACCTCAATTTAGAGACTGGAAAAGGCAGGGAGCTTAGGGGATGGTTGATGAGTCAGGTCTGTCATTGTATAGGTGTCAAAAGACTGAGAATGCATTAATTCAAAACTCTCCTCCCATGCTCCTGGATTGCTCACTGTGACTCCTTTATGAGCCAAGACATTACTGCTAAATTGAAATTTCCTAGGAATTTACATATGTGACTCTGGAGTCTTTCCACCTTTAACAGCCAATCACATTGGTTCTCCTTGAACTGTGAAATGATGGGTCGCAGTTTCTCCCCAAATGAGGCTAATGAGTTGGGGAAAGAGTATGCACTCCATCAAATTAGCCCCAGCCTAGAGAATAAGGAGCTGATTCTGTAATAACTGTTCTACCCACCCAATCTGAAGAACAGGATTATTCACAGCATGATCCATAATGAGAGATATAGGTGAATCTCTATTGGTGTTACTAGTAGAAAGGCTCATACCCCACTCTGTTGGCCTCTAGATACAAAAGTGGGGGATAATTACAGTCACTGTTCTGTCTCTTCTATGTACATCTGACAAGAAATTACAACAGATGGTTTGGAAGACGAAAGCCCTTCTCAGAAGATAGGGTGGTTAGGGAGGAAGAGGGAAAAGAAGAGGAGTGGTGGCAGGGACAATTTCATCGTATAACCGCAGCTTCTTCACTAATTTGAGTGGGCATTTGAATGAGAACATGAAATATGTCTCATCAGAATCAGTTGTTTTGGAAACTTCCAAATGAAATGCCCAGAAATAAAGTTGAATTCAGTTTGGTTAAGATGAGGAAGAAGTACCAGAATGAGCACTTAACTAAGGTTGGCCTTAAAAAGTGCACAGTCAAAGGTTCTATCCCAAGGACAAGGTTGGCTCAAAATCAGACTTTGAAGTGAGTTTTCCACTAGGCTCGATATTGATCTTGATTCACCAGTCACCAATCAGCTCATTTTGATGTTTGGGCAATGACTCTGAAGTCCCAAAGCCTTGAGGAGGGGAGTCAATGGAAGTAAATGACATGAGCCCAGCTCTGGCAATCCTTCACTACCATGGGACAGGAACCAGACCTTCCACTGTAGGTCCCCTTCCCTGATTGCTTCCATTTGTCCAAAACCTCTCTTGGGCTGTCTTTTTCCATGTGCACCCCATTATAAGTTTCCTGTGACCCACGTTTATGATCCAAAGTCTTCCAGTCCATAGGACTGGAAATCTGATTTTCATGATTTCCTTTGTCGAACAAACATTGTAGAGAATTCCTACAAAAACTATGACTAGAAATAATCAGAAAAAAGAATGTTTGAAGAAAACCAAATACTCTGAACTGCCATAGAGTCAATTTCTATATTAGAAATTAGAGGAGGACTAATTAAATTACAGGAGGACTAATCTTCTCCTCCTCTAAAACAGCCTTCCTTTTCTGCTGTATTCACATGTCCCATCCTCACAGTGCCCTACTTCTCCTGCTACAACCCACTTCATACAGATGCTACCACTGTTGCTGGCACTGTACCAATGTATCAAAAACCACAGTGAAAGGTTTTTGGTAATTGAGCATGTCCACATATATATGTGTGTTTGTTGGTCCATAGTCATACATTTATTCATTCATTCATTCATTCAATCGTATTTATTGAGCGCTTACTGTGTCAACAGTGGGCTCACAGTCTAGAAGGGGGAGACAGAAAACAAAATAAAACATATTAACAAAATAAAATTAATAGAATAGTAAATATGTACAAGTAAAATAGAGTAATAAATCTGTACAAACATATATACAGGTGCTGTGGGGAAGGGAAGGAGGCATGGCAGGGGAGTTGGGGAGGGGGAGAGGAAGGAGGGGGCTCAGTCTGGGAAGGCCTCCTGGAGGAGGTGAGCTCTCAGTAGGGCTTTGAAGGGAGGAAGAGAGCTAGTTTGGCTGATGCGCGGAGGGAGGGCATTCCAGGCCAGGGGGAGGACGTGGGCCAGGGGTCGACGGCGGGACAGATGAGACCGAGGCACAGTGAAGAGGTTAGCGGCAGAGGAGCGAAGGGTGCGGGCTGGGCTGTAGAAGGAAAGAAGGGAGGTGAGGTAGGAGGGGCCGAGGTGATGGAGAGCCTTGAAGTCGAGAGTGAGGACTTTTTGCCTGATGCGTAGGTTGACTGGTAGCCACTGGAGATTTTTGAGGATGGGAGTAACATGCCCAGAGCGTTTCTGCACAAAGATGATCCGGAAAGCAGCGTGAAGTATAGACTGAAGTGGGGAGAGACAGGAGGATGGGAGATCAGAGAGGAGGCTGATGCAGTAATCCAGTCGGGATAGGATGAGAGATTGAACCAGCAGGGTAGCGGTTTGGTGATTTTGCGGAGGTGAGACCAGCAGGTTTTGGTGACAGATTGGATGTGAGGGGTGAACGAGAGAGCAGAGTAAAAGATGACACCAAATTTGCGGGCTTGTGGGACGGGAAGGATGGTAGTGCTGTCTACAGTGATGAAAAAGTCAGAGAGAGGGCAGGGTTTGGGAGGGAAGATAAGGAGTTCAGTCTTGGACATATTGAGTTTTAGATGGCGGGCAGACATCCAGATGGAGATGTCTTGAAGGCAGGAGGAGGCACGAGCCTGAAGGGAGGGAGAGACAGCAGGGGCTGACATGTAGATTTGGGTGTCATCAGCATAGAGATGATAGTTGAAGCCGTAGGAGCGAATGAGTTCACCAAGAGAGTGAGTGTAGATAGTGAACAGAAGAGGACCATGAACTGTCCCTTGAGGAACCCCTACAGTAAGGGGATGGGGGTGGGAGGGAGGAGCCCACAAAAGAGACTGAGAATGAATGCCAGAGAGATAAACAGAATATGATGGGTTGTGGTTTCAGACCTCCTTTGTTTTATGGTACTTGTTGAGAAGCACTGTGGCCCCAGTGGGTAGAGCACGGGCCTGGAAATCAGAAAGACCTGGATTTTAATTCTAGCTCTGCCACTTGCCTGCTGTGTGACCCTGGGAAAGTCACTTTTCTTCTCTGGGCCTCAGTTCCCTCATCTGTAAAATGGGGATTAATACCGTGAGCCCCATGTGGGACAGGGACTTTGTCCGAAGTTGTTAGCTTGTTTCTACTGTAGCACTTAGTACGGTGCCTGATACACATTAAGCACTTAGCAAATATAATAATAATAATAATAATAGTAAAAATAATAGTGAATCTTTTTCTGTTCCTTTTTTGTCTCAGACCTATTCCCCAAACTCTTAACTCTTCTTTTAATGTAAATACATAATTTACAGAAATATCTGTAAATACTGTGGGGATGAGGGTGGGGACTATATCAAATGCTCAAAGAATGTGTTTGATGTTATATTGCACTCTCCCAAGCACTTACTACAGTACTTTGTTAACAGTAAGTGCTCAATATATGCGATTGATAATAATAATAATAATTGAATGCTTATATAGACAAATGCACAGACACTGCAGGAGAGAGAGAAATCTGGGGTAAAGAAGCTGGGTGGCAGGGTGAAGCCATTTTGAGATTTCAGGAAGGTGAGAGTAGTCAATTGAGTAGTCAATAGAGTGGAACTCTGGGATATTTCTGGAAATGGGGTGCAGGAAAGTGGCATGCTAGCTAATAATATATTCACCCTCCTTTATGCACTGAGTCTGTACCCCTTAACCTGCTTAGCTTACTATCGCACCCCCAATCCTACGGCGCTTATATCCGTACTTATACTCTGCAACTTCCCATATCTTCAATTTTTCAATGTCTGCCTCTGCCACTAGATTCTAAGCCTCTTGAGGGCAAAATCATGTCTATCAACTCTATTGATTTGTGCTCTCCCAGGCTCTTATTACAGTGCTCTGCATACAGTAAGCATTAGGATTAGAAAGCCATTAGAGAAGCAGTGTGCCAGAGAAGCAGCGTGCCTCAGTGGAAAGAGCACGGGCTTTGGAGTTAGTCATCATGGGTTCGAATCCCAGCTCCACCACATGTCTGCTGTGTGACCTTGGGCAAGTCACTTAACTTCTCTGAGCCTCAGTTACCTCATCTGTAGAATGGGGATTAAGACTGTGAGCCCCACGTGGGACAACCTGATGACTTTGTAGCCTCCCCAGCGCTTAGAACAGTGCTTTGCACATAGTAAGCACTTAACAAATGCCAACATTATTATTATTATTATAAGAGGAGAACCAGGAGAGGACAGAGTCTGTGAAACCAAGGTTGGAAAGTGTGTTGAGGAGAAGAGGGTGGCCCACATTGTGGAAAGCAGCTGAGAGGTCGAGGAGGGTTAGGATAGAGTAGGAGCCATTGGATTTGGCAAGCAGGAGGTCATTAGTGACCTTTGAGAGAGCTGTTTTGGTGGAATGTAGGGGACGGAAGCCAGAATGGAAGGGGTCGAGGAGAGAGTTGGTGGTGAGGAATTTGAGGCAGCGGGTGTAGGCGACTCGTTCAAGGAGTTTGGAAAGTAAGAGTAGGAGGGAGATAGGGCGATAACTAGAAGGGGAGATGGGGTCAAGAGAGGGTTTTTTTAGGATGGGGGAGACGTGAGCATGTTTGAAGGCAGAGGGGAAGGGACCAGTGGGGAGTGAGTGGTTGAAGATGCAAGTTAAAGAGGGGAGGAGGGACGGAGCGAGAGATTTCATGAGATGAGAGGGAATGGGATCAGAAGCACAGGTGGCCGGAGTAGCACTTGAGAGGAGGGAGGAGATCTCATCTGAGGATCCTGCTGGGAAGGATGGGAGAGTAGCGGAGATGGCTGAAAGCAGGGGGGTTGGAGAAGGGGAAGGAGTGACTTTGGGAAGCTCAGACCTGATGGAGTTAATTATACTAATGAAGTAGGAGGCCAGATCGTTGGGACTGAGGGAAGGAGGAGGGGGAGGAACAGGGGGCCAGAGAAGGGAGTTAAATGTACGGAAGAGCTGTCGGAGATGATGGGCATGGGTGTCAATAAGGAAGGAGAAATAGTTTTGTCTAGCAGAGGATAGGGCAGAGTTAAGGCAGGAAAGGATAAACTTGAAGTGAACGAGGTTGGCTTGGTGTTTAGCCTTTCACCAGCAGCGTTCAGCAGCTCGAGCATAAGAGCTAAGGAGGCAGACAGTGGCAGTTATCCAGGGCTGTGGTTAGTGGTACAACAGCGGCAAAGGGAAAGGGGAGCGAAGAGTCGAGCTGAGTAGAGAGGGTAGACTTGAGAGCTCCCCTCCTCCAGGATGCCTTCCCAGACTGAGCCCCCCTCATTCCTCTCCTCTTCCTCCCCCTCTCCATCCCCCCCGCCTTACCTCCTTCACCTCCCCACAGCACCTGTATATATGTATGTATGTTTGTACGTATTTATTACTCTATTTATTTCATTTGTACATATTTATTCTATTTATTTTATTTTGTTAATATGTTTTGTTTTGTTCTCTGTCTCCCCGTTCTAGACTGTGAGCCCACTGTTGGGTAGGGACCGTCTCTATATGTTGCCAACTTGTACTTCCCAAGCGCTTAGTACAGTGCTCTGCAAACAGTAAGCGCTCAATAAATAGGATTGAATGAATGAATGAATGAGAGTAGTAATCTGATCATCAAGTTTGGGTAGAGAGGAAAGGAAGGCGAGGAGGGGTGTGAGGCTCTCAGAAAGATGGATGGGGTCGAGAGAGTGGAGGTCACTGTGAGGTAGTAATATACATTTACAGGGGAGTTGAGTGTGAGTGAGGAGGCAGTTGAGAAGGTTATGATCAGAGAGGGGGATTTCAGAGTTGGTGAGGGTGGAGATAGTGTAGCTGTAGGTGATGATAAGGTCGAGGGTGTGACCAAGTTGGTGAATGGGGGAGGCGGGGTGGAGCAGGAGGTTGGCAGCGTCAATGGAGAGACAAAAGCAGGGTGGCAGAGGAGTCACAAGGGATATCCTTGTGGATGTTGAAGTCTCCGAGGATCAGAGTGGGCATGGAAAAGGAGAGAAGGAAGGTGAGAAAGGGGTCAAAATCGTCAAAGAAGTTGGAGGTGGGGCCGGGGGGGGGGGGGTGGGAGATGCCGGCTACAAGAATCTGGAGGGGGTTTTAGAGGCGAATAATGTGAGCTTCAAAGGAGGGGAAGGAAAGGGAAAGGGGAGCAGGGCAGGGATGCAGATGTCCTGGCGGGGTGATGGCCAGGAGCCCGGCCGCGGGGCATAAGCGCCCGATAGCGGGCTCCTCGGGGACGGACGGGCGGACAGACAGAGGGAGGGAGGGTGGAGGAGCCCCGGCCGTCGCGGTGGCGTCCGGAGGACAGGATCCTTCCGGAAGCAGCAGGGCCACGCGGTGTGATGGCGGGAAGGCAGGCGGGTGGGCGGGCCTCTCGGGAACGGAGTCCTAGGCTCCTATGGCAGCGCTCTGAGGAGAGGATCCTTCCGGGAGCAGCGGGGCCACGAGGTGTGATGGCGGGCCGGCCTCTCGGGAACGGAATCTACATATATTTGGAATGCATTTATATATGAAGAGAGATAGATAGGTAGAGGGAGAGAGAGAGACTAAGAAAGAAAGAGAGAGAGAGAGAGAGAGAGAGAGAGAGAGAGAAAGAGAGAGAGAGAATTTATGAGTATGGGCCATATTTTCCCATTAGATTGATAAGTTCTTCAGGATACCTCCGCATATTTTAGACACCTTGGGGGAATGAGATATCACAAGCTCCACTATTGAGCTCTTAAGCTGGGTGAAGCAGAAGTGCAGGGAGGATCAGCAAGACTTGCAGACTGGTCTAACTACAGGCCAGTCAATTCCCCAATCCATTTTCAAGTCTGCATACATTATAAAAAATTAAATTACAGAAACTATGCTCGTTTCCTCCATTCCCTTTTCTTGAGCATAATATAGACATATATCAGAACGGCAGATGATCGACAGCAGTTTGGCCAGATGAGATACCCTCATCTGATCCATATAGCCACAAATAGGCTTTCAAAGAAGACATAATCTGAGGTGGGATATATTGCTTCAGACAAAATGGCATCCAGACCTCCTGAGTCCTATCCTTGAGGTCTCATGAACTGATCTGATTAGGGATACTAAGGACTAGGATAAAAAGTGTCCACACATTGCCTTGCTGTGTGCCCTTAAGAATGTTACTGTCCTTCTACAGGCCTCATTGATCCCTAGCAGGGATAAGAGCTCCTCAGATAACAACTCATGTTCATATGAAGAGAAACAGCATGGCATAGTGAATAGAGCGTGGGCCTGTGAGTCAGAAGGTCGTGGGTTCTAGTCCCAGCTCTCACCACTTGTCTGTTGTGTGACCTTGGGCAAGTCACTTCACTTCTCTGAGCCTCAGTTACCTATCTGTAAAACAGAGATTGAAACTGTGAGCCCCACGTGGGACAGGGACTGTGTCCAATCTGATTTGCTTGTACCCACCCTAGCATCATCATCAATCGTATTTATTGAGCGCTTACTATGTGCAGAGCACTGTACTAAGCGCTTGGGAAGTACAAATTGGCAACATATAGAGACAGTACCTACCCAACAGTGGGCTCACAGTCTAAAAGGGGGAGACAGAGAACAAAACCAAACATACTAACAAAATTAAATAAATAGAATGGATATGTATGTCCCGAGGTGACCCTTGGGTACCGGCCATCTCAAGGTCAAAAGTTATCTTGTGACCGCCTGAGCCAGCAGGCGGAACTCGGAAGTGAGGGTGGGATACAGCCCCCACGACCAAATCTGCTGGATTGACAGCCCAAGCTGGGAATACAGAAGGTGTCCCTCATCCCCGTGTCAATCAAATTAGGTATGGAGGAGGTAGGGAGGGCAGAGATTGGATAGATTGAGGCCGGAAGCTGGAATGGCCTAGGGGCACAGGCAATAAATACCTGTCGCCTCTGACCTTCGGGGTCAGAACACCAGGACACGCAGCAGCAGGAGCAGCCGCTGCAGCAGCAGCAGCCCACGTGTCTCTCCCTACCCAGAAGGCCAGATGCCCGCTCTACAACCAGAACCAACATAATGAGGCAAGGGCAGCGGGATGGGTGGGTGTCTCGTGGGTGGGACCCAGGTATCCCGCTGCTGATGGGAATTATGAGTGGATTCCTCCCATGTAGGGAGAGCACATTGTGAGAGCTAGCCGCCCACCACGTGTGCGGGTAATGTAATGAATTCTTCCCATGTGGGAAAGTAAGTGGATTCTTCCCGAGTGGGAAGTGCACATGGGTGAGAGTTAACCAACTCACCCACGCTCGATTAATGGATGATTGTGTTCCTCCCGTTTAGGGAAGCTCTAATATTGCCAATTGATTATATTCCTCCCAAAAGGGAAGCTCAATCCATTGCGCCTAAACAAATACATAAATTCAATTCACCTCGCGGAATAAATTTCATATAAAACTTAGGCTTTCCGTCCCCGGCCTCTCGCTCTCTCTCGCCTTGCCGATCACTGAACGAACCCGTTCCCAGACGACGGGTGACATAAATGGCGACGAGGGTGAGATCGGCGATAGGCGACAGAGAGCCGAGAGGGCTTTCTGAATTCCTCGCGGATCAGGGATGGAAAACCCCAAGATGGGACAGCCGCTGGGTGGAGAAGCACTGGGAGGACCCGGCCAATTTGGTGAGGGAACTTTGTGATTGGCGGGAGGCTACCCTAATCAGGAAAAGGAAAGGAAAGACCGCCCTCCTCGGTCTCCTAGCAACGGCGCAGCAGGCCGCTGCCCAGGACCTCCGGCTGTGGCGGCAGGAGCGGGTCGCCCTAGAGGCAAAACTAAAGGAAAGTGAGACGAAACGTCTCTTACTGCAGACAGCGGCCAAGGTAAAAATGCAGCAGGCAATACTTTTAGAGCAGAAATTGGCACCCCGGGTGGCTAAGGAGTTAGAAGCACAGAGGAAACTTCCCGTAACTGAGCAGGAGATCAAGCGGGTCATGCACTCGGAGCTGGGTGGGAAGAATCCCTCTGTGGAGGAGAAGCAGGGTCCCGATCCTCTACCACAACTGGAACCAGCCTCTTCCCCTTGGGATTGGGAGGTGCCCCCGCAGAACCCTGAGGGGCAGCCCAAGCCCCTCTATTCTATTATCAAGGAAAAGCGGAATCCTGAGGGAAAGGTCACCACCCAAACTACTCACTTCACAGCCACTGAACTCAGGCAGCTCTCTAAGGACTTTTCCCGGGACCCTGGGGAGCCGGTGATAGGCTTGTTGGCCAGGGTATGGAAGGGAGCGGCAGCCCAGCTGGACCTCAGCCCAAATGAAAGCAGCCGCCTCAATTTGGGCCCAGGGGTGGATGTGACCCACACTCACATTCAAGGTCGTACCCTCTGGACCCTCGCGGTACACTGGGCTCGGACAGTCCCCCAGAGTGAACAGGGAAGGGCCGGCACCCCCCGCTGGACCGACCCAGATACATTAAACCAGCATCTCCTGGTGCTTGGAATTGAACAACTCCTGGATGAGAGGGAGAAAACTCAGGAACCAAGCCCCTGGTCCCTCCCCGCCCAAGAGGGCCTACTTCGTGCAATAGTAATGGGTGCAACCCCAGGGCCGGAGCGCGGGCTGGCCCACCGTTTGAGGGATAGGGCCACTGGGGTACAAACTTGGAGCACTTTGGCCAACGTGGTCAACAGTGACTGGTCCCTATTCCAGTCCCCTAGGATGCCGATTACCCGGCGTGTAGCAGCCATGATTAGGAAAGGCCTGGGGTTCAGGAGGGCAAAGCCGGTTCCAACGAATAGTAAAAGGGATACCCACCGACCCCCACAGCGGGTCGGCTCAGGAAGATTGGGCCCAGGAGAATAGGTGATCATATGGAGGGAGTTAAGGGAGCGGGGATTTCCTATGGACGAGCTGGATGGGCTGCCCACACAAATCCTGAAGCTGCTCACTCAGGAAGGTAGACCAACGGCCCCAACCACCACGGAGCGGGGAAATTAGAAGGGGGATCCGGCGGGCCCGGCCGTTCGACGGCGGCCGCGGCCCTCTCGCAACCCGGGTGCCCCCCCCCCCCCCCCGTCATATGACCGTCCCAGTAAATGATCGTCGGAAAGTCTTACCAGTAGACACCAGGGCCCGGGTATCTATGATGAGGAAGGATGCTTGGCAAGGAGGCCAACCCTCAATTACAGGAAATAATTCCATAATTGGGGTTACTGGGAAACGGGGGACCCTTCCCGTCACCCGAGCACCCAGCTACTCAAGAAATTTGCAAGCTAAAGCATGGGGGTAGGAAACTTAACCACTTTGCCTTCAGGGCGAGAGCTATCAAATGGGAGATAAAGAGGGAATTCCTTTGAGGGAAGGCACCTCCCTCTAGCAAAAGGTTGCCTCCCTCCTAGTGAATGGCTGCCTTCCTCAGTCTAAGGCACTTCCCCATAGAAACTACAATGGCGGTCATTAGGAATGAATTGGGAGTGAACTTGCCATTGTTCTCCCAGCCTAGGAACAACTGGAGGGGTGGTGATTTAATCATTATATCTGAAATGCCATTGCCTTAAATTTCTCTAACTTAGTAAACGGTAAAAGCAGATCAAATACAAAAGTCATCTTGATATATTTGAAATGATAAATGAATCTGACTGGGCAAACCTGTGCAGCTAATCCCAATGAGGGCTGCCCACTAACTTTGGTAGAGGCTTGGAGATCCTCCAAGACCTAGACCCTTCTCTTTTGCAGACATCATGCCTGGGAGAGGGGGAATGACAACACATCACTCTGTGAAACTGCTTGGTCTGCTCGTCACTTAACGTGTTAAATATTGGAACACACAAAGTCCAGATTTAATTGCTGCATATTACAAATTATATGTATTAGAACTGGGGTTTGTTCGTCTTTGCTTGTTAAATTGGTTCAGATGGTCTTTAATATAAAATCTCCATTTTTCAGGGTTGACAATGCAAGTTCTGCATGCTGTCTCTGCTATAGCAGAGCAGAAAAATGGGCAAAAAGCAGCTGTATGTTATTCGGTATCATACATATGTACAGATCTGGATGTCTACTTTGTCTTTGCGATTGTTCCCTTTTAAGGGACTGAAAAGGTTTAGTCATCATGTCCCAAGGATTTGGAAAGCAACAGAAGAATAATTGGAAAATTTGTTAAAATTGTTAGTAGTTTTTAAGAATGAGTTAAGAATAATTGTTTAATGTTATTAGGAAAAAGCTATGATTTCAAACTTTATCAATCATATCTGGCTATATGATGCTCCTGGGTACTTCTCTGCCTCACAATTCTAGGGTCAGGATTGCCTGACTTCCAGACAGGCCCAGCAAAGGAATCATCACTGAACTGCCTCCCAGAGAGGCTGCCTTCAGTCTTAGCCATGGTGTGACATCATCAGGGAAGGGAACCTATTTCTACCAGGCGACCTCTTCCTGTTTCAACATGACCAGTGCTTCTCGCCCCCTCATTCCAGTGACTCTGAACAATTGGACACGATGATCTCTGGCAGTGTACCATGCAGCTAATGAAGAGTCCCCACCACCAGAGGAGTTTTGTACTGGTTCTATGGACTCTTTAGACTTGAGGAGGGAAGCTCACTATCCCAGGGGTTGCTGCTACTTTTGCTCCTGGCGGTGGGCTTAGTGGGAGGATGGTGGTTACTAAGTTGCTGTTGCTTGGCCCTTTTCACACAGATGCGACAAACACACAGTCACCCCCAGCTCTTGCCTCTGTGCGCTATCGTAAGACCGTTGTGCTAGTAAGGGAAGGGGTTGTTATCTGTCCCAGTGTTACACTGCTCTATCTGTGGATAGCGGCCACTTCAACCATCCCTGGCCCCTTTCCTCAGTGCAGTGCCTCAAAACCATGGTGGGCCACCGACCACCTTCCATACCTCCATACCTCCTACTCGCACGCCTTGAGGGTGGGGCGCCGCCTTCTGTTGCCCCTGGCCGTGGGATAGGAAACGTCCTCTGCCCCAACCCATGGATCTGCTTTTCTGGTTCCCGTGGCAAGCCAGGGAGGTTATCAGCCCATGCGGTCAGGGGAGGGACAGCGCCAGAAGGCACGGCTTCCAGTGCAACCCCACCACTATGCGACCTGGAGGGGATGCAGGAAGAGGTGGGGTCAGGTGGGCACGGGTGGCGAGGGCCAAGGGGTGGTATGTCCCGAGGTGACCCTTGGGTACCGGCCATCTCAAGATTAAAAGTTATCTCGTGACTGCCTGAGCCAGCAGGCGGAACTCTGAAGTGAGGGTGGGATACCGCCCCCACGACCAAATCTGATAGATTGACAGCCCAAATTGGGAATACACAAGGTGTCCCTCACCCCCGTGCCAATCAAATTTGGTATGGAGGAGGCAGGGAGGGCAGAGATTATATAGACTTAGGCCGGAAGCTGGAATGGGCTAGGGGCACAGGCAATAAATACCTGTCGCCTCTGACCTTCGGGGTCAGATCACAAGGACACGCAGCAGCAGGAGCAGCCGCTGCAGCAGCAGCAGCCCACGTGTCTCTCCCTGCCCAGAAGGCCAGATGTCCGCTCTACAACCAGAACCAACACACTGAGGCAAGGGCAGCAGGATGGGTGAGTGTCTCGTGGGTGGAACCCAGGTATCCCGCTGCTGATGGGAATTATGAGTGGATTCCTCCCATGTAGGGAGAGCACATTGTGAGAGCTAGCCGCCAACCACGTGCGCGGGTAATGTAATGAATTCTTCCCATGTGGGAAAGTAAGTGGATTCTTCCCGAGAGGGAAGTGCACATGGGTGAGAGTTAACCAAGTCACCCACGCTCGATTAATGGATGATTGTGTTCCTCCCGTGTAGGGAAGCTCTAATATTGCCAATTGATTGTATTCCTCCCAAAAGGGAAGCTCAATCCATTGCGCCTAAACAAATACATAAATTCAATTCACCTCGCGGAATAAATTTCATATAAAACTTAGGCTTTCTGTCCCCGGCCTCACACTCTCTCTTGCCTCACCGATCACTGAACGAACCAGTCCCCGGACGACGGGTGACAATGTCCAAGTAAATTAAATAAATAAATAGAGTAATAAATATGTATAAACATATATACATATATACAGGTGCTGTGGGGAAGGGAAGGAGGTAAGATGGGGGGATGGAGAGGGGGACGAGGGGGAGAGGAAGGAAGGGGCTCAGTCTGGGAAGGCCTCCTGGAGGAGGTGAGCTCTCAGCAGGGCCTTGAAGGTAGGAAGAGAGCTAGCTTGGCGGATGGGCAGAGGGAGGCCGTTCCAGGCCCGGGGGATGATGTGGGCCGGGGGTCGATGGCAGGACAGGCGAGAACGAGGTACGGTGAGGAGATTAGCGGTGGAGGAGCGGAGGGTGCGGGCTGGGCTGTAGAAGGAGAGAAGGGAGGTGAGGTAGGAGGGGGCGAGGTGATGGACAGCCTTGAAGCCCAGGGTGAGGAGTTTCTGCCTGATGCGCAGATTGATTGGTAGCCACTGGAGATTTTTGAGGAGGGGAGTGATATGCCCAGAGCGTTTCTGGACAAAAATAATCCGGGCAGCAGCATGAAGTATGGATTGAAGTGGAGAGAGACACGAGGATGGGAGATCAGAGAGAAGGCTGATGCAGTAGTCCAGACGGGATAGGATGAGAGCTTGAATGAGCAGGGTAGTGGTATGGATGGAGAGGAAAGGGCGGATCTTGGCAATGTTGCGGAGCTGAGACCGGCAGGTTTTGGTGACGGCTTGGATGTGAGGGGTGAATGAGAGAGTGGAGTCGAGGATGACACCAAGGTTGCGGGCTTGTGAGACGGGAAGGTTGGTAGTGCTGTCAACAGAGATGGGAAAGTCAGGGAGAGGGCAGGGTTTGGGAGGGAAGACAAGGAGTTCAGTCTTCGACATGTTGAGCTTTAGGTGGCGGGCAGACATCCAGTTGGAGATGTCCTGAACGGAGAAGGAGATGCGAGCCTGGAGAGAGGGGGAGTGAGCAGGGGCAGAGATGTAGATCTGGGTGTCATCAGCGTAGAGATGATAGCTGAGGCTGTGGGAGCGAATGACGTCACCAAGGGAGTGCGTGTAGATTGAGAACAGAAGGGGACCAAGCACTGAACCTTGGGGAACGCCCACAGTAAGAGGATGGGAGGGGGAGGAGGAGCCTGCAAAAGAGACTGAGAAAGAACGACCAGAGAGATAAGAGGAGAACCAGGAGAAGACGGAGTCTGTGACGCCAAGGTCAGATAGCGTGTTGAGGAGAAGGGGTTGTCCACAGTGTCAAAGGCAGCTGAGAGGTCGAGGAGGATTAGGACAGAGTAGGAGCCGTTGGATTTGGCAAGCAGGAGGTCATTGGTGACCTTTGAGAGGGCAGTTTCCGTGGAATGTAGAGGACGGAAGCCAGACTGGAGGGGGTCGAGGAGAGAGTTGTTGTTGAGGAATTCTAGGCAGCGCGTGTAGACAACTCGTTCAAGGAGTTTGGAAAGGAATGGTAGGAGGGATTTGGGGCGGTAACTAGAAGGTGAGGTGGGGTCAAGAGAGGGTTTTTTTTAGGATGGGAGAGACATGGGCATGTTTGAAGGCAGAGGGGAAGGAACCAGTGGAGAGTGAGCGGTTGAAGATGGAAGTTAAAGAGGGGAGAAGGGATGGAGCGAGAGATTTCATGAGATGAGAGGGAATGGGGTCAGAAGCACAGGTGGCTGGAGTAGTACTTGAGAGAAGGGAGGAGAGCTCCTCTGAGGATACTGCTGGGAAGGATGGGAGAGTAGCAGAGAGTGTTGAGAGCCGGGGGGTTGGAGAAGGGGGAGAAGAGACTTTGGGGAGGTCGGACCTGATGGATTTAATTTTGTTAATGAAGTAGGAGGCCAGATCGTTGGGGGTGAGGGAAGGAGGAGGGAGAGGAACCGGGGGCCTGAGAAGGGAGTTGAATGTGTGGAAGAGCTGGAGGGGGTGATGGGCATGGGTGTCAATAAGAGAGGAGAAATAGTTTTGTCTGGCAGAAGAGAGGGCTGAGTTAAGGCAGGAAAGGGTAAACTTGAAGTGAACGAGGTTGGCATGGTGTTTAGACTTTCGCCAGCAGCGTTCAGCAGCTCGAGCATAAGAGCGTAGGAGGCGGACAGTGGCAGTGATCCAGGGCTGTGGGTTAGTGGTACGAGAGCGGCGAAGGGAAAGGGGAGCGAGTGAGTCTAGCTGAGTAGAAAGGGTAGAGTTGAGAGCAGTAATCTGATCATCAAGACTGGGTAGAGAGGAGAGGGCGGCGAGGTGGGGTGTGAGGTGCTCCGAAAGATGGGTGGGGTCCAGAGAGCGGAGATCTCTGTGAGGGAGTAATACGGATTTACAGGGGAAAGGAGTGTGAGTGAGGAGGCAGGTGAGAAGATTATGATCAGAGAGAGGGATTTCGGAGTTGGTGAGGGTGGACACAGTGCAGCGGTAGGAGATGATGAGGTCGAGGGTATGACCAAGTTGGTGAGTGGGTGAGGTGGGGTGGAGGAAGAGGTTGGCAGCGTCAAGGAGAGATAGAAGGCGGGCGGCAGAGGAGTCGTCAGGGATATCCTTGTGGATATTGAAGTCTCCGAGGATCAGGGTGGGCATGGAGAAGGAGAGAAGGAAGGTGAGGAAGGGGTCAAAGTCGTTAAAGAAGTTGGCAGTGGGGCCGGGAGATGACGGCTACAAGAATCTGGAGGGGTGGTAGAGGTGAATAATGTGGGCTACAAAGGAAAGGAAGGAAAGGGAAGGGGGAGGAGGGATAGTGCGAAAGCAACATTGGGGGGCGAGAAGGAAACTGGCACCTCCTTCTAGCAGTATAATGTCTGGCACTCAGTAAGTACTTAATAAATACCACAATTATCATTATTATTATAAAGCTTGAAGGTCGGTGCATGAGCAGTGCCATCATTTTAATGAAAATTTATCTTTTTCCCCAAAACATCTGCTGCAAATTCAACTTATTTCATCTCTTCATGGCATAGGATCCAGACTACATTCGGCCCAAGACCAAGCCAACAGCTAAAAGTGATTTTAAGCAGAATATCTGAAAAACACAAATACCAGTCAGTTATCAGGGTTATTATTTTCTCTCAGTACATTGACAGAGACATAAGCAGCTAGCCAGTTCTGAGTGCCAGTGATGTCTATTTTAAAACCTGATGGATTTAATTTTGTTAATTAAATTAAATTAATTTAATTTTAATTAAAACCTCTGCTTTCTTGATTGTGAAACCTGGCTCAAACCCAAATCTGTAACCAATTCTCGTTCCCCTTTCTCTAGCTCATTCATGTGCCAACTGCTTATCCCCTAGATTCCCCTATCTCCTCTGATACATTGCAATCCCAGGTTTCTGCAGGTTGGGCATGAGAAGAAATTGCAAGTTGATGAACTTGGTCTGACTGATGCCTCAATTTTCTTGTAGTTGATTAAGTTTAAATTGGCAATTCTTGTTGATGATGGAAGATAATTGCAGAAATTCCCAGGAATTGTTTATCAAATAGAAGGAAAGAAATGGATATATCTGAGTTTTACTAGAGGAGTTTAATTAGGAACTTTGTAAAGTACTTCAGATGGTGTCTTGCTTAATTGTAGGACTGACCTAAGGCCCTTTCATAGTATTTTGTGCCATTGGTAAATGATGCCCATTCCTTCCAGCCAGTCTTCTATTGTGCCATCACTGGAGTTAATTCTGAAGGTATGGTCTTATATCATGATCCTATCAGAATCTTCCCTAATTCATGGCTGGTGATAGATGCTGGAAAGGCAGTGCAATGAAAATGCTGATGAAAATGGGTTTTAGATGACAAACATCGGCATCACCACCCCAATTGTATTGCATCAACCTTCTTTCTGACTTCCCAACCTCCTGCCCCTCCCCATTTTAGTCCATACTTCACTCCGCTACCCATATTATCTTTTGACAGAAACGTTCAGGGCATGACATGCCCCTCCTGAAGAATCTGCAGTGATTGCCTATCCACCTCTATATCAAACAAAAACTCTTCACCCCTTTAAAGCTCTCCATTACCTTGCCCCTTCCTATCTCACCTCGCTTCTCTTCTTCTCCAACCTAGTCCACACACTCCACTCCTCTGTTGCTAACCTTCTCACTGTGCCTCAATCTCACCTGTCTCACCCCTGACCTTTGGCCCACGTCCTACCTCTGGCCTGGAATGCCCTCCCTCTTCAATCCTCCAGGTAATCACTCTTTCCTCTGTTAAAGCCCAACCGAAGGCACACCTCCTCCAAGAGGCCTTCCTAAACTAAGCCATACTTTTCCTCAGCTCCCACTCCCTTCCACATTACCATGACTCACTCCCTTTGCTCTTCCCCCCTCCCTGCCCCACGGTACTTATATATATATGTATAAGTAGCATATACTTATATATATGGGGGAAGCAGCATGGCTCAGTGGAAAGAGCCAGGGCTTTGGAGTCAGAGGTCATCGGTTCAAATCCCGGCTCCACCACTTGTCAGTTGTGTGACTTTGGGAAAGTCACTTCACTTCTCTGGGCCTCAGTCCCCTCATCTGTAAAATGGGGATTAAGACTGTGAGCCCTCTGTGGGACAACCTGATCACTTTGTAAACTCCCCAGCGCTTAGAACAGTGCTTTGCACATAGGAAGTGCTTAATAAATGCCATTATTATTATTATTATTATATATATTCTATATATAAATAGAATTATATATATACATATATATAGATATATATATATACACATATATATGTATATATATAATTCTATTTATTTATATTGAAGCTTGCGTACTTGCAATGATGTCTGTTCCCCCCCACCCCCCGACCTTCCGCCAAACTGTGTGCCCGTTGTGGGCAGGGATTTCCTCTTTTTACTGCTGTATTGTGCTTTCCAAGCACTTAGTACAGTGCTCTGCACATAGTAAGTGCTCAATAATACGACTGACTGAATGAATGCTTCGAACTATAGTAAGTATTGCAGAAAGTATCACAACTACTATGTATGCTATCTGAGGCCAAACTGTCTCATTATTCCTGAGATGACAATGACCCCTACAGATTTGCCATCACCACCCTGCTTCTTTACCTTAATCATCCCCAACCAGTCTCTCTTAATCTCAGTCTGACAGTGTTCGGAGCAAGACTCACTCCTCTTTGTTCTTACCAGATTCACCTTTCAATTCTACCATGTTCTTGACTTTTCCACCTTAGATGCCTCACTTGCACTATTTCTCCAGCCTGAAATTCCCTTCTCTGTCTCCCAGATATGCAAAACCATAGTTCTCCCTAGAATAAATGCCCTTCTAAAAGATATTCCCCTGATGAATTCAGGATAATCCCTCTATAGCACTTCATGTAATGCCTATCCCCAGCTACTCATGCAATTATGCATATTTATTTATATTATTTATTCAACCATTTATACTGACATATTTATACCTCTGGCTGTTATATCCTTGTTCTTCCACCTGCTTCCACTACCCATAGACCATTTTTGTCTGTCTACTCCCTATTTGAGTGTACTCAATCAATCAATCAGTGGTATTTATTGAGCACAAACTGTGTGCAGAGCACTGTACTGAGCACTTGGGGGAGTACAACAGAGTTAATAGACATATTCCCTGCCCACAAGAAACTTAATTATCTAGAACGGGAGATAGATATTAAAATAATATATGGATATGTTTATAAATTTTGTGGTACTAAAGGAATTGTGAAATCAAGTGCTTAAAGGATAATAATAATATTAATAATGCATTTGTTGAATGCTTATTATGTGCCAAGCACTGTTCTAAGCCTTGGGGTACATATAAGATCATTAGGTCCTACCTGGGTTCACATTATAAATAAGAGGGAGAATCTGTAGGGAATCTCCATTTTACAGATGAGGGACGCTTAAAGACAAAAAGTGACTTGCCCAAGGTAACACAGCAAGGAAATAGCAGAGGTGGGATTAGAATCCAGATCATCTGAGTCCCATGCCCGTGTTGTTTCCACTAGGCCACACTGCTTGACACAAAAGGGAGACAGAATAGGGGAGATAAGGGCTACACTGGGGAAGACCTGTAGGAGGAGATGTGATTGTAATAAGACTTTGAAAGTGGGGAGAGTAGTGGTGTGTGGTATATGGAGGGGGAGAGAGTTCCATGCAAGAGGGAAAACATGGGTAAGGGGTCAATGGTAAGACAGATGAGACAGATACAGTGGGAGAGTTGGTGTTATAGGAGTGAAATAAGGATGCTGGGTAGTAGGAAATCGGTGAAGTAAGAAAGGAGGGGACAAAATGATTTAGTGCTTTAAAGGGACTTCTGTTTGATGCAGAAGTGGATGAACAATCACTGGAGGTTCATGAAGACTTGAGTCAGGAGACATAGGAGGCAGGAAGGTCAATGGGGAGACATGCAATATTCAAGGTGGGATACAATAAGTGCTTGGATCAGCATAGTAGCAGTTTGGATGGACAGGAAAAGGTGGATTTTAGTGATGTTATGAAGGTACAATTGACAGAATTTAGTGACACAATGAATATCAGGGTTGAATGAGAAAGGTGAGTTTAGGACACTGCCAAGGTTACAGGCTTGAAATACAGGGATGATAGTAATGTTTTCTACAGTGATGGGAAAGACAGGGGGAACACAGGGTTTGGGCAGAAAGATGAGTTCTGTTTTGGGCATGTACGTTTATGTCATCAGAACAACCAGGTAGTGATGTCCTGAAAGAAGGAGGAAATGTGAGACTGCAGAGAAGGAAAAAGGTCTGGATTGGAGAGGTAGGTTTGGGAATTACCCATATAAAGATGATAGTTGAAACCATGGGAGCAAATGCAGCATGGCCTAGAGGAAAGAGCATGGTCCTGGGAGTCAGAGGTCCTGGGTTCTAGTCATGACTCCACCACCTGCCTGCTTTGTGACCTGGGGAACGTCACTTAACTTCTCTGTGCCTCATTTTCCTCAACTGTAAAATGGAGATTCAATATATTTTCTCTCTCCGGCTTAGACTGTGTCCTACCTAATTAACATATACCTACACTGGTGCTTAGACCACTGTTTGCCACATAGTAAGTGCTTAACAACTACCATAAAGGAAACACAAATGAGTTCTCCAAGGCAGTGGGTGTAGATAGAGAATACAACCTTGAGAGAGTACCACAGTTAGAGGGTGGAAGGCAGGGGAAATGCCTGTGAAATAGACTAAGAAGGAATGCCAGAAGAACAGGGATAGGATAATGTCAGTGAAGGCAAGGATAGACAATTTTTCTAAGAAAAGGGGGTGGCTCACAGTGTCAAAGAGTTTGAGGAGTAGGAGTAGAGGCCAATGGATTTGGCAAAAAGGAGATCATTAGTGAGGATATTTTCCCTCGAGTGAAGGGGGCAGAAGCCATTTTGGAGGGAGTTGAGGAGAGGAAGTAGAGGCAGGACAAGGGAAGGTTTTTTTTAGATGGGGAGAGATGAGCATGTTTGAAAGCATAGTGGGGGAAAAACCACTGGACAGTGAGCAGTTGAAGATAGAAGTCAGGGAGGGTAGGAAGGAGGGGACAAGGGCTTTGATAAGGTGAGAAAGGAGGTGCAGCTGGAGGAGGTGGATTTTACACGAAGGCAGTAGGTCTCTTGAAATACTGCTGAGAAAGGGGTAGGAGGAGAGAGGGATTGGAGAGTAGGAGGGGAGATTTTAGGGAGGTCCTGCATGATGGTTTGGTTGTGTTTTCTCTACACCTGTGCTTGGAACGTGGTACGCACTCAACTAAGGCCATTATTATTATTATCATGATGTATTTCGAATCAAGAATCAGAAAAGAAAGGGGTTCCTGAATGGAGAAGAAGCCAGACGCTCATGGAAAGAAAGGGAAAGAGTAGGATGTGACTGCACCAGAAGTGCTGGAGATTTTCTAGGCTGTAAGAGCCTTGTGGCAGGGGTCATCTCTATCAACTCTATTGAATTGGTCTCCCCCAGGAGTTTAATACAAGGCACAATGCAGACTGTGCACACTGTAAGCACTCAGTGAACACCATGGATAGATCATCTGGTTAATTGAACAGAAGTCAGGTTCAACCCTCACTCAGTCTTTGGCCTCTGCAATATCAGCCAAATGTGGAGGACATGGCCATCCTTGGGACTAATTACTGAAAACGAGAGCTTGGGCTTGGCCATAGACCAGTCTGTATTTGCAAGTCTTAGGCGCTTAGTTTGAGGGAAATGGCCTCTTCCCCTCAGCTCCTTGCTGTCTTTAGTACAAATTAGTTGAAATTACCACCCACCATTTCATTACAGGGAGAAAAACCAAAAGACCTTCACCGTAAACCTCTTCCCCTTCTTTCTGGCTCCATATGCCAAGCTGAATATCAAATCCATTCTTCTCTTCTGGATTTCTCTCTTCAGCCTGAGTTTCCAGCAACTAAATATCAGACAACTAGCTATCCTCTCAGGTCTTTGGGATTAAAGACATGGTGGGACTGATCCAACTCCCATGAGGACAGCAGCACTAAATGGAAAATTTGTCTTCCTTTGTGTCTGATTGACACTTCTCTTTGTACATCAGCCCCTTCCACTAGGGAAACACACAGTGGCACTAGTGAGGAGGTCTATTTCTGGCATCCCGTTAGCTGCTGTATGATGGAGAAATAGAGGCCAAACCCCTTCTTTCCTCTAAATAAAAGCTTTACCCCATCGTAAATGAACTAATTCTTTAACTTCAGTGGGCCTCAATTTTTCCTCTAAAAGATGTGGATAATTATTTCCACTCTTCCCTCATTCCCAGAGCCTTGTGAGGATACACAAGATGAGATGAAAAACTTCCTTAAGTTCTTTGAAAGTAACAATGGTTATGGTAGTTTTTCTCCTATGCTGAATTAGCTTTTTCAGACCCCTTGGAAACCCCTTTCTGCCAACCAAATTTCCTGCATTGCATAATGTCCATGACATTTAAGGTTGACAGATTATCCTGGAAGAATGCTGAACATTAGCCTTTTGCATTTAATTTATCCAGTTTCTAGAGAGCTAAAAGTAGTCCAGGCTTCTTCTGTGTTCCAGGGACTAAGTTGTTTGCTGAAATGACAGTGTGGATTTTGAAGAGCAGCTGAAAGAAATGTAGATACTGATAAATGTAGATGGCTGGGAGTGGTCCTTTCTGCTCTAGTTAAAAGGAATCTTGAGGAATTGGGGGGTTTATTTGGTGACAGCTTCAATTCAGAAGTATGCCAGCTGCATACCTCAACACCAGCTCTCTCATTGACCCCCTCCAATCTGGCTTCCATCCCCTACACCCCACTGAAACTGCCCTCTCAAAGGTCACCAATGACCTCCTTCTTGCCAAATCCAATGGCTCCTACTCTATCCTAACCCTCCTCGACCTCTCAGCTGCCTTCGACACTGTGGACCACCCCCTTCTCCTCAACACGCTGTCCGACCTTGGCTTCACAGACTCCTTCCTCTGCTGGTTCTCCTCTTATCTCTCTGGCCATTCATTCTCAGTCTCTTTTGTGGGCTCCTCTTCCCCCTCCCATCCCCTGACTAGGGGCTCCTCAGGGGTCAGTTCTTGGTGCCCTTCTGTTCTCTATCTACACTCACTCCCTTGGTGAACTCATTCGCTCCCACGGCTTCAACTATCATCTCTATGCTGATGACACCAAAATCTGCATCTCTGCCCCTGCTCTCTCCCTCCCTTCAGGCTCGGGTCTCCTCCTGCCTTCAGTACATCTCCATCTGGATGTCTGTCGTCCATCTGCAACTCAATATGTCCAAGACTGAACTCCTTATCTTACCTGCCCTCTCCCTGACTTTGCCATCACTGTTGATGGCACTACCATCCTTCCCATCTCACAAGCCCACAACCTTGGTACCGTCCTTGGTGATCTCTCTCGTTCACCCGTCACATCCAATGCGTCACCAAAACTTGCCGGTCTCACCTCCGCAACTTAGCCAAGATCCGCTCTTTCCTCTCCATCCAAACCACTACCCTTCTGGTTCAATCTCTCATCCTATCCCGACTGGATTACTGCATCAGCCTCCTCTCCAATCTCCCATCCTCCTGTCTGTCCCCACTTCAATCAATACTTCCCGCTGCTGTCCGGATCATCTTTGTGCAGAAACACTCTGGGCATGTCACTCCCCTCCTCAAAAATCTCCAGTGGCTACCAGTCAACCTACACTTCAGGCAAAAACTCCTCACTCACAGCTTCAAGGCTCTCCATCACCTCGGCCCCTCCTACCTCACCTCCCTTCTTTCCTTCTAGAGCCCAGCTTACACCCTCTGCTCCTCTACCACTAACCTCCTCACTGTGCCTCCTTCTCACCTGGACACCTCGTTCTCACCCGCCATCGACCCCCAGCCCACGTCCTCCCCCTGGCCTGGAATGCCCTCCCTCCACATATCTGCCAAACTAGCTCTCTTTCTCCCTTCAAAGCCCTACTGAGAGCTCACCTCCTCCAGGAGGCCTTCCCAGACTGAGCCCCCACCTTCCTTTCCCCCTCCCCATCCCCGTGCCCTACCTCCTTCCCCTCCCCACAGCACCTGAATATATGTTTGTACAGATTTATTAGTCTATTTATTTTACTGGTACATATTTACTATTCTATTTATTTTGTTAATGATGTGCATCTAGGTTTATTTCTATTTATTCTGATGACTTGACAGCTGTCCAATGTTTTGTTTTGTTGTTTGTGTCCTCCTTCTAGACTGTGAGCACGTTGTTGGATAGGGACGATCTCTATATGTTGCCAACTTGTACTTCCCAAACGCTTAGTACAGTGCTCTACACACAGTAAGTGCTCAATAAATGCGATTGAATGAATGAATAAATGAATGAATAACCAATAGATATTTTGCTCTGATTAATAAATGATTGCTTTGCCTAGGTCTCTATTATACTCATGGATACAGATCAAATGAATCTGAGAAAAATAAAAATAGGTCAACATAGTGCTCTGCACACATTAAGCACTCCATGAATACTATTGATTAATTAATATTTTAAATCATGAATATGGTTAGCCTTTCATGGGACAATGTTCTGGAAGGGATCATGCATAAAGAGTTGCTTAATACCTTAGCCGTCACAGTTCTGAGTCCTTGCTGAGGTGTTTGCTTTCTGGGTTTCAATGAAGACTACAATAAGGAATTCTTGTTGTAGTCACTCAATACCTCATTGACTATCCTTCAGGGAAGTAGTACCTTACAGGGAATTGTTTTTCACTACTCAGCTCATTTGTAAGGGAAGGGATGTTCTATCTCCTTATTACCTGGAAGCAGCATTGCCTAGTGGTTAAAGCATGGGCCTGGGACTGAGTTCTAATCCTGGCTCTGCCACTTGTCTTCTGTGTAACCTTGGGCAAGTCATCCAACTTCTCTGTTCCTCAGTTTCCTCATTTGTAAAATGGAGATTAATATTGTGAGCCCCATTTGGAACATGGACTGTGTCCACCCTGATTAGCTTGTACGTAGAACTTAGTATAATTCCTGGCATATAATATGTACCTAACAAATAACATAAAAAGCAGGGGTAACCATCAGACCTCTGCAGATGGTGCTAACCAAAGCCACATTACTAAGCAGCTCAACCTCACAGACAACCACTTACTTTAGGGAAATAGCACATTTTGCCATACAAATAGAAAGAACATTCATTTTAATTCCAATGTGATATCTGGGTGAGCACAGGCTGGGGAAACCCATTACCCCAGGGTAGTCAGTTCTTCATTAATGTCACTATCATCCTGACTAAATGCTAAAGTATTGATCTTTTGTTTAGTGGAATTTTTCCAGTTTCCATGAAGGTAGACATAGAGGTGGCACTGAGGATGTACCTAACTGGGACATTTGGCAGACTAACTGATCAATAGTAATAATAATAATAATGGCATTTATTAAGCACATACTATGTGCAAAGCACCGTTCTAAACACTATGGAGGTTACAAGGTGATCAGGTTGTCCCACGGGGGGCTCACAGTCTAAGTCCCCATTTTACAGATGAGGGAACTGAGGCACAGAGAAGTGAAGAGACTTGCCCAAAGTCACACAGCTGACAATTGCCAGAGTTGGGATTCGAACCATGACTTCTGACACCGAAGCCCATGCTCTTTCCACTGAACCACGCTGCTTCTCTAATGGGACATATCAGCTTCTCTAATCAATGGGACATATCAGCTGTCAGGTAATCCCATTCTGACCCCATGAATGCTTCCAAACTCCTCTTGCAGCTCCTGACATTTTAGGCTTGAACAACTTCCTGAGGAAATGTATTCCATTTACTTTCCACATTCGGTTTGTTTTGAATCTTCAGGTTTCGCAGAATTTTCCCTTATCATGGTGATGTGGGATTTGGTTTGGAAAGAGATAACTGCAGACAGCATGACTAGGATGAGGTGATTTCTTCTGTCCCCTGGACCTCTAGCCTTCCAGACTAGAGAACTGTAATATCTGCTGACATGCTCAGAGGACGTGACACTACAGTCTTCTTTTGTTGGTGAAGTATGATCATTTATGATGAATACACAGTGAAGTGGGAAAATCATGGAAAATCAAGGGGGTCACAAAAATGTAAGAAATGAGAACTATAGGTGAACTTCATAATACTTGCAGTATAAATGTACCTATAATTGTGAATGACTATATCACTGGGTATGCTTTTCCCTGAAAATTTCGTGTTATAAATTGAGATCTGTTCTCAAACCTCTGTAAAAAGTAATGTTATATTCCTTTATGATATTTCTCAATGCACTACGTTCTGTAACAATAAGCATCACAGAACTATTGTTAACATTTGTTAAAGTAATTCAAGCTTAACATTACATTATTAACAAAATGAGGTGCTGCAGTATGATTATGATGCAATTGGAAGCTAGTACTGCTAACTGTGGTAGCGTCTTCTGAACTTTAGTAAGAATTTGCCCAATTTAAACTAACAGCCTTCGTTTTGTCTTTTTAAGTACATTATAGTAAGACAATGTCTTCTAAATATCTCCATGAATTTTTGAACACTTCTCCCCATCAAGACCAGTGCCTATGATATTTATAAATTGACTATCTTTTTTAAAAGTTGAAATGAGATTTCTTAATCCCCAAATTTTAGCTATTGGCTAAGATGCTATAATTTCTTCATTTGCTTTGGCATTTTGCAATGGTGCACTGGATTGTAGGAATATTGAGGTGTCAATCAATGATGGTGATTGTATAGCTGGGTTGTATATAAAATCATAATAATATTTGTTAAGAACTTAGTATGTGCCAAGTACTGTATTAGATACTAGTAGATATAAAATAATCAGATTAGGCACAGTCCCTATCCCACATGAAATTGACATTCTAAGGGGGAGGGAGAGCTGGGATTCAATCCCCATTTCAAAGTTAAGGAAACTGATGCACAAGGAAGAGATCCATCAGCATGATAAATCAATCAATCAATCTCATTTATGGAGCTCTTACTCTGTGCAAAGTACTGTACTAAGAGCTTGGGAGAGTACAATATAAGCAATATAACAGAGTTGTAATCATGTTTCCTGCCAACAATGAACTTACACTCTAGAGGGATTGATTGCATTAATATGATTAAAAATAAATTAGGATATGTACATAAGTACTGTGGGGCTGAGGGGTGAATGGATAAAGGGAGAAAATCCAAATGCAAGGATGTTGCAGAAGGAAATAGGAGAAGAGGAAATAAGGGCTTAGTCAGGGAAAGCCTCTTGGAGGAGCTGTGCCTTCATTCACTCAATCATATTTATTGAACACTTACTGTGCACAGAGCCATGTACTAACCACTTGGAAGAGTATAATGCAACAATAAACAGACACATTACCTGACCACAATGAGCTTACCTTCAGTAAGGGTTTGAAGGTGGGGACAGTAATTGTCAGATATGAAGAGAGAGGGCATTCCAGGCCAGAGGCAGGATGTGGGTGAGAAGTCATCTGTGAGATAGACAAAATCGAGGTACAGTGAGTAGGTTGACATTAGAGGAATGAAATGTTCAGGCTGGGTTGTAGTAGGAGAACAACGAAGTAAGGTAAAGGGGGCAAGCTGATTGAGTGCTTTAAAGTCGATGGTAAGGAGTTTCCATTTGATGCGGAAGTGGATGGGCAACCACTGGAGGTTCTTGGTGAATGGAGAAATATGGGCTAAATGTTTCTGTAGGAAACTATTCTGAGCAGCAGCGTGAACTATGGACTGGAGTGGGGAGAGACAGGTGTAAGGGAGGTCAGCAAGGAGGCTGATATAGTAATCGAGGTCAGATGAGATTAATCTCTTTAATACTGGGGAAGGTTTTGTTTGGAGTGATCTCAGAAGCAGAGGGGTGGATGAGATGATTTTTCAGGGTTTTGCCCAGCTCTCAGATTCTTGGTTTATCATCTCACACTCATTGGTTTCCCCAGTTGTTTTTCTGGTGTGCATTAGACTCCTAGATGTATAGCTCTGATCCTGCTTTCAGGACACTTCCAGCCAACTGGAAGCTCTCGTCATCATTGTCACCATCATCTTCAACTTCTCTGGGCCTCAATTACCTTATCTGTGACATGGGGATTAAGACTGGGAGCCCTATGTGAGACAGGGACTGCATCAACCTAATTCTGTTGTATCTGGCCCAATGTTCCCTGGTACAGAGTAAGCACTTAACAATACAATTAAAAATAACAACCAACCAAAAAAAAAAAAAACCAAACAAAAAACCAGAGTTGATAGATGAATTCGCTGACCACGGTTAGCTTACAGGCTACAGGGGCAGATAGAGGTTTATATAAATAAATATCATTATATATTGTTTATGGATATATACAGTCGTTTGCCACATCACAGCTCATCCTAGGGTGAGTGCTGACCAGCTCTCCCACAACAGTTCTGCAAATGTGGGTGGGCATCACTGTTCACTGGGCAGAACTGTCATCTGGGTTCAATTCTAGAGTTGGGGAGACAGATATTAATATAAATAAATAAATTACAGCATAGGTTCTGTGGGGCTGGGAGGAGGGATAAACAAAGGGAGCAAGTCAGGGTGATGCAAAAGGGAGTGGGAGAAGAGGAAAGCCTACTGAAGACTCACCTCCTCCAAGAGGCCTTCCCAGACTAAGCCCCCCTTTTCCTTAGCTCACCCTCCGTTCCACATCACCTCGACCTGCTTGCTTTGTCCTTCCCCCCCTTCCCACCCCACAACACTTATGTATATATGTTTACAGCTATAATTCTACTAATTAATATTCAACCCTGTTTACTTGTTTTGATGTGCATACATCTATAATTCTATTTATTTATATTGATGTCTGTTTACTTTTTTCATATCTGTCTCCCCCCTTCTAGACTGTAAACCCAGTGTGTTCAGGGATTGTCTCTCTTTATTGCTGAGTTGTACTTTCCAAGCACTTAATGCAGTGCTGTGCACACAGTAAGTGCTCAATAAATACGAATGAATGAATGAACGAATGAATAATCATGGAAGGCCACTTGGAGGAGATGTGCCCTCAATAAGACTGTGAAGAGGGAAAACTAATTTTCTGTAGACTCTAAGGATGTGGGACATTCCAGGCCAGAGGCAGGTCATGGGTGAGGGATCAGCGTTGAGATAGACGAGATCAAGGCAGTGTGAGAAGGTTAGTATTCGGTTGGAGGGGAGAAATTGAATATTGGAAATGCAAAGGAAGAAATTATAGAATTTGCTGGTGGTGAATATGGGGCTTGAAAGGGATAGAGGAGCCAAGGATTATGCCAAGGTTGTGGGCCTGAGAAATGGGGAGGATGATGCTGTTTTCAACAGTGATGGGAAAGTTAGGTGGAGGAGGTTTGGGAGGGAAGATAAACTGTTCAGTAATATTAGCAATTCTGTCTCCTGCAAATGCCTAAAAATGGCAGGTGATATTTGCAGGGGCAGGAACAACTGATTAGTCAAGATAGTTGTAGGACAAGGGCTATGTGGTTGACTTGCTTTTATATTCTGTACTGTTCTGGCTGTTAATTTTTCACATGGGAAACTTGCATAACATCTACCTCTAGTCACATGATGCCAAAAGTAGTATCCTTACACATAAGAATAAAAAGCACATCTCTCTCTAAAGCAGAGACAATGCACAGGCTTGGGAATCAGAGGACATGTGTTCTAATCCCAGCTCCACCACTTGTCTGCTGTGTGGCCTTGAGCAAGCTATTTAACTTCTCTGTGCCTCAGTTACCTCATCTGTAAAATGGGGATTAAGACTGTGAGCCCCAGATGGGACAACCTGATTACCTTGGATTTACCCTAGCACTTAGTGCTTGGCATGTAGTAAGCACTTAACAAATACCATAAGTATTATAAGTGCTCCCTATACAATAACTGCCACAACAATTTTATTGATAGGTATTTTATGTGTGTGATGCTCAATAGGTTACTAACACTTATTAAGTGGCTTTCAATCTTCAGAAATTGCTCATCCCTGTTCTTGTGCAAGATTAAGCCAACTATCAACTCCTCTACAGAACCAATAGGAACTGGTAAGGATTGTGGAAGGAGCAGAGGCAATGGAGGCAGTAGAGGCTTTTGGGAAAAAGGGAGGCTTCTGCATTTTTCAGTATTGAATAAATAGCCTGCAAAATGGCACCTTATTTTTGGACCACAAGCTCTGGTACTGTTTTATCAGGCACTGATAATCTAGTAAACTTTCCATTATCCAATAGACCCCCTGAAAGTCTTTATTTGTTGGGTAATCATCATTCAATAAGCACCATCATTCTCTTTTTTCAGAGAAAAATAGAGGGTGGTTAAGATCAACCCCAAGAACAAGCATCTTTTATCTGAGCAACACAAAGTCTTTTTGAGCTTTCATTAATGAAGTCTGCTCGTCATCTGTACAGATAACAATAAATATATGCATCTCAGCAGGATGGGAGGTTTTGCATGTATAGAAAAGACACAACTCCTGCTGAGATTATTATCTAAAAAGCAGAAAGCCGTGAGAGAAGGCACGCGGAGTTCAAGCTTGGGTGGACTTGATGTCATTAGTCTAAGTTCAATATAGATGGAGTCTTCTGATAGGTAAGGACTGATAATAGGAGATCTCATTTGATATTGAGAGGTGATGTAATACAGCAAGCCCAGGAGGTAATTTCCAAACCCTCGTACATATTAGGGATAATTTACTCCAAAGAAATGATAAAGGCCCACCTCTAAATCTGTGAGATCAAATTAATTTCAGTCAGTCATTTTTAGGAACTATGATTATGCACTTGACAAAACTTTAAATATATTGAGTATATGGACTGCTGAATTATAGCGCTTACCTTCATAAAATTTTATCAGGCATGCCTATTCATTGTCCACATTAAATGGTCAGTGTACTGTTTCTCATTCTCTCTTCATTTATGCATCCCTTCCTAATGTTCTCTCTTTCTATATTTTTCTATATCTTCTCTTCAGGATTATTTGTGTATTACTTTATTTTTGAATGTATCTGTGATACCCTTGGGTATGCCCCAACCTGAGGTCTTCTGTTCTCTTGGTATCTGTGTGTAAGTATGTTTGTAAGATGAGAATACACATGTATTTACATATCTGAGTTCTCAAAACCACAACTTGGCTGGATAGAGTTTGTGGAAGTCAGAACCTGGGTGGCACACTGTTTACTACTGGCTTGGTCAGAAGGGTTTGCTTCAGTGCCACAGGGGTGACTGGGGTGGCAGTGGAGAATCAGAGGCCTCAGAAAGCCCTGCCATCTTCTTTGAATCCTAACCACAGTTATGGTAGACAGGGGACCATGCTCTGCTTCCTGCCTATTCCCTGTTCTTAGAATGGAGGGGTTTAAGGTGTAATTTTAGTGACCCAGGAGGTGTGTTCTGGGATTTTCCATCTCCAGCAAGGCCTAGTTGGAAACGCACTGGCCTAGGAGTTGGTGGACTTTGGCTTTCATCCTGATTCTTGTTACTTGCCTGCTAGAGTAACATGGGCAAGTCACTTAACTTTTCTGTACCTCAGTTTCATCATCTTTAAAATGAGGATTAAATAACTATTCTTTCTCCTACTTAGGTTATAAACCCCATGTAGGACAGAGACTATATTTGGCCTGATTGTCTCTTATCTATCCCAGTGTTTAGCATGCTTGGCATAAAATAAATGCTTAACAAATGCCACACATATTATTATTCTTTCATTGGAGGAACCATGCTCTCCAAAGTCACCAACAAACTCCTCATTTTTTTACTGTACTTGTTCAGTACTTATTATATATGCCAGGCACTCTTCTAAGTCCTTTGGTAGGTACAAGGTAATCGATTAGACACAGTCCATGTCCAACATGGGCTCACAGTCTTAATCCCCATTGTACAGATGGGGTAACTGAGTAACAGAGAAGTTAACTGACTTTACTAAAGTCACACAGCATACAGGAACCAGTATTAGAATTCAGTTCCTCTGAATTCCAGGCCCAGGTTTTTCCACTGGATTATGCTGCTTCTCCTCCTAACCAATTTCAAAGGACTCTCCCCTGTTATAATCATGTTCAGCCCCTCAAATGTCTTCCACTCATAGAGTTATTGGACATTGGTTTTACAGTCTTAATAACCTGGTATGTCTCCTCCTTCCTCTTCAACTGTGGAGGCTTTCCCTGCTTAATCTCACTTTCTATTTCCCCCACTATTTCCACTCCTGTTCATTCATTCATTCATTCATTCATTCATCATTCATTCAATCTTATTTATTGAGTGCTTACTGTGTGCAGAGCACTGTACTAAGTGCTTGGGAAGTACAAACTAGCAACATATAGAGATGGTCCCTACCCAACAATGGGCTCACAGTCTAGAAGGGGGAGACAAACAGCAAAACAAAAGAAGTACATAGGTATCAATACCATCAGAATATAATTATAGCCATATATTTATCATTAATAAAAATAAATGTAGTAAATGTGAACAAATAAAATGAATAGAGTAATAAATGTGTACAAATATACACAAGTGCTGTGGGGAGGGGAAGGAGGTAGGACAAGGGGTGCGGCGATGGGGAAGGGAGAAGGAGGAGGAGGAGAGGAAAAAGGGGGGCTCAGTTTGGGAAGGCCTCCTACAGGAGGTGAGATTTCAGTAGTGTGTTGAAGGGAAGAAGAGAGCTGGTTTGGCAGATGTGTGGAGGGAGGGCATTCCAGGCCAGAAGTAGGACGTGGGCCAGGGGTCAATGATGGGACAGGCAAGAAGGCACAGTGAGTACGTAGCGGGAAAGTAGTGGAATGTGTGGGCTGGGCTGTAGAAGGAGAGAAAGGAGGTGAGGTAGGAGTAGGTGAGGTGATGGAGAGCTTTGAAGCCGAGAGTGAGGAGTTTTTTCTTGATTTGAAGATTTATAGACAACCACAGGAGATTTTTGAAGAGGGGAATGATATGTCCACAGCGTTTCTGTGGAAAGATAATCCTGGCAGTAGAGTGAAGTATAAATTGAAGTGGGGAGAGACAGGAGAATGGGAGAATAGAAAGGAGGCTGATGCAGTACTCCAGTCAGGTTAGGATGAGAGATTGAACCAGCAAGTAGATGGAGAGGAAAGGGTGGATCTTGACGATGTTGTGGAGGTGAGACCAGCAGGATGCTCAGGACATATTTCCCCACTGCTCAAAAAACTCCAGTGATTGAAGCAACATGGCTTAGTGGAAAGATCATGGGCTTGGGAGTCACAGGTCATGGGTTCTAATTCCAGCTCTGCCACTTATCAGCTGTGTGACTTCGGGCAAGTCACTTAATTTCTTTGTGCCTCAATTACCTCATCCTTAAAATGGGGATTAAGACTGTGAGCCCCACGTGGAACAACCTGATTACCTTGCATCTACCCCAGCACTTAGAACAGTGCTTGGTACTGTGTTTAACAAATACCGTCATCATCATCATCATCATCATCATCATCCATCTCTGCAGCAGAGAAACTCCTCACCATTGGCTTTAAAGCATGCAATGACCTTACCCCCTCATACCTGTCTTTACTACTCTCCTACTACAACCCAGCCTGCACACATCACTCCTCTAATGCTGTCTTTCTCACTGTACCTCACTGTCACCTATCTTAACACTGACCTCTCACCAACACCCTCCCTCTGGCCTGGAATGCCTTCCCTCCTCAGATCTGACAGACAATTGCCTTGCCCCACTTCAAAGCCTTACTGAAGACATATCTCCTCCAAGAGGCCATCCCAAAATAAGTGTCCTTTTCCTCCTCTCCCATTCCATTCTATGACATCCTCCCTTGCTCCCTTTATTAATCCTCCGTTCCAGAAACACAGCATTTATGTACATATCTGTAACTAATTTATTTCAATATCTGTCTCTCCCTCTAAACTGTAAGCTCGTGGTGGGAAAAGAATGTGTCTGTTTATAGTCATAATGTACTCATCTCCAAAGTGCTTAATACAGTGCTCTGCACACAGTAAGCATTCAATAAATACGATGGAATGAACGAATGAATAAATGAAAGGTGGGGGAAAGTACATAAGTATTCAAGAGGTAAGGACTCAAGTGCATAGGTGATGTACTAGGTAGGAAAATAGAGAGGGAAGATATTCTCCCTTGTACTTAGACTGTGTGCCCCTTGTGGTACAGGGACTGTGTCCAACCTGATTAACTTGAATCTACCCCAGCTCTTAAAGTCATTCATTCAATTGTATTTACTGAGTGCTTACCATGTACAAAGTAAGTACAATATAACAGCAGATACAATCGTCCCTACAAAAAACTCACAGTCTAGAGTCTTAAAATTCATTCATTCATTCAACTGTATTTATTGAGTGCTTACTGTGTGCAGAGCACTGTACTAAGCGCTTGGGAAGTACAAGTTAGCAACATAAAATGGAATTTGACCCATTGTAGGTGCTTAACAATTACCATCAAAAAAAAAAGGAAGATGAGAAATTAGTCAAGGAAGGCTGCTTGGAGGATTTATGATCTTAGTAGGGTTTTGAGGATGGGGAGAGAAGTGGTTTGAAAGATATGAAGGGACAGGGAGATCCAAGCAAGAGGGAGGGTGTGAACAAGAGGCTGATAGTGAGAGATATGGGAGTAAGGCTCAGTGACTAAGCTGGCATTAGAGGGGCAAAGTGTGTTGTCAGGGGGAGAAGAGTGAGGATATGTAGTGCGGAGAGAGCTGACTGACCACCTTAGAGCTGATGTTCAGAAGTTTCTCTTTGATGCAGAAATGGATGAACAAAGTTTGGAGGTCATTGAGGCATAGGGAGATCTAAGTAAAAAGTTGTTTTGGAAAAGCAATGTTGTCTACTGTATAAAACATGGGCCTGGAACCCAGAAGACTTAGTTATTAAGCCCAGCTCATCATTTGCCTGTTGTGTGTCCTTGGGCAAGACACTTAATTTCTAAGGGCCTCAGTTTCCTCATCTGGGAATTCAATACCTGTTCTCCCTCCTATTTAGCCTGTGAATCCCATGTGGGTCAGGGACTATATCCTACCTGATTAACTTGTATCTACCCCAGTACTTGTTTGTAGTAGTTAGAGTAGTGTAGTGTTTGAAACATAGTGTGTAATAAATACCATGAAAAAGTTGATCTAGACAACAAAGTGAAATGTGGATTGGAGAGAGGAGAGGCTGAAGCATGGAGGTCAGTGAGGAGGCCAATGCAGTTGTCAAGACAAGCTATGAAAAGTGATTAGACCAGCATGATGGCAGTTTAGCTGGTGAGAAAGCGATGGATTATGAAGATGGTATGGAGATAGAATTTATAAAATGTAGTGACTGGATGAATATGTGGTTTGGAAGAGAGCATAAATCAAGGATAATGCTGAGATTCTGGGCTTGAGAGGCAGGGAGGATGCTGATGTTGTCAACAGTGATGGAAAAATTGGGTCGGGGGAGGGTCTAGGAGGGTAGTTGAAGAATTCAATCAATCAATCAATCGTATTTATTGAGGGCTTACTGTGTGCAGAGCACTGTACTAAGCGCTTGGTAAGTACAAGTTGGCAACATATAGAGACAGTCCCTACCCAACAGTGGGCTCAGCACTTTTAAGATCAGAGAAGCTGAGCAAAGCTACCAGCATGGAGAGATCCAGCACCTTATATTATTAAGGATACTAGACATTGAGGTTGAAGGGTCCTAAGGCCAACATTGGGGTACTCAAATTGTATGTATGGGGAATATTGGAAGGAGCAGAGGATTGGGGTAGGGCAGGCTGTTCCTGCCAGTAGCACAAAAAAGCAGGTATCATGAGCCACACAATAGTAAATAGAACACAGAAGGATGATGGGGTCAGAACAGTCACAAGCAAAAGAAGGAACAATAGGGCTACAATAAAAATAGATAATCCCATCTCCACTATGAAGGCTATTGATATTGACAATATTGAAGGGGCAGGGAAAAATTCCCCAGACAACCAGCCCAACAACGTCATAGTACTGACCCAACCATGACACTTTGGCAAGAACTGTCAGGCTTTCAACCAGGAGACAACTTGAAATAAGTGGACACATCTCAGGAATGACACAAACTACCAGGCTGATGTCACAAGACAGGATGACCACCTGCAGGGAGGAATGAGGGAGGAGCAAAGAATGTTGGAAGAATATGAAAGGGGTCCAGAAGACAATGGTCTTTATTCTTTGGGCTGGAGTCCATTGGTCTCTAAACCATTGTACGTATAAGCCAGTAGGCTGCATTGTTGTGGACCTCTTGTTGCATCATCTCATTCTTGGATCGGTAATTATACCGGGGTTATGAGTAGGTTCTTTCTCTTTTTGGGGGGTGGTTTGATTATGGGAACCCCTGTAATGTTGCTGAAAGGCAGTGGTTGTCAGTATCATCTTGGCGTAATTGGCTCAGTACAGCCAGTGGGTATTGAGATCCAGGACTGCATTGGAAAGACAAAAGGGAGCACCTTATTTCCCAAAGAGGGCATATATTTTTTATTGATGTCTGTTAAGTGTTTACTATGTACCAGGCACTGTAGTAAGCACTTGAGTAGATTCAAGGTAATCAGTTGGACACAGTCCCTGTCTCACGTAGGGCTCACAGTCTTAATCTCAATTTTACAGGTGAAGTAACTGAGGAACAGAAAAGTTAAGTGACTTGCCCAAGGTTACAAAGCAGACAAATGGCAGGGCCAGGATTAGAACCCAGGTCCTCTGATTCCCAAGCCCATTCTCTTTCTCCTGGGCCACGTTGTTTATTGCAACATAAACATCCCCGAGGATACTAAACTGGTTCTGAACCGATCAACCGATCACACAGTATGGCAACTACTTGGGGATTCAAGTTATCCTATCCAACAAACAGGAGAAAGTTTTCAGGGTCTCTACTGAAGGAATGGGGAGGACCATATCTGGCTCCAGAAGATGAGTAACCTGAACTGAGTAGTTAGGTGGAGGAAGTTTTCAACCTAAAGTCCAAGTCTCAGGACAAGCAGAAAGCCACTATTCTGCCAGTACTTATTTCTGGGGTACAGACATTGTGAAGGGAGGGGAAGGGCCTCTGGGCATATGTTGCAGGGCTATAGGAGGTTGTAGAGCAGGAGAGAGTTCTGATAGATCATTCAATAATGTCCATTGATGTGATGAGCAAGAACCTTGGGGACAAATAAGTCAATTCATAACATCACCAAGATCTACCCTTTCCTTTCCATCCAAATCTCTACTACATTAGTAAAATCACTCATCATATCCCGACTAGATTACTGAATCAGCATCCTTTCCAATCTCCCAGCGTCCTGTCTTGCCCTACTTCAGTCTATACTTCACTCTGCTGCCCAGATAATCTTTCTACAGAAACGTTTTGGGCATGTAACCCCCATCCTCAAAAATTTCCAGTGGTTGCCTATCAACCCAAAACTCTTCACTTTAGAGAAGCAGCGTGGCTCAGTGGAAATAGCCCGGGCTTTGGAGTCAGAGGTCAAGGGTTCAAATCCCGGCTCTGCCACATGTCTGCTGTGTGACCTTGGGCAAGTCGCTTAACTTCTCTGAGCCTCAGTTACCTCATCTGTAAAATGGGGATTAAGACTGTGAACCCTGCGTGGGACAACCTGATCATCTTGCATCCCCCCAGCGCTTAGAACAGTGCTTTGCACATAGTAAGCACTTAACAAATGTCATCATTATTATTCTTATTATTATTCAAACCTCTCCATCATCTTGCCCCCTCCTTCCTCACCTCCCTTCTTGCCTTTTACAGCCCAGCCTACACACTCCACTCCTCTGCTCACACACAGGACACTGTGTGTGTCCTTCTCACAGTGCCTTGTTCTTGCCTGTCCCCTCATCATCCCCTGACCCACGTCCTATTCTGGCCTGGAATGCCCTCCCTCCTTAAATCCACCAAACTAGTGCACTTCCCACCTTCAAGCCTTGCTGAAATCTCACTTCCTCCAGGAGGATTTCCCAGACTAAGCCCTCCTTTCCCTCTGCTCCCCTCCCCTCTGCATCACCCCCATTCACTCCCTCTGCTTTATCCCACTCCTTGCCCTACAGCACTTGCATGTATAATAATAATAATAATAATGATAGCATTTATTAAACACTTACTATGTGCAAAGCACTGCTCTAAGTGCTGGAGAGGTTACAAGATTGTCCCACGGGGGGCTCACAGTCTTTATTCCCATTTTACAAATGAGATAACTGGGACACAGAGAAGTTAAGTGACATGCCCAAAGTCACACAGCTGACAATTGGTGGAGCTGGGGTTTGAACCCATGATCTCTGACTCCAAAGCCCGTGCTCGTTCCACTGAGCCATGCTGCTTCGCTGTATATGTGCATATGTACGTATCTATAATTCTATTTATTTATTAATGATGTGTATATACCTAAAATTCTATTTATTTATATTGATGCTATTGATGCCTGTTTACTTGTTTTGATGTCTTTCTCCCCCTTTCTAGACACGAGCCCATTGTGGGCAGAGATTGTTTCTATTTGTTGCTGAATTGTACTTTCCATGCACTTACTATAGTGCTCTGCACACAGTAAGCACTCAATAAATACAATTGAATGAATGATTGTAAATGGATTGGATTGGATTGGGTTGGATTGTACTGTATTGTATTGTATTGTAAATGATTGTAAATGGAAGGAGAAGAGAGGGAGCTGTAGTTAGAATTGATCAGGTAAAAGGAGAGCTCCAATGAGCTCGGAGGGAGGTGGAAAGTGAGTACATGTTCCCAGAGGAAGTCTCCAGAACAGTGGCAGACACCCACTCTGTATCTGGATGTGGGACCAGCTATTCCTCCAGAGGGATATCTGGTGGTAAATAGATCTAGTGGAAAGAGCACAGGCCTGGAACTTAGAAGACATGGGGGTTCTAATCCCAGCTCTGCCACATGTCTGCTGTGTGACCTTGGGCAAATCACTTCATTTCTCTGTGTCACAGTTACCTCATCTGTAAAATAAGAATTAAGACGGTGAGCCCCATTTGGGACAGGAACTGCATCCAATCTGATTAGCTTGTATCTAGCCCAGAGTTTAGTAAAGTGCCTGGCACATAGTAAGCAATTAATGAAAACCATTAAAAAAAGAAAATCTTGGAGCCCCATATTTCAGCCATTTGGTTGGAGGGAGGATTCTACCAGGTGAAGAAGTGGTGTGGACCTTATTTGGAGTTATTAGGATAAGTGGGGGAATAAAAAAAATGACTCCACAGCTAGGGGATCACTCCCAGCCTACATTACAGAGGATGCAAACTTGGGTAAAAGCAAGGCAAGGAACTCCCACCATACACTGTAGGATCCCAGGGCCCATGCCACAGGAATTGGATGTTGGAGATCCAACTCTGTTGTATTGTGCTTTCCTAAGTGCTCAGAACAGTTGTTCTGCACATAGTAAGCATTCAGTAAATACCACTGATGGACTGATAGTCTCTTCGAGGCCTGGTCTCACCTAATACCTACTGAGAACTCACCTCTTTCAGGAGGCCTTCCCAGACTGAGCCCCCCCATTCCTCTCCCCCTCCCCATCCCCCCCCACCTCCTTCCCCTCCCCACAGCACCTGTATGTATATTTGTACAGATTTATTGCTCTATTAATTTTACTTGTACGTATTTACTATTCCATTTATTTTATTTTATTAATAGTTTTCTTTTGTTTTCTGTCTCCCCCTTCTAGACTGTGAGCCCGCTGTTGGATAGGGACTGTCTGTATATGTTGTGAACTTGTACTTCCCAAGTGCTTAGTACAGTGCTCTGCACACAGTAAGCACTCAATAAATACAACTGAATGAATAATACCTGAGAATCTCAGTGCCCAGTTAGAATGGGGTGGGGACTTTGATGAGGCACATATGTAGAATTCCCTAAGTAGAGCCTATGTATGATGGAGAAGGAAAAGGGACCCCCCTGGAGCACCAGAAGAAGACTCTGATGCAATAGGGAAGCTTTGCCAGATGCAGCACTCCATGCAGGGACAGGTTACAGACCTGATCTCAGACAACAGACAGTGGCTATAGAGGGAAAACCCCAGTCCTGAGAAAAAGGAGAAAATGTATTGGGTCCCCACCAGGCATGGTAAGACCATTGGTGACCAGTGGTTCCAGGGATCAAGATTCCCAGATAGCATGACAACCTGGAGATTTGACCTGTCCCCAAGCAGTATGTGGCACATATAACTTTTCCCATGGGGATAGATGTTATCTGTGCAGATCTCCTAAAAGAGGGACTGCAGCAGTCCCCTCCACTGGGACTTCTGACCTGGGGCCACCATAGGGAGGCCCCAACTCCCGGGCAGGGGTGTCACTTCCCCCTTGTCACCTATGAAGCCCCTGGATTTTGGGGAAAGGTGGTGGGTGCATCTGGAGCTGTGGAGAAGCAGTGGGTACTGAGCTGGAGAGTCAGAGAACCTGAGTTCTAATCCCAACTCCACCACTTGCCTGCTGTCTGATTTTGGGCAAGTCCACTTAACTTCTCTGTGCCTTGGTTCCCTCAATCAATCAATTAACCAATCAATCCTATTTATTGAGATCTTACAGTTTGCAGAGCACCCTCATCTGCAAAATAGGGATTCAATACCTGTTCTTCCTCCTACTTAGACTGTAAATCCCACGTGGGACGTGATTGTCTTGTATCTACTCCAATGCTCAGTACAGTGCTAGGCAGTTAACAAACACCGCATTTATTATTATCATTATTATTATTATTATTATCATTATTATTATTATTATTTTTCCTGTTATTATTATTTAGGTTCTGGGACATCAATGAATATATTGCAAACAGACATCCCAGAGAATCCCATGTGAACCATGGAATGATCAGGCACTGGACGGGGGAGACAGTTCAATGTGAGTAAGCAGTGGACAGTTCAGTTTAGGTCAGGTCAGATGATATCCCAGTGGATCTCTTATACCCTTTAGTTTATTCTGGGATAGCATGGGTTGAGAGGAGCAGTGGTGGACCTGGCTAATTGGTGTGTGTGGTGGGGACTGGATATGGGCTGTCTGAGTGGCAGCAGGTGTGTTCTGCAACTATAGAGGGAGTTCATTAAACCGTGACCATCAAGGCTTTGTCCCCTAAGATCCCCATAGGTTGGAGGAGAGGTGGGGGGTCGGTTACTGGGCAAATGATGATCTCGATCTGGAAGCAGGAGTTACAGGGATCAGGTTGTCCACTAAGGGATGCTGGTTTGGACAGCAGGGGCAATACAAGATCCTAGGGGAGGTTCAGAGGGACATGAAGACGACTGCTGGACAGAAGATATATAAAGGAGTATGACTCTCCTATGAACACCCCCATATGGCCAGTGAGGAAACCTAATGTATCTTGGAGACTGATAGACTACTTGGAGCTGAACAAGGAAACCCATGCACTAAACACCCATGCACTAACCATCATCATGGCTGGTTATTGGGACAGAATTGCCTGTGCTCAAGGGAAAGTGAACTGGTTTTCTGGAACTGATGCCACCAGTAGATTCTGGAGCCTCAGACTTGCAAGGCCCAGCCAGAGGAAAATGGCTTTTACCTGGGAAGGACCAGACTGCCCCAGCTTTTCCATAACTCTCCCTCCCTATTCCACCAGTAAGTGGCCAGCATCGTCAGACATAGTTGGTCGACTATGACCAGTAAATGATGAAATTCTCATTTGGGAAAGGAAAGAAAGGAAGTGATTAGAATAGACTGCTTTTCCTGTAGGCTCTGGCTGAAGTGTTTGCTGAGGCTGAAAGAGTATGAAGAAAAGCTTGCACCAAGGGAACAAGCTCCCTTTTGGAAGTAAGGACCAGTACAGTCAGTCAGCAGATCCAACCAACCCTGACTGGATAAGGCTTTTAGAGGCTCTACCTTACCCTTCCTCACAGAAGGTTCAGTCTCGGTTGGGTGTGGTGGGTTTATGTGGTACCTTTGTTCCAGGGTGCAGCGGGTAGAAGCTTCCTTGTGCGTGGCTTTGAAATCTGACTCATTTATTTGCTCCAGAATATTTACTGCGTGCTTACTATGTGTAGAGCACTATACTTAGCACTTGGGAGAGCATAATGCAACAATTAACAGACAAATTCCCTGTCCACAACGAGCTTACAATCTAGCATTCAAGTGGAGCTATGCCTATGAGGGTGCCTAGTTGGAGCTCAAGTAGCAGCAGAAAACAGCCCTAGCCCTTGCAACCCTCCAAGTAACTGGGCTGTATCCCCATCTCATTTAAATACGTGAAGATGGATCCCAAGATCCCGCTGCAGCTGTGGAAGAAACCAACTGGAGGATGTACTATTCCTCTGTAACTTGCAGCTCAGAAACTTTCTGCAGTCGAGCTGAAGTTCGATAACTGTGAAATGGGTATTCTGGTTGAGTACTGGCAACTGAAGAATTGAATTGCAATTGAAAAATTGTTGGCATATCACAGAAGACCAAAAGGTGATCATCATTCAATCAATTTTATTTATTGAGTGTTTACAGTGTGCAGAGCACTGTTCGAAGTACTTGGGAGAGTACAATATATCAGTACACTGTGAGCCCATTGTTGGGTAGGGACCGTCTCTATAGGTTGCCAACTTGTATTTCCCAAGCACTTAGTACAGTGCTCTGCACACACTAAGAGCTCAATAAATACGATTGAATGAATGAATAGAATAGGCACTTTCCCTGCCCACAGTGAGCTTGCAGTCTAAATTGATTGGATCAGCCAATCCAGACACAGCCCCATAGCAATGGTTTGCAGCGGTGAACTCCTCAAGTCTGGTTTCTCCACCCTGAGGCTCACCAACGGTTCATGGCCCTATCTAACCCTTACCTCCATTATAGAACCCTGGAAGCTCCCTATCAGAGGTTCTGGAGTCTTCCAATCTCAGGAGGCCGATGCCAGACAGATGGGCAGATTGGACTGGACTACCACCCTTGAGCCAATCAACCCTGGCACAATAACCACCTCAGAAAACTGCTGGTGGTTTGATAGGTCCTTCCACTCTTGGCCTGATGGTTCGCAGACTGGTGTCAAGATCAAGATCCCTTGACTAGATCAAGATATGGGAATCAGCTGAAGAAGTGTGCCTCGTCCTCACTGTGGCTCGTTCTTGCCTGTCCGACCATTGACCCCTGGCCCATGTCCTTCCCCTGGCCTGGAATTTCATTCAATCGTATTTATTGAGCGCTTACTGTGTGCAGAGCATTGTCCACACATACGCCAAATTAGGTATTTTCCTCCCTTCAAAGCCCTACTGAGAGCTCACCTCCTCCAGGAGGCCTTCCCAGACTGAGCCCCTTTTTTGCTTTCATTCATTCATTCATTCATTCATTCAATCGTATTTATTGAGCACCTACTATGTGCAGAGCACTGTACTAAGCGCTTGGGAAGTACAAGTTGGCAACATCCTCCTCCTCCCCATCCTCCCCCCGGGCTACCTCCTTCTTCTCCACACAGCACTTGTATATATTTGTACAGATTAATCACTCTATTTATTTCACCTGTACATATTTACTCTTTTATTAATTTTGCTAATTATATGCAAATACCTATAATTCTATTTGTTCTGACGATTCTGACACCTGTCTACATGTTTTGTTTTGTTGTCTGTCTCCCCCTTTTAGACTGTGAGCCTGTTTTTGGGTAGGGATCATCTGATATGCTACCAACTTGTACTTTCTGAATGCTTAGTACATTCATTTAATCATATTTATTGAGTGCTTACTGTGTGAAGAGCACTGTACTAAGCGCTTGGGAGTACAGTGCTCTGCACATAGTAAGCACTCAATAAATACGGTTGAATGAATGAATGAAAGAAGTGGAAGTGGTTACCCTGGTTTTTACATTGCAAGTGAGTCATTGCTGCCATTCCCGTGTCACACTGATAACTGATCCAAACTCTGTTTTCTTGAGGCAATTCACTGGCCTGGATGGTGGGAAGCCCATAAGTGGGTTGGCACAGATGGAAAAGCACTCAGGCACAGCAGATGGTGGAAGATGGCAGCTGTTCTGCCCGAGAAGGTACCAAGCTGTCCACGACTAAAATCAAGGTCCATAACTCCTCTAGATAGAGAACTGTGGAATCGAACTAGGTTGATGTCTTGGCCAAAGCGGGCAAGGGAGAAGTTCCCACTTTCATGAGGTCCTCCAGTATTGGAGAATGATAACCGGTCACCAGCTGATAGGGGCCAATGGAAAAACCCTCAGACAAAATCTACTACCTTGGGCATCAGGGCAAGTTGAAATGATGAACCATCCCAACAAAACAGAACCGTGACAGATGTTCTTGATCATGAAAGAACTGGACAGTTGTCCTACCCTTCATTCTGATGTACATCAGGAATTGATCAACAGAGTCATCGGGATATTCTCCATTCCCCCTGATTTGTTGGAGACAGATGACTGGACGGGAAACCCTATGGGGGCATGGTAGCTCCTTCACCATGGGACCCCACATCGGAAATAGAATTTGGACAAGTTTTGGCTTCTCAAGCAGTGGAAGCTAACATAATTTCAGTATAAAAGATGGGCCAATACTAGGACAACCTGGCATTTCAGACCCTGCCTACTAAGGGAGCTATGGAATTTTCTGGAGGAGATTGTGTGACACATGCAAAGCCAGGAAAGATTCAATTTCCCCAGCCAGAGTGGACAGGTCCCTTCATGTTTACATGTAAGATGAGTCAATTTCTGTACAGTTGCAAGAGGTCCCTGATGTAGAAAAGGAAGGGGGTGAGACAGGGGTGGTGAATAGGGGTGGAGCAGCTTATATTGTTTCCTTTCAGGTCCATTCCTCACAACATCGATGCTGCAGTTACTTCTATGCCATGCCCTTGCGACTCGGGAGTGGTCATGAAGAATCGATGAGGTTTTCAGATGGCAGTGGAACCCAGAGAACACTAAAGTATCTTGGAAAAAAGTTGTACAAATGCCACAAAAAAGAAAATTAAACAAACAATCCATCAATTGATCAGTGGTATTTACTGAGTGCCTACAATGTGCAGAACACTGTACAGTCCAACAAAGTCACCAGGTGTGTTCCCTGTCCACAATAAGCCTACAGTCTAGACGGAGAGACATAAATAAATGATAAAGAAAGGAGTTTACCAAAACCTGCCGGTCTCAGCTCCGCAACATTGCCAAGATCCGCCCTTTCCTCTCCATCCAAACCGCTACCCTGCTAATTCAAGCTCTCATCCTATCCCGTCTGGACTACTGCACTAGCCTTCTCTCTGATCTCCCATCCTCGTGTCTCTCTCCACTTCAATCCATACTTCATGCTGCTGCCCGGATTATCTTTGTCCAGAAACGCTCTGGACATATCACTCCCCTCCTCAAAAACCTCCAATGGCTACCGATCAATCTGCGCATCAGGCAGATTTATTTTACTTGTACATTTCTATCCTACTTATTTTATTTTGTTGGTATGTTTGGTTCTGTTCTCTGTCTCCCCCTTTTAGACTGTGAGCCCACTATCGGGTAGGGACTGTCTCTATGTGATGCCAATTTGTACTTCCCAAGCGCTTAGTACAGTGCTCTGCACATAGTAAGCGCTCAATAAATACGATTGATTGATTGATTGATTGAGTTATATGATTTAAAGATATGTACATAGGTGATTGGAGGTTCATCCCTCCCCCTTTTCAACTCTCCCTCCCCCGCTCTCAATCCTCTCTGCCACTCTCCCATCCTTCCCTGCAGTATGTTCAGATGAGGTCTCCTCCCTCCTGTCAAGTGCTACTACATCCACCTGTGCTTTGGACCCCATTCCCTCTTATTTTATGAAAACTCTTGCCCCTTCCTTCCTCCCTTCCTTAACTTCCATCTTCTACCACTCACTCTCCACTGTTTCCTTCCCCTCTGCCTTCAACACTACAAGCTCACACAGTCCTTAGAGATATGATATCAAATTTGGCCTCCAAACCAACAAAACACTTGAACATTAAGCTTCTGCAGAATGAAGACATCCACCTGCAATTTTGTGGAAACATCACAGCAGCCCCGCTGAAAAGAGAAAATTGAACTACCAATCACTAACATATACAGCAAACTGGCATTTCTCCACAGTGCTCATTTACAGGAAGCTACCAAAATATTGGGCATGTCCAAGTGAAGATATCAAGAAGATTAGATGCACATGACTCACAAATATAAGCCTAATTTCTATGAAACATCAACTTTGCTAGCAGCAACCTGTGGCACCCATGAACTCGGGAAGTAATAAGGCTTTCAAGGACCTACACCTCAACTTGCAAACCAAATGAAGGAACGTTTGTAACTCGTGGTGGAATGACAAAGCAGAAGAGGTCCAGAACAATGCAGCCCACCCTGAAGCCAAAGCTACACTTGGCTAGTGGCATTATATAGCCCTGAATATACCATCCCGGTACCTCTAAAGAGTGAAGGTGGTTCCAGTCTCATCACATACAAGGAGAAAATATTAAAAAGATGGCAAGAGCCTCCTCAACACCCCGTCTACTGTTGAAGACAAGGTTCTTCAAAAAATACAAGTCTTCCGAAGTGTGAAGACATGGCACTTGTACCAACTTAGGGGAATTCATTGCAACAATCAGAGCTCTGATAATTAAAAAAGCCACCTGAAACCCACAGCATGCCCGCTAAAATCCACTACTGTGGAGGGGACTCCCCCGATTAAACAGTTACACAAATTCTTCTTCAACAAATGGACCTTGTAGAAATTGACACAGAAGCTTAAAGGTGCCAGCATCCTAAGAATAAAGGCTAAATCTCCACCATAAGGCTATTCCTAACCACGCCCTCATTTCCTCTTTTCACCCTCCTTCCTCTTCTCCCCTGTTCTCCATAGCCTATGCTTAGCTTGGTCTGGATGTCTGTATGCCTTAATTGTTTTATATTCACCTGAGGCACAGAAAAGTGACTTGCCCAAGATCATACAGCAGACAAGTGGCTAGGCTGGGTTTAGATCCAAGTTCCTTTTGCTGCCCAGGCCTGTGCTCTACCCACTAAGTCATGCTGTTTCTCATGCTTAACCCCCAAATTTTGGTTCTGAGGTAAGAAGTTTCTTTTAATGTGAGAAAATATGATATTTAAGAGGTGAGCAGAAGTGGACTGTGGATGCCAGATACTTTAAGAGCAGGGCATGTGGAATCCCCACATTGATCAGGAAACCTTTCAAATACCACATTCCCAAAAGCATATTGATTCTATTGTTAATAATGGAGATTCTGAAAAATGCAATTGCTATTACTCAGATCCAAACACTTGCATCTTGCCTTGACTACTTCATCAGCCTCCTCGTTGACCTCCCCGCTCCTCATCCCAGTCCATACTTCACTCTGCTTCCAGGGTGATTTTTTAAATATATTTTAAATATATTTTTTCTTAAAAAAGTAAAAAATAAATAAAAATTCAGTCCTTGTCTCTTCACTGCTAAGGAACCTCCAGTGGTTGCCCATCCACCCCTGAATCAAGCACAAACCCTCACTATCAGCTTTAAAGTACTCAATCCTTTCTCCCTGCCACCCTTCTCTAATGTCCTACTACAACCCAGCCTGACCACTTTGCTACTTTAATGCCAACTTACGCACTGTACCCCAATTTCATCCATATCATTGCCGACCCCTTGCCCAAATCCTTTCTCTGGCCTGGAACTCTCTCCTCCACCCTCTATATTCAACAGACCACCACTCTCCACACCTTCAAAATCCTACCAAAATCACTTCTCCTCCAAGTGGTCTCCCCCGATTAACCCCTCTTTTCATCATCATCATCAATATATATTGAGCGCTTACTATGTGCAGAGCACTGTACTAAGCGCTTGGGAAGTACAAATTGGCAACATATAGAGACAGTCCCTACCCAACAGTGGGCTCACAGTCTAAAAGTGGGAGACAGAGAACAAAACCAAACATACCAACAAAATAAAATAAATAGAATAGCTATGTACAAGTAAAATAAATAAATAAATAAATAAATAAATAGAGTAATAAATATGTACAAACATATATACATATATACAGGTGCTGTGGGGAAGGGAAGGAGGTAAGATGGGGGGATGGAGAGGGGGACGAGGGGGAGAGGAAGGAAGGGGCTCAGTCTGGGAAGGCTTCCTGGAGGAGGTGAGCTCTCAGCAGGGCCATGAAGGGAGGAAGAGAGCTAGCTTGGCGGATGGGCAGAGGGAGGGCATTCCAGGCCCGGGGGATGACGTGGGCCGGGTATCGATGGCGGGACAGGCGAGAACGAGGTACGGTGAGGAGATTAGCGGCAGAGGAGTGGAGGGTGCGGGCTGGGCTGTAGAAGGAGAGAAGGGAGGTGAGGTAGGAGGGGGCGAGGTGATGGAGAGCCTTGAAGCCCAGGGCTTCTCCTTCCCCTTCCCCTTCTCCTTCTCTCTTGTGTCATATATACCCTTTGATCTGTACCCTTCGGATACTTGATATTCAAGCCCCTCAGCAGTTATGTGCATATCCATAATTTATTTTAATGTCTATCTCCCCCTCTAGACTGTAAGCTTATTGTGGGCAGGGAATGTGTCTGTCAACTCTGTTGTACTGTACTTTTCCAAGTGCTTCATACAGTGCTCTTCACACAGTAAGCACTGAATAGATACGATTCCTTAAGGGAATTATGCACAAAAGCTACATGGATTTAAATTGAGGGTGGCAGAATCAGAATGAATTATTAAATTGACTTATGCCCATTTTGGTAGCAAAAGTGTTAAGAAAAATTGAAATCAGAAATTGCATAATAATAATGAGTAATTAGTTTATCCTAACTACTGAGTTATATTCAAGATAATCAGACTGGACATGGTGTCTGTACCACATAGTGCTTATAGCTTAATGAAAAATTCATTTGAGAGAGGGAGCTAACCCTAATTTGTAAAATGGGGATCAAATAGCTTCTTTTCCTTACCATTTAGACAGTGAGTTATAATGAGGTTCGGAGATTGTATCTGACCTGATAGTTCAATGGCATGGCACATCGTAAGCACTTACCAAGTAACACCAGATTATTAATAAAAAATGATGCAAGGATAGAAATTGAATTTAATCAGATAAAACCCTGAAAATCAATCACTGCTGATAACCAATCTTAAACATAAATTTTCATGTATTCCCCAGTGCCATCCTTGTAGAATGTGGGGAAGAAACTCCTAATGGATTAATAATAGTGTTAATATTAAATGAGTTTGATCCTCCTTACTACAGGGTCTGAAATTAAATAATTTACTTGTGAACTACAACTAGATTGGCACTATTTCTGGAGCAGCACATCAAATCTACTCCTTAATTTAAGTGGAGGCTATGTTCAGCTTCATTGATTAATTTTCTAGTAAGTAACAAACGTTGTTCAATTCCATATTTTACTTGCCTGGGAGTGGTCAGTTCTGAAACCAGAACAGAAAAGGAAAAGAGCCTAGACTTCTAGACTGTGAACCCGTTGTTGGGTAGGAATTGCCTCTATCTGTTGCCAAATTGTACTTTCCAAGAGCTTAGTACAATGCCATGTGCATAGTAAGGGCTCAATAAATACAATTGAATGAATGAATGAAAAACAGTGATGTACAAATCATTGTATGCTGACATTTCCCTTGTCTCTAATTCAGGTAGGGGATGGAGGCAGATGTTTGTCTCCACCTCTAGAGTGTAAGCTCTTTATGGACAGGGATCACGGCTACAATACAATGCAATATGAATTGTACTCTCCCAAGCACAAAGTATAGTGCTCTGTACACAGTGAATATTCAGTGAATACCAGTGATTGATTATGGCAATTACTGAAGTAACTCATTACCTTTTTATTATTATTATACATTATTATGATAATATGTGTAATGGTATTTGTTAAGCACTTACTATTCATCAAGCATAGTTCAAAGCATTGGAATAGAGACAGGTTAATCAAGTTAGCTACAGACCCTGTCCAACAGCAAGCTTACCATCTAAGGGAGAGAGAGGAGAGGTATTTAATTCCCATGATCCAGGAGAGGAAACGCTAAAAGACTTACCCAAGGTCACTCGGCAGACAAAAGGCAGAGCCACGATGAGAACCCATGTCCTTTGAGGTCCAGACCTATGCTCTTTCCTCTGCTTCTTATTAGCCTATAGCTTGGCTGCGAAGGAATATAATCAACCAATGCTTCTGGAATCACAGTGTGACTTCAGACTACAACATGGCACAGTAGACATGATCTTTACTGCCCATCAGATACAGGATAAGTACAGAGAACAGCATCAGGATCTCAACATATTTTTCATATACCTCACCAAACCATTTGATACAATCAGCAGATCTGGTCTTTGAGAAACAAACTTAGCTGCCTTGATAAATTCATCTAGATTTTGTAACTATTTTGTGACAGCATGGTAGGCCAAATTAAAACACAAGGCACCCTGCTGATCCACTCCCCATTGCCAATGGACTAATGCAGGGATGTGTAGTGTATCCTGTTCAACTTATTCAAAACAGCCGTGATGAAATAATGGAATAAGAGAATTGCATGCACCTCTGGAAACTCATCCAATTAAGCAGATTTTGAGCATCACCTAAAGTCTTAGAAACCATTATTCAGAAACTACTCTATTCAGAAGACTGCATACTAGGAGCCCACATCAAGAAGAAATGTAAATTATTATAAATCACATAAAGTATTTGACTGATTCAGCCAAGAATATGTTGATGATATAGCCAAAGAAAACCGAGGTGATGTATCAATCTGCACAAGAGAAACCATACATAAAACCAAATATTCACCTAAGCAATACAGAGCTAAATTTTGTCATGGAGTTCTGCTACCAAGACAGCAATCAATCAGTCAATCAAAAGTATTTATTGAGAACTTTCTGTATGCAGAGCAATTTACTAAGCACTTGGGAGAGTACACTACAACAAAGGTAATAAACACATCCCCTGTACTCAAGGACTTTACAGTCTAGAGGAGAAGACAGTCATTAAAATAAATTATGTATACGTATGGATGTATGGAACTCAAGGGTACAGATATAAGTACATAGGAAATATGTACTCCCTTTAGGGAGAGTAAACCGGGGAAATAGCTTAGCCAGGGAAGGCCTTTCAGAAGAGATGTGGGGCATGATGGCCTGTTTTATATGAAGGGGGAGGTAGTTCCAGGCCAGACAAAGGACATAGGAAGGAGTTTGGTGATGGGGTAGATGAGATCAAGATACACTGAGTAGTTTGGCATTAGAGGAGTGGAGTGGGCAGGCTGGGTAGAAATCAGCAAGGTTAAGGTAGGAGGGGGGCAAGCTGAGAAAGTGATTTAAAGCTGATGTGGAGGAATTTCTTTTTGGTGCAGAGGTGGATGGGTAATCACTGGAGATGCTTGAGGAGTGTGAAGATGTGAGATGAACCTTTTTTTAGAAGAAATAATCCAGGCAGCATCAAAGTAAAGTAAGGGCAGGAATGAGTGAGGACAGGAGGCAGGAAGTCTAGTGAAGATCTAATGTGGAAATTAAGGCAGGTTGTGTTAAATGCTTGGATTAGTGGGGTAGCAGTTTGGATAATTTGGATGGAGAGAAAAGGGAAGATTTTAGAGATGTAGTAAAGGTAGAACTATCAGGAATTGGTGCCAGATTGAATACGTGTGTTGAATGGTGATAGAGGATAACGCCAAGCTTTTGGGCTTGTGAGGCAAGGAGGCTAGTGGTGTATTCTACAGTGATGGGAAACAACGATGGAGAACAGGTGTGGGGAGATGAGGAGCTCTGTTTTGGACATGTTAGATGGAATGTCAGTGAGACAATTAAGTAGCGTGTCCTGAAAGTAGGAAGAAATGAAAGACTGCAGAGAAGAGAGGTCAGAGTTGGAGATATAGATTTGGGAATCATCAGCATAGAGAAGGTAGTCGAGAGCCATGGGAGGTAATGAGTTCTGCAAAGGAGTAGGTGTAGATGGAAAACAGAAAGGGGCACAAAACTGAGTCTTGGAGGGCTCCTACAATTAGAGGGTGGGAATCAGAGGAAGAAGCTCCAAAAGAGATTTAGAATGAGTGGCTAGAGCGTTAGGAGGAGCAACTGGAGAGGATAGTGTCAGTGAAGCCAAGGTTAGATAATGTTTCCAGGAAAACAGTGGTCGACAGAGTCCAAGGAAACTGAGAGGTCAAGAGGATTATTATGTAATAGAAGCTGTTGGATTTTGCAAGAAGAAGGTCATTGATGATATTAGAGGGGCAGTTTCTGTGGAGTAAAGAAAGCGGTACCCATATTGGAGGGAGTCTTGGAGAGAATTGGAGGAGGGAAGTGGAGGCGGTGGATGTAGACAACTTACTCAGGGAGTGTGGAGAGAAATGGTAAAAGAGAGATGGGACAATAACATGTGGGGACAAGGAAGAGTCTATTTAGACTAGGGGTTTACATGAGTATGTTTGAAATGAGTTGGGAGGAAGCCATTGGAAAGTGAATGATTGAAGATCAACATCAGGAAGGGAAAAAGGGAGGGGGCAAGTCTTGCTAAAGATACAATGATCGTCAAGTAGAAAAATGAATCAAGAAGGACAACGTGTTCTTTAGGAGACTGTCAAAATATATGTGGCAGCATGGTATTAGAAGCCAGATCAATCTAAAGGTCTTCAATGTTGTTGTGCTGACCAATATTCGCTGCAGCTAGAGAAGACCTAGACCACATACAGGTGCCAGATTTTGAAATTTGAGCAGTTCCATCAAAGTTTCTTATGGACCATACTCAATATTAAATGGTAACATAGGATCACAAACATTGAAGGTCTGGAACATAGTCTACTCCCATCAAAACTATTTTCACCTAAACACAGTGGGCTTTTTTCTTGTCCCACAGTGATGTTTTCTCAACATCCCATGCCCTCCATCTCTCTCTTTTATTTCCTTTGAAGCCAATTTCATCCATCTCTAATACCCACTCCAATTACCATGCATTATCACCTACCACCCCACATGCAGAAGCATTTTGATGCCGTTCTCACATTCCTTTTTATAGTACTCGTTAAGTGCTTTCTATGTATCAAACACTGTTCCAAGCATAGGGGTAGGTCATGTTAATTAGGTTGGACACAGTTGCTGTTCCACATGGGGCTCACAGTCTCTCTAAGTAGGAGAGAGAACAGATATTGAATCCCCATTTGACAGTTGAGGAAATTGAAACACAGAGAAGTTAAGTGATTTGCCGAAAGTCATACAGCAGGCAAATGGTGGAGCTGGGATTAGAACTCAGGTTCTCTGACTCCCAGGCCCATGCTCTTTTCATTAGGCCACACTGCTTCCCCTGATTCCTGATTCCATCTCTCCATATCCCTACACTGATCCTCAAGGACTTCAAAAATCTATTTGGAAGCTCCTGAAGATCTCCCAGCCTCCATGACACCTCACTTACTCACCAACCTGGAAACACGATTGATCTCTTTCTCTGTAGTCACTGTACAATCTCTAATGTGTCTCCGAAGGAGGTGCAATTTGCATAAGAGGTGTTTGTTGGCACTGCCTTCCCCTGACAGGCATATGTTGCAATCTGAAACTGGCCTGGTGACCACCACCCATTCATTGCCCCTCTGGGCCAGAGGGCAGTGGCCTCAGTGCTCCCTGGTCTGGGGGTCGCCACTGTCTCAGACAGCAGCTGGCTCTGAAGTGTTCATTTATTTTGTTGATTTTTTGAAATAAGAAGAAAACAAACAAATGGCGTCTTTCAGTGCTTTCCTGCTTTCCTCGTGCTGGGCTGCTGGAGAGACAGAGCCTGGGCAGCATGAACTGTCCTGAGGAGCTAGGACTCTTCTGTTTGTTATCCTTTCCTGCTTTGAAGGGGAGAGAAAAGGCCTTCCCTAATCCAGAGCCGAGTGTAATATTAAAAGTATTGATGTTACTTTTAAGAGCTTACTAGGTGGCAGGGCTAATAATAATAACAATGATGATTTTTTTAAGTACGTACTATGTGCCAGACACTGAACTAAATGCTGGGGTGGATACAAGTAAATCAGCCCGGACATGGTCCCTGTATCACATAGGGCTCACAGTCTCAATCCCCATTTTACAGATGAGGTAACTGAGGTCCAGAGAAGTGAGCCTCAGTCACCTCATCTGTAAAATGGGGATTGAGATTGTCAGCCCCATGTGGGACAGGGACTTTGTCTAACCCGATTTGTTTGTATCCTCCCCAGGGATAGTGAATAGTAAGCACTAAATACCACAGTTATTATTATTATTGAAATGTCTTGCCCAGGGTCACACAGCAGAGAAGCAGGGAAGCTAGGATTAGAACCCATTACCTTTTGACTCCCAGTTCCATGCTTTATCCACTACGGTTCACTACTTCTCTTGGGCTACTGTATATGGAAATGGACCCACTTTGCCATTGCCAGAGTAACCTTTCCACCTCCTGGTCCAGAAGTAGAAATCTCACTTAAGCACATCTGTGCATTCACAAAGCCTGGCAGCAGTAGCAATAACAGCAGCAGCTTGCACATCCCTCTGGGAAAACCCAGCCTGTCTCCCTCCCCTCCTACAGTCTCAAGTGTGGCAGCAGCCAGGCTAGGGTCTCCTCTGCCACTGCCATGGTGGTTAGCTTCAGGTTCATCTACGAAAGCTTCAGTTTCAGAGGAAGCCATACACTTGCATCTCCAGCGTACAGTTCATTCACCCTCATTTATTTATTCATTCATTCATTCAATCGTATTTATTGAGCACTTACTGTGTGCAGAGCACTGTGATAAGCGCTTGGGAAGTACGAGTTGGCAAAATATAGGGACGGTCCCTACCCAACAGTGGGTTCACAGTCTAGAAAGGGGAGACAGACAACAAAACCAAGCATATTAACAAAATAAAATAAATAGAACAACTATGTACAAGTAAAATAAATAGAGTAATAAATATGTACAAACATATATACATATATACAGGTGCTGTGGGGAAGGGAAGGAGGTAAGGCGAGGGGATGGGGAGGGGCAGGAGGGGGAGAGGAAGGAGGGGGTTCAGTCTGAGAAGGCCTCCTGGAGGAGGTGAGCTCTCAGTAGGGCTTTGAAGGGAGGAAGAGAACTAGCTGTGCGGATGGAGGGCATTCCAGACCACGAGAAGGACGTGGGCCGGGGTTCGACGGCGGGACAGGCGAGAACAAGGCATAGTGAGGAGGTTAGGGGCAGAAGAGCAGAGAGTGCGGGCCGGGCTGTAGAAGGAGAGAAGGGAGGTGAGGTGGGAGGGGCGATGTGATGGAGAGCCTTGAAGCCGAGAGTGAGGAGTTTTTGCCTGATGCGTATGTTGACTGGTAGCCGCTGGGGATTTTTGAGGAGGGGAGTAACATACCCGGAGAATTTCTGCACAAAGATGATCCGGGCAGCAGCGTGAAGTATAGATTGAAGTGGGGAAAGACAAGAGGATGGGAGATCAGAGAGGATCTGAAGCAGTAATCCAGTCGGGATATGATGAGAGATTGAACCAGAAGGGTAGCAGTTTGGATGGAGAGGAAAGGGCGGATCTTGGCGATGTTGCAAAGGTGAGACCGGCAGGTTTTGATGACGGATTGTATGTATGGGGTGAACGAGAGAGCAGAGTCGAGGATGACACCGAGGTTGCGGGCTTGTTAGCTGGGAAGAATGGTAGTGCCGTCAGGGCAGGGTTTAGGAGGGAAGATAAGGAGTTCAGTCTTGGACATATTGAGTTTTAGATGGCGGGCAGACATCCAGATGGAGATGTCTTGAAGGCAGGAAGAGACACGAGCCTAAAAGGAGGGAGATGTAGAGGCAGGGGCAGAGATGTAGATTTGGGTGTCATCAGCATAGAGATGATAGTTGAAGTCGTAGGAGCGAATGAGTTCACCAAGGGAGTGAGTGTAGATAAAGAACAGAAGGGGACCAAGAACTGACCCTTGAGGAACCCCTACAGTAAGGGATGGGAGGGGGAGGAGGAGCCCACAAAAGAGGATGAGAATGAACGGCCGGAGAGATAAGAGGAAAACGAGGAGAAGACGGAGTCTGTGAAGCCAAGGTTGGATAGCGTGTTGAGGAGAAGCGGGTGGTCCACAGTTTCGAAGGCAGCTGAGAGGTCGAGGAGGATTAGGATAGAGTAGGGGCCTTTGGATTTGGCAAGCAGTAGGTCATTGGTGACCTTTGAGAGGGCAGTTTCCGTGGAATCTAGGGGACGGAAGCCAGATTGGAGGGGGTAGAGGAGAGAATTTAATGCTCTGCATCATACCTCCACCCTACCAGAGGCTTCATTCTCCCTTTTCCACCAGTCCCCAGGGATTCCCAAGGTCTTTCCATGCCATTCAATGATGGTGGTGGAATAGAAGACTCAACAAGTTACCAGGCATGAGGGAGACATGACCTTAAGAGATGGGACTGAGCTCTCCCCAATTCACACCTGCATGAGAGAGACTGTAGCATGTGGAAGTACCGATGACCCATCAGATGAGTGGGAACCCTCCACCACTGTCACCGAGGAGGTGGTGGTCACTTTCCTATCTCTGCAGGAGAAGAAAGCCCTGCCTAAGGAATTAGGTGGGACCCCTGGAGACTGGAATACCTTCACATGATGGTTGGTAAGGGTGAAGCAAGCAATGGTGGAATATAGTTTTGCTGAACTGGACAAGCTGTGGAAAGTTTGTTAAGACCCAAGACAGTGGGGATCTTGGGAGGGGAGGGGGTTGTCCAAACAGTTTAAAAAGTGGAAGAAATGTGGTTTGGGATATATAGCCTGACTGCTGGAATTGGGATGATGAGGCCACAAGAGGGAGAACATCCACAGGCCCGGTGGACAGGATCCAGGTGTGGGTTTGAACATGGGAGGATATTCAGCTGGACTCAAATGGGGTCGTACCTCCCTGTCTGGAAGAATGGAAGGTGGGCTCATTGGACTGGCCACACTATGAGGAAGTCCCCATGGAAGCATGGAACAACCTTATTGATCCTGAACCTAGGAGGGAATTGGAGATGTAAAGTGGAGACTTGGTAGCATAACAATTACAGAGTTACCTGGCTAAAGCAGGGGATTTGTGGAGAAATAAGATGGTAGAAAAGAGAGCAATAGTTGGGGTGTTGGGTGCTGCACTAGAGATGCAAACCCAGTAGCATGAGCTAAAGAGCACACTAGCCAAACTTTCTGGAGAATGTTGGATGGATTCATAAGAGCCGAAGCAAACACCACAAGCCAACTGAGCAACCCACCTGGGGACCATGGCCGAGGGAAAGAAGGCCTAGTATAATTATGAGACCCAAGGATTGGGTTTGTCCCCAAGAGGCATGTGGAACACATAATTGTGCATGGAATGACAAATGTTTTCGATGTGACACTATATGACTGAGTTCTGTGGGGCTCATCTGGGAAAAGTTCCAAGAGGGAGAAGAAAAATGTAGCTATGCCAGCAAGGCTGAAATCCTTAAGGAGTGATGGGGGTGTTGTCCCAGCTTCTCCAAGAAACTGGGTTGTACTGGAAGATCCTGGATAGTTGGGAAGATAGCAGGTGAAGCAGCAGGACATGGTCTACGGAAAGGAGCTGCCAGCACAGGCACTTGGATCCCCTTGGTAAAGTGTCGGGTTACTCTGGGGGGCAGAGTATGAGGGGACCTGGCTAGACAATGTGCCACATAACCTGTTGGACACCCCGAGGAAAACACTTTATCAGGCGTCCCACTGACTGGAAAAGCAGGGAGGTCAATGATTGTATAGCTGTTGGTTCTATAAAAGCAAGGAAAAGTGGGGTGATGCCAGCTGCCTGGGAGAACATTGTCAGCTGGGTCAAGGACAACCTGGAATTTGGACCTCTTTCTGAAGAATCCATCATCATCCAGGAGAATGGCCAAAACTCCAGAGACAGTACTGCCTTCCACCTGAGGCAAGTGTTCCAGTGTTTGGGGTCAAAGGGGGACCCCTGGAGGTCCCTCCACCCCTGGAGGTCCACACAGCCTGGTGGGAAATGAACGGTGCCTTGCTGAAAGCACCCTGCTGTATTGTGTTCAGGAAGGAAAACTAGTGTTCCTGTACTGTGCAGAGAAGCAGGATACACTTGAGGCGGCTGCTTCACTGATTAAAGAAGAGGATAATCAGTCAGGGCACGACGGGAAAAGGAATACTGTGAGCAGTACCCAGAGTGATGGATTCCAAGAGTGCTCCTGGTAGTACCAGACTTTCTGTCCTACTGGACAAGGGATGGCCAGATGAGAATGCTGACTTCTACCCTCATGAGACCTAAAGTGGGAGGAACTTGAAGGGCCTAGATCTGCACTTTCTAAGAACAGCACCACTGCACTGGAAAAGTGCAAAATGTAGCAGGCAGAGACCCACAAAGACCAAGGCAACCCCTGGCAGTAGCACCATATCAGTTCCAGCCTGGAGAGTGGGTAATGTACTCCAAACCAGTTAGAGCTGCATTTCTGACTCCACTGTAGGCCTTATAATAATAATAATAATAGTATTTGTTAAGCACTTAGTATGTGCCAAGCACTGTTGGAACAGCATGGTGTAGTGGATAGAACATGGGCCTGGGAGTCAAAAGGTACTGGGTTCTTATCCAAGCTCTGCCACTTCTCTGCCGTGTGGTTTTGGGCAAGTCATGTTACTTATTTGTGCCTCAGGTACCTCATCTGTAAAATGGGGATTGAGAGTGTGAGCCCCATTTGGAATAGTGCCTGTGTCCAACCAAATTTGCTTGAATCCACCCCAGCAATTAGTAGTACTATGACTGGCATATAGTAAGCCCATAACAAAAACCACGATTATTATTTTTATTATTATTATTATATTATTATTATTATTATGGCTTCTACATGGTGATGGGTCAGGTTGGACCTGGGATTAATAAACTACAAGGGGTTCTAGGAGACCCTTTGTTTGCCCATATGTCACAAATGAAAAAATGATTCCCTGGCAATAGCTAGTGAGGCTACACTGAACGTACTTTGTGGTTTGGGTGCACAGAAGTGGAAAACTATGCAGAACTTTATGAATATGCTCCTTTCTTTTGGGAATAAGGGGAGGGAATTTAATGTCCGAACCACATAGTATCGGGTTTTGGAATTTATGGGATTGGTTTGCTAATTAGAGTAAAAAATGAGGGACTGTTTCTCTCGCCCTCTTCAGGCTTGACCTCCAGGGCAGAGAGGTGAGCCCTGCATGGTCTCTAACACAGAGCCCCACCCAAAGAGCCTTTGCTGCCCTGGCATTTTTCCACATTGTTCTTTCCCCTGTTTGGCTCCAAACCGGTCTGGGTTGAGCTCTGTCATCGTGTGGGGAAGGGGATTGAAGTAGCATTATTGCCCCCGAGGTCCAAGGTGGCCCGCAGTGCAAAGCGGGGTCTCCAACTTCCTGTGCCCCCGCCCACATGGCTCTAAAATGGTGGATTAGGCCATGAGGTTGAGATCAACGGACCGTTGGAGGAAGGACTAAGAATGATGAACAGAGACCATTGGAGAACAAGGGATGCCAACGTCATGCTCAACCATCAGTGAGAAACCGTAAAACCCGTTGGACAATACAGGGGCTAATGAGGCTGCCGATTGCTGGCCCACATCCTATCTCTGGGCCAGAATGTCCTCCCTCTTCGAATCTGCCAGACAATTACTCTCCCCCACTTCAAAGTTTACTGAAGGCACATCTTTTCCAAGAGGCCTTCCTAGAATAAGTCCCACTTTTTCTCATCTCCCACTCCCTTCTGCGACACCCTGACTCACTCCCTTTGCTTTTCCCCCATCTCCCTGACCTGCAGCACTTATGTATATATCTGTTGTTGGGTAGGGATTGTCTCTATCTGTTCCCGAATTGCTCAATAATGTGATTAGATGAATTAATTAAATTTTATTTATTTATTTTGATGTCTATTTACTTGTATTGATCTCTCTCCCTCCTCTCACCTCCCATCAGACTGTGAGCACATTGTGGGCAGGGATTGTCTCTCTTAACTGCTGTCTCATACTTCCCAAGCACTTAGTTACAGTGCTGTGCACACAGTAAGCACTCAATAAATACGATTGGATGAATGAATGAATGAATGACAGTACATAGAAAGTTCATGACAAATGCCAAATAAATGGAAGAGCGAGTCACTAATAAGTCAATCCAGGTATCACACAGTTCAGCCTGCAGGATGCAATACCCTCATCCAATAGTCTCTGCTTTTCCTCTTCACATCTTCCTCCACCCCAACCTATGTAACCTCTGCTTGGACTCAGATTTGCTGGAAAAGAGACTATTTAAATCACGCTATTTGTAACATGGCACAGAACCTGAACTGTGAGGTGTTTCAGTTCAGTCAGATAGTCAACCATCACCATCTGCTGGCTGTATCTGCAGGCACTAGTTTTCTAGACCAAGATATTGTTCCGGTGTGTCTAATGGCACTTACCTAATTTATCTTATTAGGTACTTACCAACTATTAGTATTTCCAGGTTGTGCTGGTCCAAAAGAGCATGGGCTGGAGGTGGTAGAGTGGATAAGAAAAAGAAAGGCTTTTTTCCATTTTTTCCATTAGGTGAGAAATGTACAGATAAATAAGGACTCAGGTACTTCTAGGGAAAAATAAACACTTGCAATGTGGCTTTCCTAAAATCCAGGTCATATAGGCCTTCCCCATATATAGAAGGTGCTGCATTAAGGTCAGTCTTTTATCATCCAATGGTCATCCAAAAGATAGTGTTAAATCTTTGCTAGAGAAATGTAGGGAAGAAAAGAAAAGAAAAGCAAAACTACATATCCCATGGAGGAAAGGGCCTTGATTCCTGACCTCTTTAGGGAATGGCCTTGGTTGGAGCCAAGCCCTTGGCTGGTCTTCATAAAAATGGAAGTATCTCTCTCTCTCTCTAATTGTGGTATTTGTTAAGCACTTAGAATATGCCAAGCACTGTTTTAAGCACTGGGTTGATGCAAGGTAATTGGGTTGTACACAGTCCCTGTCTCCCATGGAGCTTACAGTCTTAATCCTTATTTTGGAGATGAGATATCTGAGGCACAGATAAATTAAGTGACTTGCCCAAGGTCACACAGCAGGCACGTGGCAGAACTGGGATTATAATCCAGGTCCTCTGACTCCCAGGCCCATGCTCTTTCCACTAGGCCATGCTGCTTCTCTTCCTCTCCTCCTCCCTCTCTTCCTATCTCTCCCTTTCCTTCTCTCTTTCTTTGTTTCTCTCTTTCTCTTTTTATCTCTCTTTCTCCAGTCTCCTGATTCTGGATGAGGAACCGCTTCAGTGGTGGCTTCACAGGCTAGGCCCTCTTCCTTTCGAGTGAACTAATTCCTAGATAAACTAGAGAATAGGGTGTTTAATATGTATTTGAAATTTCCTTGTTTAAAACATTGTTTACATTTACTCTTTTGTATCCTTTTCATCTGTGCTTCTGATGTAAATATTATTAGCTGGAAGACATGATAAATCAACTTTCAGTAGTTCCTCAAAGTATGAAGGCAGAGTTTCATTTCAGATTTCAATATCTGATATGGGACAAGATGCAGCTAGAAGCAGCATACTCTGGCCAAAAAAGCAATGCTTCTACCTAAATCAGGATGTTTCAACAGCATTATGAGTTCATCCTAGGGTGACAACTCATTCTCTGGAGAATGATTCCTTTCCCACCTAAGGTCTGTTCCGTTTTGGTGAAGGGGGAAGACAACTCCTAAATTCCATCATGCTGCAACACCACCATGTTCCATAATGCTTCTCTCCAAACTGCTGATAATTTTTTCCCCTTTACTGATTCAACGTTCTCAAGAGGTAGTGGGGTAGAAATTCCCTCCAAATACGCCATGAAACTGAAATCCAGCACAGAAAAATAACAGTATCAAGATTACACTGCAAGTTAAGGTTCAGCCAATATTCTAGCATAGATATGTTAGAGCTCCTTGAACGAGTCGCCTACACCCGCTGCCTCGAATTCCTCAACGCCAACTCTCTCCTCGACCCCTTCCAATCTGGCTTCCATCCCCTACATTCCACTGAAACTGCCCTGTCAAAGGTCACCAATGACCTCCTGCTTGCCAACTCCAACGGCTCCTACTCTATCCTAATCCTCCTCGAACTCTCAGCTGCCTTCGAAACTGTGGACCACCTCCTTCTCCTCAACACACTATCCAACCTTGGCTTCACAGTCTTTGTCCTCTCCTGGTTCTCCTCCTATCTCTCCGGCCATTCATTCTCAGTCCCTTTGGCGGGCTCCTCCTCCCCTTCCCATCCCCTTACTGTAGGGGTTCTTCAGGGGTCAGTTCTTGGTCCCCTTCTGTTCTCTATGTACACTTACTACCTCGGTGAACTCATTTGCACCTACGGCTTCAACTATCATCTCTATGCTGATGACACCCAAATCTATATCTTTGCCCCTGCTCTCTCTCCCTCCCTTCAGGCTCGTGTCTCCTCCTGCCTTGAAGACATTTCCATCTGGATGTCTGCCCGCCATCTAAAACTCAATATGTCCAAGACTGAACTCCTTATCTTCCCTCCCAAACCCTGCCCCCGCCCTGACTTTCCCACCACTGTAGACGGCTCCCACTCACAAGCCTGCAACCTTGGTGTTATCCTCGACTCTGCTCTCTCATTACCCCTCACATCCAATCCATCACCAAAACCTGCCGGTCTCAACTCCGCAACATTGCCAAGATCCGCCCTTCCCTCTCCATCCAAACCGCTACCCTGCTGGTTCAATCTCTCATCCTATCCCGACTAGATTACTGCATCAGCCTCCTCTCTGATCTCCCATCCTCCTGTCTCTCCCCACTTCAGTCACACTGCTGCCCGGATCATCTTTATGCAAAAAAGCTCTGGGTATGTTACTCCCCTCCTCAAAAATCTCCAGTGACTACCAGTCAACCTACGCATCAGGCAAAAAATCTTTACTCTCGGCTTCAAGGCTCTCCATCACCTCGGCCCCTCCTACCTCACCTCCCTTCTTTCCTTCTACAGCCCAGCCCGCACCCTTTGCTCCTCTGCCACTAACCTCTTCACTATGCCTCGTTCTCGCCTGTCCTGCCACTGACCCCTGGACCCACGTCCTCCCCTTGGCCTGGAATGCCCTCTACCAGCACATCCGCCAAGCTAGCTCTCTTCCTCCCTTCAAAGCCCTACTGAAATCTCACCTCCTCCAAGAGGCCTTCCCAGACTGAGCCCCCTCCTTCCTCTCCCCCTCCCCATCCCCCCGCCCTACCTCCTTCCCCTTCCTACAGCACCTGTATATATTTTTGTACACATTTATTACTCTATTTATTTTACTTTTACATATTTACTATTCTATTTATTTTATTTTGTTAATATGTTTGTGTTTTGTTGTATGTCTCCCCCTTATAGACTGTGAGCCCGCTGTTGGGTAGGGACCATCTCTATATGTTGCCAACTTCTACTTCCCAAGCGCTTAGTACAGTGTTCTGCACACAATAAGCGCTCAATAAATATGACTGACTGAATGAACGAATGAATAGACTAAGACTTTCAAATAACGCCGTCTGTACTCACTGACTACAGCTCAGAGCTAACAAACATATTAGTTTTGCATTAGGTGAGTGTGATCTCTGGACTCCACCAGGCCACATAACCCCCTTCATGATCTCTCTTGACCCAAATGTCTGCCCTTCAAAAACTTAGAATAATCAGTTATCCCTCTAAGGACCAGTGTAAGGTATGCCCATCTAGACTGATTTGTGTCAGTGGTGAGCAACTCCCTCGTACCTTTACTGAGGCTTGTTTACTGCCTCAGACAACAGAGAGAAATGTCCAGCTCTGGAAGGTCATACCTATTAATCAATCAACCAATCAATGGTGTTTATTTAGGGCTTACAGTGTGCAGAGACCTGTGCTAAATGCTTGAGAGAGTTTAATACAACAGAGTTGGTAGATACATCCCCTGCCCACAAGGACCTTGCAGTTCAGTGGAGGGAGACAGTTAAAATAAATTATGGATATATACATACGTGCTGGAGGGCTGAGAGTGGGGTGACTATTAACTGTTTAAAGGCTACAGATCCAGTTTCCCTGAACATACCTCCACTTCTTCTGGCCATCTTTTCATCCATTCAATTCAAATTTATTGAACACATAATGTGTGCAAAAAACCATACTAAGCGATTGGGAGTCTAATAATAATGATGGTATCTGTTAAGCACTTACTATGTGTCAAGCACTGTTTTAAGCGCTAGGGTAGATACAAGTTAATCAGGTCAAATATAACAATAAACAGTCTCTCATTCACCAGTCCCCTATCTCTGTGCCACACGTATGTCATGAAGGAACATGGAACACTCTCCTAAATCCTCTCCATCAAAACAGGTGCTCACCGCTTCTTCAGAACTCCCCCCCCAGCTCAAAAGACCACCTCTTTAATGAAGCCTTGCCACCTGTCTCCAGGCACTGTCCACACTTCAGAAATCTTTTAAGCCCTATGCATATATTTGTTTACTTCAATTAAATGATTTGTCGTATTTATTGAGCAACTTCACATACCTGTTTTCTGTTTGTGTTATATATCTTTAGGTCTTTCTGTTGGTGACAAATTTTAGTCTATTTTCATTTTTGGGTGTCTGTGTCTGTCTGGCCTAACCCACAGGAACAGGAGTACAGGAACCGGAGTTTCCTTCCTATGTCCCTCTTGTGGGACACTGAGTAACAGGACATTCAGCTAATATTGTTGGCAGAGTGACGTGGGCAAAGTACCATTGAGAATCATCATTCCCAGTGTCTTTGTTCCCTTAATTTCCAATAAGAAATATCTGGTAATATTAGAAAGTTCCCATTTCCCAAAGCTTTTGGAATATGGTCAGCCCCTTACCTGCTTTGACCAGGTGGTTGTATAGGACTTTCTCATGTCCAATAGTACCATAAAGAGTTGTGCTTCCAGGAAAAGATGGATTTCTTAAGTCTCTTGCTCCAGGCCAAGCTGATCCCTACAACAGTGGATCCTAGTAAGAAGCACCCAACTCAGGCTCAATTTTCTCTATGCATCTGAAGGAACAAGGCCCATCAATCAGAGGAAGACAGTACACTAGGCCCCTAAAGATGGGGTTTTGCCTCTGGCCTCACATTCCCTCAGAAAGATGCAACATAGGGCATTAGTGTCCGGAGAATAGGTTGGGTGATGGATAACAAAAGGGTTAACATGAGTGCCACTCAATGGGTGGGTTAGCCCACTAGACTAGGATGAAAAGCTGTAAAAATAGATGTGGAAGGATAAAGATAAGGTAAAATCAGAATACAAAGCTAGCACATGGAAAAATTATGAGAGCTAGCACAAACCCAGTAGAAAATATAGGGCAAATGTTGCCCTTAGCTTCACCTGCAAGAGTTGACCATGACTTGACACAGAACTTAGCCCAACATACAATCTTTTAAAGGGGTGTCTAGAGGAGGGTCATGAGTTCTAATTCTGGCTGTGCCACTTGTCTGCTGTTTGACCTTGGGCTAGTCACTTGACTTGTCTGTGTCTAAATTCTCTCATCTGTAAAATGGGGATTAAGATTGTGAGTTCTATGTGGGACAGGGAATGTGTTCAACCCGGTTATCTTGTATTTTTCCCAGCACTTAGAAGAGTGCCTGGCACATAGTAAGCACTTGATAAATACTGTAATCATTATTATTACTATTATTATTATTATTATTATTATAATTAGAGTAGGGGCTGGCATTATGGTGAAGGAGCCAGTGAGTATCAGGGGAGCCAAGAAGGATGCAAAAAATGAGAAAGGGGACTAAAACGTTCATATTGTGTGCTTGTAATTAATCCTTCTTAATACAGCTGCCTGAGTAATACATCTTTGATAATTAATGTAGTCTGCCGATCCACTCTGTTTAGCACTTAAAACCAAGCTCATCCAAAATCCGGACTCCCTACAGCACTTGAGAGTGCCAGCAATCAAGTCACATGTGATGATACCTGATGCACCATTTGAGTAATATGCCAAGGTTACCCACACCTAGATGTTATCACGATCTCCAATTACAGCGACAGTCTTTGTGTTCTTATCCCAAGTCCCTCTGAACATGGGCACTTCATCTGAGTCACACAACTCAGGGGCAAGGAACTGCAGTGGAGGGAAGTTGGGAGCTGAAAGTACAAATAAAGGACATTAAGGTCTCTTGAGTATGATCCATACTGGACAGATGGCAGACCAAATGAAAATCAGACTGTCAGGTATAAAATTAGATGAACAGCTACCCAGTGGGGCACCCAACTCTTTGGACTCGATGGAACTTACAGATTCCGGACAGACAAAAGTGGGTAGAAGCAAACTACACAACCTGTCAGAGAGGAATCGGTGGTTCTGGTTGCTCCCCAAAGTCAGTGCTTTGCCTGGGGAACTATCTGTTGACTTTAGCCCCTGAAAGACCTGAAAATAGAGTGCGGGTTGATCCTTGGAGGTCTTTTCCTTCCCTGCTCTCCAGAGAGTTATTATTACATTTCCCCAAACCCTGGAGTTTCCATGCAATTCCAAGTTGTAAAATTAGGCAGGCAAAGCTCAAGGATAGTACAGAGTAAACCCAGGAAATCCACTTTAAGGATCCCCAGAGTGAGATTCAAGTTAATGTACGTTAAATCTGGGGATCTGGTCTGACAAAGGCCCCAGAGGTCCTCCAGTCTGCACCCAAATTCATCCCCAGAGGTTTTAAACTCCTCCTCCCCTGAGGCCTGGCAGTAAATTTCCAGTTTGTTCTGGAATCCCAGCTACACTTCTGCCTTAGTTCTCCACTTACTACTGCAAGGCAGGAAACTCATATGAAACAGGCCAATGATAGAGACCCATCAAAGGCTCATACTGATTTATTTCTGGTTTCCTTTGACCTATCTTGAGTGGTTTTGTGGCCTCTAATAATGTCTGCTTCTATGACAGGTGAATTAGTTTTGAGTTAAGACAAAGAATGGACATTTATTTAGACCCTTCCTTGCAGGAACCTGGATTGTGATAATATCAAGCATTCATTTCTCAGCAGAAGGTAACACAATAGGTAAGTTTCATCAGGAGGGTAGTTGGTAAGGTATTTATTTCTCAGTCTAAATAAGCAAATGGGGTTCCCCCCACCCCATTTGTCTGGTGCTCAACTGCAATAAAACACTGAGAGATGATCACCAAACTTCCATATTGATGGGAAAGTAGCATTTCATAATTATCTCTATCTTCAAAGCCTTGAAGGCTCATCTCCACCAAGAGGCCTTCTCTAAGTCCCCATTTCCACTTTTCCCATTCTCTTCTGCATCACCCTGATTTGCTGTCTTTTATTCATCCCTCGCTCAGCCCCATAGCACCTATGGAAACATCTATAATTTATTTATTTATACTAATGCCTGCCTCCCACTTCAGACTGTGAGCTCTTTGTGAGTGGGGAATGTATCTACAATTTTGGTTATACTGTACTCTCCCAAATACATAGTGCAGTGCTCTGGACACAGTAAGCGTTCAATAACCATTAATGATTTATTGATTGATTAATCTAATTGTCCTGCTCTTGTCAGCCCCTCTAGTTTACTATCAGTAAAGGAATTTGGTAATTATCATTGAGATTGTTCATTAAGATGAGAGAAGATATTAGTGCATGTGGGGAGAAATTAATAAGAAATTGAAAGATCTAAATCAAGAAAGCCTCTTGGAGGAGATATGCCTTCAGTAAGGCTTTGAAGATGGGGAGAGTAATTCTCTGGCAGATTTGAGGAGGGAGGGAGGGCCTTCCAAGCCAGAGGTAGGACGTTGGTTGGGGTCAGCGGCAAGACATGTGAGACTTCTAGACTGTGAGCCCGCTGTTGGGTAGGGACCGTCTGTATATGTTGCCAACTTGTACTTCCCAAGCACTTAGTACAGTGCTCTGCACACAGTAAGCGCTCAATAAATACGATTGAATGAATGAATGAGTGAATGAATGAGATAGAGTCACCAGAGGAGCGAAGTATATGGGCTGTGTTGTAGGAGAGAAGTGAGGTGAGGTAGGAGGGGGCAAGGTGATGGAGTGCTTTAAAGCCAATAGTGAGGAGTTTTTGTTTGATACAGAGGTGGATAGGTAACCACTGGAGATTTTTGAGAAGGGGAGTGACATGCCCTGAACATTTCTGTAGAAAGATGATCGGGGCAGAAGAATGAAGTATAGACTGGAGGGTAAAGGACAGATTTTAGTGATGCTGAAAAAAATCCCCATGGGGGAAAGACACCAGTGCTGGAAGCACTGCAATAGCAGGCCAATGCATTGAGTGGTCAGAGAAAACTACCGACCCAACTCTCTGCTCCAAAAATCCATTTAATACATCATCCTCAAATCGATGACATATCAGATATTAAACTCATAAGAATATAGATACTACACCTGATCTTAGCCAAAAGGCAAAGTGCCATCATCATCATCATCACCATTGTTATCATCACCATCAATGTCTTTGACTTCAGCTTCTATATCCTGACAAGTAATCCTGTGTTGGCATATTACAGAATGTGTGTTGGGAGCATGTTCCTGCCTTAGAAGACAATCCCTTCTGGCTTACTATTTGACAGCAAAATTTATCTTTGGGAATCTTTAACAGATGCTTTCTATTCCAAGACCCTTGCACAAGTGGACATTTCTGCACCCTGGCTGGAATGCTTGGCCTTGGGGATGCTACTGCTCTGACTCTACCCTCTCTAGTGGATTCACATCCTCGGATGACTCTGGATCCCAAAGGTGGTTGGGGTATACCTTTTCATCATTCATTCATTCCGAAGTACTTATTGAACACCTCCTATGTGCAGAGCACTTTATGGTGTGCTAGGGGAGTGAAATAAAGGTAAATAACCTGGTCCCTACTTTTGAAGGGTTTACAACTGAATGTATTTACATTAGTCAATCAGTCAGTCAATCATATTTATTGAGCACTTACTTGGAAAATTACAGTATAACAATAAACAGGCACAACTCCCTACTCACAGTGAGCTTACAGTCTAGAGAGGATGACAGAGATAAATATAAACAAATAAATTTCAGATATATGCATAATTGCTGTGAGGGAACATGAATAAAGAGAGCAAGTGAGGGAGACGCAGAATGGTATGGGGGAACTGGAAACTAGAGCTCAGTCAGGGAACGTCTCTAAACAGTTTATAAAGCCTGTCCAGTGTGACTCTGGACACTTATGATTCTGCAAAGGGGTTAGATAACTCTGCATACCAATTTTTCCATGATGCTGCTTTTCAGAATTTCAATTTTTTCGGGGCTATCTTGTTTGATTCACAGATCTCACCCAATGTCCATATACTACGTAACCTGGAGGAGTAAAATCCAAGAGAATCTTAAGAAATGAGGGCTTCCCTAGGATCCAAATGTTTGTGTAGAAGAAATCTTTAGAGTCTCTCCTGGTCAGTCAGTCAGTTGGTCAACCATATTTACTGAGTGTTTACTGTGTGCAGAGCTCTGTACTAAGCAGTTAGAGAACAATAGAACAATTGACAGTCACATTCCCTGTCCTCAGTAAGCTTGTAGTCTAGAGGGGGAGGCAAACATTTATATAAATAAATAAATTACAGATATGTAGAGAAGTGCTGTGAGGCTGGGAGGGGGGATGAATAAAGGGAGCAAGTTAAGGCAAGAACAGAAGGGAGTGGGAGAAGAAGAAAGGAGGGCTTAGTCAGGGAAGGCCTCTTGTAGCAGATGTGCCTTCAGGAAGGCTTTGAAGGTGGGGAGAGTAATTGTCTGTTGGGTATGAGGAGGGAGGGCATTCCAGGCCAGAGGCAGGATGTGGGTGAGGGGTCAACAGCGAGATAGATGAGATTGAGGTACAGTGAGAAGGTTAACATTAGAGGAATGTACTGTGCAGACTGGGTTGTAGTAGGAGAATAGTGAGGTGAGACAGGAAGGGCAAGGTGATTGATTGACTTAAAGCCAATGGTGAGGAGTTTCTGTTTGATGCAAAGATGGATAGGCAACCACTGGCAGTTCTTGAGGAGTGGGGAAACATGGCCTAAATGCTTTTGTAGAAAAGTGACCTGAGCAGCAGAGTGAAGAAACAGGAGTAAGGGAGGTCAGCAAGGAGACTGGTGCCACAATCAAGATGGAATAGGATGAGTGATTGGATTAATGAGGTAACAGTTTGGATAGAGAGGAAAGGGCAGATTGATGTGATTTTGTGACAATCTATCCGACAAGATTAAGTAACGGATTTCATATGTGGGTTGAATGAGAGAGAGGGTTCAAGGATAATGCTATGGTTATGGGCTTGTGAGACATGTAGGATGGTGGTGCCATCTACAGTGATGGGACATGTTAACTTAGAGGTGACAGGAGGACATTCAAATAGAGATGTCTTGAAGGCAGGAGGAAATAAGAGACTGCAGAGATTGCAGACCTTATCCACATGATTATGTGAACTTCAATCATTACCCACCCTAGCCCAGCATCTGTGGCATTTGCCATATTACTCATACCCTTAGCATGACTCTCTAGGTCTTAGACTGGAACATGGGTCTGAAGAGCTGATAATTCTTAAGACCTGAGTCTCTTAGTGTTTGTTTCAAGAAGGCATTGGTCTGGGAACTACTTGCTCAAAGAAAAATCATTACTGTCATCGATTCCCTCGCAAATTATCTTCCAGAGAAGGATGAGGTAGGATTCAGCAACCTTTTTTTCTGCCAGGGCACCTTCAAGGGGCTACTGTATGCCACTGACGTGAAAACTTGCAAGCTCTGCTTTGGGAACATGTCCTGTAACAGGGAAAGTCTGATTATTTTCATAGGATTCTTGGCCCCTTAGACACTTTTTTAAACATTTTTGTTAACCTTTTATTTTGTTCAGGGAACTATATTAAGTTCTGGAGTAGATACTAGACAATCAGACTGTACACAGTCTTTGTTCCCATGGAGCTCACAGTCTCAATTCCCATTTTACAGATAAGATATCTGAGGGACAGACAAGTTAAACGACTTGCCCAAGGACACACAGGAGACAAGTGTTGGAGCTGGGATTAGAGTAAAGGACACGTCTGTGGGCTTGAATGTAGCACCTCCTCTGTGGTGAGTTTAGGGTGTCTGATCTGCTTTTAGCAAGGCCCCATCACCTTGTGCTTTTCATTGCCTCTCCCTTTCCATAAAGATTGGGAAAGTCCCTTCTACAAGTGGGATTCTCCTTTGTTGCCTTTGCCCACTTGAGACTACTGCATTACTGACACCAAGGACTTAGGGAAAATGCCCTCTCCAATATGCAGCTGGAAAGTGAAGAAGAGGACACTGGGTGCCAGCTAATGCTTGTTTGGCTCTCTGGGGTTTTTCTATGAGTCAATGGTCATGGCCACCCTGGTAAGATTCTGGGCCCCAGATGAAACCCACCAGTGTAGAAAAATCACTTATGTTGGCCCATTGCCTTGCCCTGCTCACTGTAGGCCCCTCTGGAGTGATTTGTTCTTTCAGGTGGCTTGGCCAATTTGGTCTGGAACATTCTTCCCAAAAACCTGTCTCTCCACTCACAAAGCCCTCCTAATAGTCTACCTCTGCAACATTTTGCAGCCTAATTGACAGTACCCCAATTCTTACCAGTCCTTCAACCCCCTTCTTGCACTTGTGGCTGGATTCATGTACTGGCCTCTTCACTAGTCTTCCTGCCTCCAGCATCTGCCTCTCCTATAGAAATTACATTAGTGGTCATTAAAGGCTTACTATGAGCCCTGCATTGTGCAAAACACTGAAGGCAATGCAAAACAATCATATTGTGCACAACACCTGGGACTCACAATCTAAAAAGAAGGGAGAGAATGTATTGAATCCTCTTTTTACAATATGAGGAAACTGAGACACAGAGAGGTTAACTGAGTTGCCCAAAGTCACACATGCAAGTGGTGGACATGGCACTAGGAAGTGGGTCTTCACAGTCACAGTTCTATACTGTTTCCAACTAGATTATGCTACCTTCACTCTGCAATACACAGCACTGCACAGATTGCTCATGATTTTACTCTACAATCTTTGAAAAACCTCCTTTGGTTTTCTATTTCCCTTTGTGTCAAACACTCCTCACAGTTGGTTTCAAGGTTCTCATCTTCTTTACTCATGTCAAATTTTCTTTATCACCATCTACTACTCCCCATCTCACTCTCTTTGTTCCTTCCATGCTAACCATGTAACTATACCTCACTCTTGTCTCTCCCCTTCCATAATAATAATAATAATAGTATTTGTTAAGCACTTACTATGTGCCAAGCACTGTTCTGAGCGCTGAGGGAGATGCAAGGTTATCATGTTGTCCCAGGAGGGGCTCACAGTCCTAATCTCCATTTTCCAGATGAGGTAACTGAGGCACAGAGAAGTTAAGTGATTTGCCCCAAGTCACACAGCTGACAAAGTGGTGGAGTGGGGATTAGAACCCATGACCTCTGACTCCCAAGCCCATACTCTTTCCACTAAGCCATGCTGCTTCTATCCCCTCACTCACTCTATTTACTCCTCAGTATGAACTCCCTATCCCCCAAACCTCTAGACCACAGCTCATGTCAGTTTCAAAGCCCTTCTAAAATTCTGCCTGCTCCAACAAGCAGCAAGAGGCATGTCTACCACATAGAATTTATTTTTTCCCCTTCAATCATTCATGCATTCAATCGTATTTATTGAGCACTTACTGTGTGCACAGCACTGTACTAAGCACTTGGGAAGTACAAGTTGGCAACATATAGACATGATCCCTACCCAACAACAGGCTCACAGTCTAGAAGGGGGAGACAGACAACAAAACAAAACATGTGGAGAAGTATCAAGTCGTCAGAACAAATACAAATAAAGCTAGATGCACATCATTAACAAAATAAACAGAGTAGTAAATATGTACAAGTAAAACAAATAGAGTAATAAATCTGTACAAACATATATACAAGTGCTGTGGGGAGGGGAAGGAGGTAGGGTGGGGGGATGAGGAGGAGGGCGGAAGAAAAAGAGGGCTCAGTCTGGGAAGGCCTCTTGGAGGAGGTGAACTCTCAGTAGGGTTTTGGAGGGAGGAAGACAGCTAGCTTGGCTGATGTGTGGAGGAAGGGCATTCCGGGCCAGGGGGAGGACTTGTATAGATTTGTATAATCAATTGTGCAGACGGTTTTTTTATTATTCTACTTGTAACTATGGTAATGCCTGGTTCCTCTTTTGAGATGCACACTCCTAATGGGCAAGGAATGCATCTTGTGTGTTTCATTTATTTTATACAGTGAGATTTCAATAAATGCCATCATCACCATTTAATTATGTCCACCCTCATGTATGTATGCATTTCTGGTCCTATATTTGCCTCCCCCCTTTAAAATGTAAGTTCCTTTTTGACAGAAAAAGTGACTTGTGCTCCTGTTGTATCTCCAAAGAACAGTGCATTTTGTTAAGTAGGTGCTCAATGAATACCATTACCATTCAGGACTTAACTGGGTTTGCTGGGTGGAGGTAATCTGGCCCTCCTGCAGGAGAGTAAGAGGGCCTCAGCATCAGACTTCCCCCTTAATTGTCTGTTGGGTATGAGGAGGGAGGGCATTACAGACCAGAGAAAGGATGTGGGTGAAAGGTCAGCAGTGAGATAGATGAGATCGAGGTACAGTGGAAAGGTTAGCATTAGAGGAGCAAAGTGTGCAGGCTAGGTTGTAGTAGGAGAATAGTGAGGTGAGACAGGAAGTGCAAGGTGATTGAGTGCTTAAAGCTAATGGTGAAGAGTTTCTGTTTGATGTAAAGGTGGATAGGCAACCACTGGCTGTACTTGAAGAATGGGGAAACATGGCCTAAATATTTTTTAAGAAAAATGACCTGATCAGCAGAGTGGAGACTGGACAGAGGAGAGACAGGTCATCAAGGAGATTGATATCATAATCAAGGTGGGATTTGATGAGTGATTGGATTAATGAGGTAAGGGAAAATGGGAGTCAGAAGGACCTGGGTTCTAATCCCAGCTCTGCCACATGTCTGCTGTGTGATCTTTGGCAAGTCACTTAACTTCTCTGTACCTCACTTATCTCATCTGTAAAATGGGGGTAGACTGAGACCCATGTGGGACAGTGACTGTGTCCAACCTGATTCGCTTGTATTAGCTTCCCTGGCATTACGTAAGGCTTAACAAATACCATAAAAAATAAACGAAAAAGCAGTGAGTAAACTGGCACTACAGCAGCAGAGTCTGCGGGCTGGGCTGCAGTAGAAGATCAGTGAGGTAGGATGGGGCAAGCTAATTGAGAGCTTTAAAGCTGATAGAGACGAGTTTCTTTTTGAGGTGGAGGTGGATGGGCAGCCATTGGGGGTTCTTGAGAAGAGGGGAGACCTGGACTGAACTTTTTTTAGAAAAATGATTCACGAAGCAGAGTGACGTATGGACTAGAGTGCGGAAAGACAGAAGGCAGGGAGGTCAGCGAGGAGGCAGATGCAGCAGTAAAGTATGATAAGGGCTTGGGTCAGTGTGGTAGCAGTTTTGATGGAGCAGAAAAGGTGGATTTTAGCAATGGTGTGAACTCTGAATCAACAGAATTTAGTGACAGACTGCATATGTGGGTTGAATGAGAAAGGTAAGTTGAAGACAGCGCCAAAGTTATGGGCTTGTGATGTAGAGAGGATAATGGTATTGTCTACTGTGATAGGAAAGAGAAGGGGAGGACAGAATTTGGGTGGGAAGAGAAGGAGTTCAGTTTTGGATATGTTTAGTTTGAGGTGTCAGAGGGACAGCCAGCTAGAGATGTCCTGAAGACAGGAGGAAATGAGAAATTGCAGGGAAGAAGAGAGGTCAGGACTGGAGAGATGTGAATTGCAGAATCATCTGTATAGCAATGGTAGTTGCAGTCATGGGAGCAAATTAGTTCTCCAAGGGAGTGGGTGTAGTTAGAGAATAGAAAGGCACCAAGAACTGAGCCTTGAGGGACACCCACTGTTAGAGGGGAGACAGAGAAAGAATCAGCAAAAGGAACTGAGGAGAGTTCAGAGAGATGAGGAAAAACAAAAGAATAGTGACAGTGAAGGGGATATTGAATAAAGTTTCCAGGAGAAAGACATGGTCTACAGTTTCAAAGGCAGCTGAGAGGTCTAGGAGGATTAAAATACAGTAGAGGCCATAAGATTTGGCAAGAAAAAGGTCACTTGCTACCTTAGAAAAAGCAGTTTCTTTGGAATGAAGGGGTTGAAAGCCAGAATGGAGGGAATATAGAAAAGAATTTGAGGGGAGGAGGGGCAGAAAGGGTGTAAATATCTCTCAGTAACTATGGAGATAAATGGTAAGAAGGAGATGGGGCAGTAGCTGGAGGGATCAATGGGGTCATGGGAGGATGTTGTAGGATATTTGAAAGCAGTGGGGAAGAAGTCCAAAGTCCAAACCTTTAGTGCTGTGCTGTGCACAGAATAAGAGCCCAGTAAATTCAGTTGACTGACTGACTGCTTGGATCTGGAGTTCATATCCATGGACTACTGGGCCTGGGGCTGGCCCTGTATTCTTACCTAACCCCTTCTTCACCTGTCATTATTAGCAGTCATCTCTCTCCCTGCAGGACTCTTCCAAAGGTCGAGATGCATGTCAGCCAACCATTTATTTAGGGTTTTCATGTTCCTAGTATGTCCTGAAGAACATAAAGTGGCAGATGGAACAAAACCTGAAATGCTTGGACTGTTTTGTCTGAATCAAGAGGCCTGATCACTGTATCCCAGGCACACCTATAGCTCCACTATTGCACTGAGCGGTATCAGAAACCATTTGCTCTCCATGGGTGGAGGTTGTGAGTTGACTGATTTGGAGCACATCACTGATTCAGTCTCTCAGAGACTGTCTAGGGAGGGTGACCCAAGGACTGTAGACTGAAAGCTCCTTGTGGGAAGGGAACAGGTCTTCCAACTCTGTCACATGGTACTTTACCAAGCACTTAATACAATGGTCTGTACACAGTAAGCTCTTTGTAAATATTATTGATTGATTGGTTTATTGACAGCACCAGACCTGGCAAGATGCATATCAGGGCCTCAAATCACCTTCTGTCCCATGGTCTTCCCCTTGGCATAAGGTATCTGGCAGAAGGCTAATTTAAAATGTCAAAATATTGAGTCCCTCAGTTACCAGATCAGTTTTCTGTAGTTCAAGGTAGAGGTCTTCCCTCTGTTATCCATTTTCATCCTCTTCACCTGTTGCCCTGGAGAAAATTCCAGGGAAATGTTTACAACCAGTCTTTCAGCTGGTAGAACTCTGTAGAGATACCTTTTCCATTCCTCTGACTTCCTCTGACTTCAGGAAGAACTTTTGAGACTGTTGGCATTCCTGAGTATCCACAACTAGTAAAAATCCACATGGGACTATCCTTCCTTCCTCTCTCTATTCAGGGTTTAGCAACTATGATACATTGAAAGGTGGGCACAGGAAGATCAGAGGCATCCCACCTCAAGAAGCAGTATGGCGTAGTAGATAAGAGTATGGGTCTGGGAATCAGAAGGTCTTGGGTTCTAATCCCCGCTCCACCACTTGTCTGCTTTGTGACCTTGGGCAAGCCACTTCATTTATTTTGTGCCTCAGTTTCCTCATCTGTAAAATGAGGATTGAGACTGTGAACCCCAAGTGGGAAAGGGACTATGTTCAACCCGATTTGCTTATCTCCATCCCAGCGCTTAGTACAGGGCCTGGTACATAGTAATCACTTAACAAATACTATTATTATTATTATTGTTATTATTATCATTATTATTAAGAAGCTCTTTTTTGAGATCATTGACCTTGGCTGTACTCTCCTAAAGGTCCCAAGTGTCTGCCACAGGAGAGAAACTCTCATAATGGGGCTGTTATAGTTAACTTTGCCTGCTAACTGGAAGGATGCTGGTATCCTGACTCCACCTCTTGTCAGTCAGAAAGTCAGTTGTATTTATTGAGCACTTTTTGTGTGCAAAGCACTATAATACGAAATTGGGGCAGTAAAATATAATAATATAATAGACACATTCCCTACCCACAATAAGTTCACAGTCTAGAGGAGGAGACAGAATATAAATGAACAAATATTACAGATATGTACCCAAGTTCTGTGGGGCTGGAAAGGAGGAAGAAAAAAGAGAGTAAGTAGGGTGTTGCAGGAAGGAATGGAAGAAAAGGAAAAGAGGGCTTAATCAGAGAAGGCCTCCTGGTGCCTTCAATAAGGCTTTGATATGAGAAGGGAGGGCATTCTAGGCCAGTGGTAGGGCATGGACAAGAGATTGGTGGTGAGATAGATGAGATCTGGTCACAGTGAAAAGGCTAACATTAGAGGAACTAAGAGTTCAGGCTGGATTGTAGTAGGAGAGTGGTGAAGTGAGGTAGGAGGAGGTAAGGTGATTGAGTGCTTTAAAGCCAATGGTGATGTGGAGGTGGATGGGCAACCACTGGAGTTTCTTGAGGAGTGGGGATGTTTTTGTAGGAAAATGATCTATGCAGAAGAGTAAAGTATGGAGTGAAATGACAAGACACAGGAGTCAGGGAGTCCAGCAAGGAGGCTGAAACAATAACCAAAACAAGACAGGATAAGTGCTTGAATAACCCTGGTAGCAGTTTGGATGGAGAGGAAAGGGTGTATTTTAGTGATGCTGTGAAGATCAAACCAGCAGGATTAGATGATCTTATCTCCTGTTTGACTTTGGGTAAGTCACTTAACTTCTCTGTGACTAAATAACCTCACCTAGCTACTCTCCTACTACAACCCAGTCCACACACTTCATTCCTCTAATGCTAACCTTCTCACTGTATCTCGATCTTGTCTATTTTCCCGCTGACCTATTGCTCACATCCTGTCTCTGGCCTGGAATGTCCATCATCCCCATATCAGACAGATAATTGCTCTCCCCCACTTCAAAGCCTTATTGAAGACGCATCTCCTTCAAGAAGCCTTCCCTGACTAAGCCCTCCTCTCCTCTTCTCCCACTCCTTTCTGCATTGTCATGACTGGCTCCCTTCATTCATCCTTCCTCCCATCTCCATAGCACGCATGTATATGTAATGTATTTATTTTTATTAATGTATGTCTCCCCCTCTAAACTGTGAGCTCACTGTGGGCAGGGAATTTGCCTATTTGTTGTTGTACTCTCCCAAGACCTTAGTACAGTGCTTTGCATACAGTAAGCACTCAATAAATACAATTGAATGAATCAATGAATCAATGAATCAATGAGTTAACTGGGAAAATGGGAACTAATACTATGAGCCCCTTGTCGGATGTGGACTGTGCCCAGTCTGATTAGCACTTGGTACAGTGCCTGGCACATAGTAAGTGCTTAACCAATGTTTTATTAAAAAAAACTTGTTTGTCCCCTCCCCACATCAAGTATATTTGACAAAATAATAACAATACCTGTGGTATTTGTTAAGCACCTAGTGCATGTCAGGCACTGTACTAAATTCTGGCGTGTATACTGGATGGATACAAGCAAATCATGTTGGACACAGTCCCAGTGCCACATCGGGCTTGCGGTCTCAATCCTCATTTCATAGAGGCACAGAGAAATGAAGTGACTTGCCCAAGGTCATACAGCAGAAAAGTGGCCGAGCCGGAATTAGAACCCTTGATCTTCTGACTCCCAGGCCCGTACTCTAGCCACTACATCATGTGTGTCTCATAAAAGACCTCTATTTCCTGGGATATGTCTACCCAAAGAGGATGGGGCTCCTCTTTCCTGCAGGGAAAGTACTTACTGTAACTTTATTGGCCAGGCCACCTGCTCCTTTTGCCCCAGTGACTACAGCTGCCTTTAAAACACCACCAATTACAGTAGGTTCACCTTCCAGACAGGTTTCTACTGCCCCAGAGGTCATGCAGCTCCAATGCTGAGAAAGGCAAGAGGGACGCATAGGGAACCTCCTCCTTGGGGCAGCTCAGAGCCCCCACGCAAAGGCATGTTGAAAGGAGGGTGGCACAATGTGGCCCTTGGCAGATATGCCCGTGCCCTGTGCTTAGCAGACATGGTAAGCCCTAAACATAGTTGTTCCTGAACCACATCCCAGCATTTCTGCCTCCTGCCATTACTGTTCCTACTATTTAGGCACTAAGAAAGAACAGAGAACTGGAGGTGTGGGTTGAGCTATGGACATTCTCTTTGGACCCCGACTCTAGTGGCTGAAGCTCAAGGATGGTCTGGTAGCCTGGACTTTCTCTCCCCCCACCGTTCCCCCACCAAAAATTCTGGGTGAGCTCCTTCACTTGTACTGGACCAAGCTCACCACTTAGTTTCCTTGATGCCAGGGCTCCTTTCACAAGACCCTATGACTCAGAGTTCAGACAATTATCCATCTTGCACTCTGGAACACTACTGTGTGAAAGAGAATGTCCCAGATGGCTCAAAACTGTGTGATCCAAGTGAGCCCCCGCTACAACTGTCAAAGAGGGGCACTGCCCTGCACATGCCTTGTACAATTTGTAGGTGGTCCAATTTCCATGTGAGTAGATTTGCCTTTCCTACTTCTGTCCTTGGGCAGAAAACACATTTCCTCCTGTCCAAGCCTAGACATTTGTAAGATTGTGGCAAGATAAGATTCCTCAGCTTTTGTCTTATCTTACCTCTTCCACTGCCTTTCCCTGTTCCACTTCCTTGCACTTTCTCCTGGGGCTTCCACATGGGGGAAAAATTGTCCCCACCCCACTCTTCATGCCACCAGGACTCCCATCTGCTCCTGCTCCATCCCAGGAGGGATCCCAAACATTAGTAGCATATAACCTTCTCAACCTTTAGAATATTAGGAAAGCTGCTGCTTCAAATTTGACTTCTGTGGTTTTGGGGCCCTGAAACCCTGTTCCTCCAAGAATGATGCCTTCACAACATCGCCAAGATCTGCCCTTTCCTCTCCATCTAAACCACTATCTTACTGGTTCAATCTCTTATCCTATCCCGACTGGATTACTGCATCAGCCTCCTTTCTGATCTCCCATTCTCTGATCTCTCCCCGCTTCAGTCTAGTCTTCACTCTGCTGCCCGGATTATCTTTGTACAGAAATGCTCTGCGCGTGTCACTCCCCTCCTCAAAAATCTCCAGAGGTTGATAATCAACCTAAGCATGAAGCAAAAACTCCTCACTCTCGGCTTCAAAGCTCTACATCACCTTGCCCCCTTCTATCGCACCTCCCTTCTCTCCTTCTGCAGCTCAGCCTGCACACTCCACTCCTCTGCCACTAACCTCTGTTTTTTCTGTCTGTTTCATTGTTATATTGTACTCTCCCAGGCGCTTAGTACAGTGCTCTGCACACAGTAAGTTCTTAGTAATTACAATTGACTGGCTGACTCCCTCCCACTCTTTGCCTTTTCCCTTTCTTCCACTGCTCCATTCAGTCAATCAGTGCATTTATCAAGCACTTAATTGGTGCAGAACAATGTACTAAGCACTTGGGAGAGTACAATACAGTGGAGATACAATTCCCCTATAACAAATATATTCCTAAGTGAGAAGGTGAGTATGAAGTGAGAAGTATCGGTGAGAAGCAGGATGATCTGGTAAGTAGAAGCAGCATGGGTTTGGAAGTCAGAAGGACCTGGGCGCTCTAATCCTGGTTCTGCCACTTGTCTGCCGTGGGACCTTGGGCATGTCACCTCACATCTCTGCCTCAGTTGCCTGATCTGTACAATGGAGATTAAGATTCTGAGCCCCATGTAGAACATGATTAGCTTCCAGGTACCTCAGGTACCTGCACTAAGGTGTAGGGCCTGGTGCATAGTAAGTGCTTGTTTCTGAGGACAGGCCCAAGTGCACAGGTGATGGAGGGCCCCCGCTCCACGTCCTCCCCCTGGCCCCGAATGCCCTCCCTCCGCACATCCATCAAACTAGCTCTCTTCCTCCCTTCAAAGCCCTACTGAAAGCTCACCTCCTCCAGGAGGTCTTACCACACAGAGCCCCCTCCTTCCTCTTCCCCTCCCCTTCCCCCGCCTTACCTCCTTCCCCTCCCCACAGCACCTGTAAATATGTATCTATGTTTGTACAGATTCATTACTCTATTCATTTATTTTAATTGTACATATTTATTTTATTTATTTTATGTTGTTAATATGTTTTGTTGTCTGTCTCCCCCCTTCTAGACTGTGAGCCCGCTGTTGGGTAGGGACCGTCTCTATATGTTGCCAACTTGTACTTCCCAAGCGCTTAGTACAGTGCTCTGCACACAGTAAGCGCTCAAAAAATACGATTGAATGAATGAATGAATGAACCGCTGCACTGTGCCATGTTCTCGCCTGTCCTGCCATCGACCCTTGGCCCATGTCCTACCCCTGGCCTGGAATACCCTCCCTCCACACATCCGCCAAACTAGCTCTCTTCCTCCCTTCAAAGCCCTACTGAAAGCTCACCTCCTCCTGGAGACCTTCCCAGACTAAGCTCACCTTTTCCTCTGATCCTTCTCCCCTCCCCATAGTCCCACTCCCTCCCTCTGCCATACCCCTTCCCCTCCCCACAGCACTTGTGCATGTTTGTACATATTTGTTACTCTATCAATTTTATTAATGATATGTATATAGCTATAATCCTATTTATTCTGATGGTATTGACACGTGTCTACTTGTTTTGTTTTATTGTCTGTCTTCCCCTTCTAGACTGTGAGCCCATTGTTGGGTAGGGACCGTCACTATATGCTGCTAATTTGTACTCCCCAAGCACTTAGTACAGCTCTAACACAATAAGTGCTCAATAAATATGATTGAATAAATCAATGAATGAATGAATGAATGAATGCTCATGTTGCTCTTGCATATTTATCATTGTCCTTTCTCTTATTCTCTTTGTTTTCATCTTTCCTTACATGTTCTCTCATCTCACTAGCCTCCTCCATGCTTGTTCTTATACTGTGAGACCCTTGGGATCCAGGGACCAAATCTACATGTCGTTAGCATACTCTTTTCTCTGCATTTAGTGCAATACTTTGCACATAGTAGATGCTTAATGACTACCATTATTATTATTCTGTCCCCATTATCTAAATACACCAAGAAGGGGCAGATTTCTTGTTCTTGTCTCCTGAAGGAAAATAATGTAGAACCCGCCTAGCTGTTCACAGCCCAAGGTTTTTTTGTTTTATTTTATGGTATTACTATGAGCATGGCACTCCACTAAGCACTGGAGTAGTTACAAGTAAATCAGGTTGGACCCAATCCCTGACTCACATGGGGCTCAGAGTCTTAATTCCCATTTAACAGATGAGGTAAAAGAGACACTGAGAAGTTAAGTGATTTTCCCAAGTCACACGGCAGACAGGTGGCAGAGCCAAGCTTAGGACCCAGGTCCTTCTGAATCTCAGGCCCCTGCTTTATCCACTAGATCATGCTGCTTTTCAAGGGCTTGACTGCAGTGACTATATATTTTGACATTTTTAATCAGTCTTGTACAGATGCATCATGCCAAGGCAAAGAGAAAGGGACAGAAGGTGATTAATGGGCCCCCTGAAATGTACCTTGCCAGGTCCGGGGCAGTCAATCAACCAACCAATCAGTCATATTTATTGAGTGATTACTGTGTGAAGGGCATTCTATTAAGCTCTTGGGAGAATACAATATGACAGAGTTGGAAGGCATGTTCCCTGTCCACAAGGAGCTTTCATTCTACAGTCCTTCTGCTACACTGCCTGAAGGATCTCTGAGAGACTGGATCATTCATTCATTCATTCATTCAATTGTATTTATTGAGAGATTACTGTGTGCAGAGCACTGTACTAAGTGCTTGGAAAGTACAATTCAGCAATAGAGACAATCCCTGCCCACAGCAAGTTTACATTCTAGAAGGGGGAAGACAGACATCAAAGCAAGTAAACAGGCATCAATATAAATGAATATACTTATATACATAAGTGCTTTGGGGCATGGAGGCGAGGGGAAGTGTATGCTGAGGAATGAGTCCAGGGGACAGATCAGAAATGGGGAAAGATTCAAAGATCTCGACTTGGGAACCAGGAAAGTATTAGCTAGAGATTAGCTCTGCTCCATTGAGCTTTTCATCTTTTACTGATGGCTGTCCTTACCCTCTGGGGGCTCGCCTGCTTCAGAAGGCCCTTTGAGGCCTTAATACAGGGACCACTGGTCACTAGCTTGAGTGGAATGTAGCATTCCTTCCTATATGAAGGGGGATGACTTGTATGTTTTGAGCTCTCTCGTCCACAGAGGGACTACATTCCACCAAGGGAAAGATTAGGGTTCAGAACAAATCTCCCCTACAGGCATAGAGCAGAGTAAGAGAGGGGAACCAGTACTGATTCTCAAAGCTTCTGAGTATCTGGGATTGTGGGTCAATGAGCAATAGCGGTGAACTCTTGCCCCCAGGAGTCCCGTGTGGTTTTGCTGGAAGTGGCAGATGTGACAGGCTGGGGTTCCACCAAAGTATGGGTTGGGGGACGTCCCTGGCTCCTGGGCGTGGTCTGTAACCCCAGCCAGGGACAGACAATCTTGTTAGGAGGAAAGGGATTTTTGCTCAAAGCATTCCAAAACTAAAAGCTGGACCTGAAATAGAGATGTGGAGATGATGATGGTGGTGCACATTCAATGCAGTGCCCAGTACTAAGCGCTAAAACGCTCATTATGGGGGATCATATTGAGGGGAGAGGTCAGTTTTGGTTATGGATAGCTTCCTGTTTTGCCTTTTCTCCCCTCCCAAGAACCCATCTCCTCCCGGTCTTCCAGCTTGGCCTCTTAGCTTGGGAAAGATGCCATTCGACAAACAACAGCAGTGTAATAATAATAAAAGTATCTGTAAAGCACTTACTATGTTCCTGGCACTGTTCTATGTGCTGGGGTAGATATACGTTGATCAGGTTGGACACAGCCCATCTCTCACATGGGGGTCACAGTCTTAATCCCCATTTTACAGATAAAGCAACTGAGGCACAGAGAAGTTAAGTGGTGAAGCTGGGGTTAGAACCGAAGGATTTCTGGTTCCCAGGCCCGTTCTTTCTCCACTAGGCCATGTTGCTCCCGATGCTGCTGTGCCATCATCCTCCAAGGCATCCTCTACCATGCCAGCTCCCATGCCCACCTAAGTGCCCATCCTTGGCCCCACCCCCACGCCATCCAAAATGTCCATATCTGGCTCTAACTCCTTGCCAACCAAAATGTCCACTAGTGTAAGCTCCTCCTCCCTGAGGCCAGGGAAAGTGTCCACCCAAAAGAAAGTATAAAGGGAACCTCTTGCTTCCCCCCCCACCCCCACGCCCATGTCACCCAACACTCCAAGCAGAAGATTCCTGGATGTGACCAGCTGTGCGATCAACAGGTAATTGTGGATCGAACTGTGTGTTCCCACCAGGGAGATCAGGGGAACCTCATCTCTTCCCCCTCTGAAATTAAACTTCTTTCAGAACAGAAAGTTGATGTGGGGCTGTTTATGCTGGGGGAAATGGTAGTGGCATATGGTAGTTTTTGACTAGGAAGCCCGCTTGAGGCCTCATCCCTTTCCACTGCAACCAGCTGCCTAAGCAATTCCTGACATCCTGACCCTATCAGAGTCTGCCACAAAGGAATGACTCAGCAGTAGTTAATAGCATTTATGGGTGTAATGTACTGTAATAAGTGTCTGGGAATAAACAAACAAGCAAGTGACATAATCTCTGCCAAAGAATGTAACCTCTCCTGGATAAGCAGGGGAGGAATAACTGCTCTCTTAGGACTGTAGGAAGGGAGCAATCATAGCTCTCCTGGGAGTGCAGTAAGGGAGGAACCGTAGATCTCCTGGGAGTGTAGGCAGGAGGTGACTGCATATCCCCTGGGACTGAAGGAAGGGTGGTAGCCACAACTCTTCTAGGACTGTAGTGGGGCATGGAGATGCAGCTCTCCTGAGACTAAAGAGGGAGAGGGAGAAGGAACTCTTCTGAGACTCTAGTAGCAGAGAGATGGCTGCTGTCCTTGGACTGTAGGATGGGGGAGGTACAGCTCTTCTGCAACTGTAGAAGGCAGGGGAGCCATTGTTCTCTGGGGACTGTAGCAGGAGAGGGGTCACAGCTCTCCTGAGACTGTGGAAAGAGAGACCTCCTGGGAGTATTAAAGAGGAAGGAGCCAAAGCTCTCCTGAGATTGTGGGAAGGAAGAGAATCAGCTCTCCTGGAAGGTGTATTAGCAGAGGGAACTGCAGCTATTATGGGACATTGGGAATGGAGGGAGCCTCAGCACTCTAAGGACAATAGGAGGGGAGGGTGTCACTGCTGTCCTGTGACTATAAAAGGGGAGGGAGCCTTTCCTCCCATTGGGCCCTAGGATGGATGGGAGCTGCAACTATTCTGGGACTGTAGGAAGGGCAGGAACCAAAGCTATCCTGAGACTATTGGAGAGGAAGAAACTGCAGCTCTCCTGGGACTGTGGAAAGAGATATGGTAGATCTCCTGGGACTGTACTAGTGGAAGGAACCGCTATCCTCTTGGAGTGTAGGAGTGGAGGGATCTCAGCTCCCCTGGGACTGTAGAAAGGGAGGAAGGCACAGTTCCCCTTGGGTTATAGGAGTTGAGGTACCTGCAGCTCTTCAGGAACTGTAGGAGAGCTGGAAAACACTGTTCTCCTGGGACTACTGGAGAGGAGGGAACTGTAGCTCTGCTAGGATTGTGGGGGTTGAGAATTGGCAGCTCTCCTGGGGCTGTATTAGTTCAGGAAGCCTCAGCTGTCCTGATTGTGTAGGAGGAGAGATACCCCAGCTCCCAGGACTATATGAGGGGAGGGAGCCACAGCTTTCCTGAGGCTGTAGGTGGGTAGGGAAGGTAGGTCTCCCAGGACTGTAGGAAGGGAGGGATATTCAAATCTCCTGGGACTGTAAAGCGGGGATGAGCAGCAGCTCTCCTCAGACTGAAGGAGGAGAAGGAGCTACATCTCTCCTGAGACTTTAGGAATGGAGGGATCCACCACTCTCCTGGGACTGCGGGAGTGGAGAGAGCTGCAGCTTTTCTGGGACTGCTGAAGAGAGAGTTATAGCTCTCCTGGGATGGAAGGGGAAGAGATGGCAGCTCTCCTGGGATGGAAGGGGGAGAGATGGCAGCCCGCTTGTGTTTGTATTAGTGGAGAGAGCTACAGCTCTCCTGGAACTATAGGAGTGGAAAAGCCCCTGCTCCCCCTGGCTATAAGGGTAGAGGGAGCCACAGCTCTCCTGGGATTGTAGGTAGAGAGTGATCTTCAGCTATCCCAAGACTGTAGGACAGGAGAGAACCACAATTATCCAGGGACTAAAGGAGGGGAAGAAGCCACAGCTCTCCTGGGACTGTAGGAGGGGAGGGAGTCCAGTTCCCTGGAACTGAGAGGGGAGGGAGGTACTCTCTTGGGACTGTAGGAGAGGAAGAAGGCACAGTTATTCTAGAACTGTGGGAGGGGTGGGAGCCTCAGCTCTCCTGGGGAGAGACTGCAGCTCTTCTGGGACTGCAAGGAAGAGAGGAAGTCATAGCCCTCCTGTAAATGTGGGAGGGGAGAGATGACAGTTCTCCTGGGACTGTATTAGTGGAAGGAGCTGCAACTCCCCGAGGGCATTAGGAGTGGAAGAAGCCACTGGTCTCCTGGTCTTATGAGAGGGAGCCTCAGTTCTCCTAAAATTGTAGGACAGGAGGGAACTTCAACTCTCCTGGGATAGGCGAAGGAGAGGGACAGCATTCATTCAGTCATTTAAATATATTTATTGGGTGCTTACTCTGGGCAGAGCATTGTGCTAAGAAGCTGGAAGAGTACAATATAACAGTAAACAGATATGTTGTCTCCCCATAACGAGTTTACAATCTAGAGGGGGAGAAAGACATTAATATCCAGCGCTTAGAACAGTGCTTTGCACATAGTAAGGGCTTAATAAATGTCATCATTATAAATAAATAGACTACAGATATGTAAATAAGTTCTGTGGGGCTGGGAGGGGGAATGAAGGAAGGGAGCAAGTCAGAGCAATGCAGAATGGAGTGGGAGAAGAGGAAAAGAGGGCTTAACTAGGGAAGACCTCTTGGAGGAGATGTGCCTCCAATAAGGCTTTGAAGGGGAAGAGAAAATTTGTCTGTCGGATTTGAGGGAAGAGGGCATTCCAGGACAGAGGGAGGGCATGGGCAAGGGGTCAGTGGTGAGATAGATGAGATCGAGATAGAGTGAGGAGGTTAGCATTAGAGGAACGAAGTGTGCGGGCTGGGTTATAGTAGGAGAGTATTGAAAATAGGTAGGAGGGGCCAAGGTGATTGAGTGTTTTAAAGCCAATGGTGAGGAGCTTTTGTTTGATGCAGAGGTGGATGGGCAACCACTGGAGGTTCCTGAGGAGTGGGAAAACATGTCCTGAACGTTTTTTAAGCATCCAGTCTGGAGTGGGGAGAGACAGGAGGCTGATACAGTAACCAAGGTAGGATAGGATAAGAGATTCCATTACTGTGGTAGCAGTTTGGACGGAGAGGAAAGGTAGATTTTAGTGCTGCTGTGAAGGTGGAACCAAGATTAACTAGTGATGGGAGTCAATGATAGCACCAAGGTTACTGGCTTGTGAGTGGCTTCTACAGAGATGGGAAATTAAGGAGGAGTACAGGGTTTGGGTGGGAATATAAGGAGTTCTGTTTTGGATATCTTAAGCTTGAGATGATGGGAGCATATCCAAGTAGAGGGACTGTAGAAAGGGAGGGAGCCATATCTCTCCTGGGGTTGCATGAAGGGAGGGACTGCAGTTCTCCTGATAGTGTAGAAGAAGTGGGAGCTGCAGCTCTCCTGGGACCATAGGAGGAGAGGCACTTGCAGTTCCCCTTGGGCTCCAAGAGGTGAATTAGGTACAGTTATTCTGGAACTGTCAGAGAGGTTGGAACCACAACACTTTTGGGAGTGTAGAAGGTGCTGGAGCCACAGTTCTCCTAGGACTTTAGGAGAGGAGGGAGCCTCAACTCTCTTAAGACTCTAGGAGAGGAGGTAGCTGCAGATCTCCTGGTACTGTTGACAGGGAAGGAGCCACAGCTGTTCTAGGACTGCAGAAGGAGTGAGTCATAGTTCACCTGGAACTATAGAAAAGGAAGGAGCTGTAGCTCCCCTTGGGCTCTGAGAGGGGAGGGAACACATCTCTCCTGGGACTGTAGAAGGGATAAGAGTTGTACATCTCTTGGGATTGTAGGAGGGGAGAGATAGAAACTCTTCTGGGACTGTATCAGTGTGGGGGAGCTGCAGCTCTCCGAGAGTGTAGGAGGGGAGGCACCCAGTTCCTCATGACTATAAAGGAGAGGGAGCCACAGTTCTTCTGGGATTGTGTGAGTGAAGTGTAGTAGGTCTCCCCCTTCATATCTGAGAGACCGCCACTCTCCCCACATTCAAAACCTTCTTTGAAGTACATCTCCAAGAGGCCTTACCCATTAAGACTTCATGTTTCCTCTTCTCCCACTCCCTTCTGTGTCACCCTTGTACTCTTTTTTCACCGCACCCACAGCCCCACAGCACACGCTGCATTCTCCCAAGCAGTTAGTACAGTGCTCTGCACACATTAAGTACTCAACAAATTCCACTAATAATGGATAATAATATACATATGCATAATTCATATTCCACTCTACTCTGCTGTTAACCTTCTCACTGTGCCTCGTTCTCTCCTGTCCTGCAGTCGACGCCTGGCCCACGTCCTATCTCTGGTCTGAAATGCCCTCCCTTCTCACATCCACCAAACTAGCACACTTCCCCCCTTCAAAGTCCTACTGAAAGCTCACCTCCTCCAGGAGGCCTTCCCAGACTGAGCCCTCTTTTCCTCTCTGCTCCTCCTCCACTCCCCATTGCCCCGATTCCCCGTCTGCTCTACCCCACTCCCCGCCCCTCAGCACTTGTATATATATGTACATATTTATTATTCTATTTATTTTATTAATGATGTATATATATGATTCTATTTATTTATATTGATACTATTGATACCTGTTTACTTACTTTGCTTTGTTTTGTTGTCTGTCTCCCCCATTCTAGACTTTGAGACCATACTTGGGTAGGGATTGTCTCTGTTGCTGAATTGTACTTTCCAGGCACTTAGTACAGCACTCAGCAGACAGTAAGCGCTCAATAAATACGATTGAACGAATGAATGAAGGGAACTGCTACTCTCCAGTCCCAGGAAAGTTTCTGGGAACTGTAGGTGAGGAGGAAGATGCAACTCTCCTGGGACTGTGAGAGGGCAGGGAGTCATCTCTTATGGGTCTGTAGGAGATGAAGGACTACACGTCTCCTGGGACTGTTGGCTGTGAGGGACTGTTGGTGTCCTAGGACTTTAGAATGGGAGAGGCTGCAGTTCTCCTGAGACTGTAGAACACGATGGAGCTGCAGTTCTTCTGGGTCTGTAGGAAAGGACATAGTTGAAGCTCTGGGACTATGGGAGTGGAGCGAGTCACAGATCCCCTTGGATTCTAGAAGAGGAAGGAGCTCACCTCCTCCAGGAGGCTGTCCCAGACTGAACCCCCTTTTTCCTCTCCTCCTCCCCATTCCCTCCCATCCCCTTCCCCTCCCCACAACACTTGTCTATATTTATAAAGATTTGTTACTCTATTTTCTTAAGGATGTGCATAAAGCTGTAATTCTCTTTGTTCTGATGATTTTGACACCTGTCTGTCTACATGTTTTGTTTTGTTGTCTGACTCCCTCTTCTAAACTGTGAGCCCGTTTTCCGGTAGGGACCGTCTCTATATGTTGGCGACTTGTACTTCCCAAGTGCTTAGTACAGTGCTCTGCACACAGTAAGCACTCAGTAAATACGATTGAATAAATGAATGAATGAACCCCAGCGCTTGTCCTAATCCTTACCCTATCCCTTACCCTAATCCTAGCCATAACCATAACCCTAACCCTAACTTTAACCCCAGCGCTTGTCCTAATCCTTACCCTAACCCTTACCCTAATCCTTCCCATAACTCTAATCCTCACCCTAGCCTAAGACTAGCTTTAACCCTGATTTTAATCCTACCTCCCTCTGCTCTACCCCTTCCCTACCCCACAGCACTTGTGTATATTTGTATATATTTATTACTCTATTTTATTAATGATGTGTATATATCTGTAAACCTATTTATTTAGATGCTATTGAGGCCTGTCTACTTGTTCTGTTTTGCTATCTTCCCCTTCTAGACTGTGAGCCCACTCTTGGATAGGGATTGTCTCTGTCGCCAAATTGTACTTTCCAAATGCTTAGTAAAGTGCTCTGCACACAGTAAGTGCTCAATAAATACGATTGAATGAATGAATAAATGAACACTAATCCTAAGGTTTGACCTAGGCATAGCTCTAAACCTAACTCTAACCCTAAACCTACCTTAACCCTTACTTAACCCTAACCCTAAACTTAGTCCTAGGCCTAGCCTCAGGCTTAACCCTAACCTTAATGCTCACCACAACCCCAAGCCTATCCCTAACCCTTGTTGTAGCCAAAATACTAAACCTAACCTGAACTTTAACCCTAGCCTCAGACCTAACCATTTCATTAGCCCTACTCCAACACTAATTCTAAACCTAATCCTAACCTTTAGGAATAGCATTCAACCTACTCTTAACACTAAACCAAACCCTAACTCTAACCCTAACATGAATCCTAGTCCTAACCCTTGCCCTAACTCTAAAGCTATCCCAAACCCTAACCCTTACTCTAAATCCAACTCTAACTCTAGACCCAACCTTAATCCTTAATCTGACCATAGCTGAAACCCTAACCCTAGTCCTTTCCCCAACCCTATACCTATCCTTACTGCTAACCCTAACCCTTTCTGTAACCAAAATGCTAAACCAAGCCTTCACTTTTACCCTAGACTCAGCCATAACCATTACATGCCCCTACCCCCAACACTTAACCCAACCCTAATCCTATCCCTAGGACTAGCATTAGTCGTAACCCCAACACTAACCCTTGCCTTTCTCTAACCTTAACATGAATCCTAGCCCTAAGGCTTGTCCTAACCCTAAAACTATCCCAAACCCTAACCCTAATCCTAAACCTTACCCTCAACCTAAATTTAGCCCTAATCCTAATGCAAAACTTAAACCTATTTCTAACCCTATTTTCCGTCCCCCTCACCTAGCGAGGATGTACCCAGTCATTAAGGAAGAGCTGACAACATCCCCTCCTCCTGCCAGGGCAGTGGTCAGGCATGACGACCAAGAGGGAAATCGACAGAGGGTTACATACTTTCCCAGAGGGGAGCTCGCTGACCTCCAAGAGAAGTATCGGAAATCCCTGTTAGAGAATTGGATAGAGTGGCTCTGTAGGCTTTTACAAAAAGGGGGCCAGGGTGCTTCTGCTCGAGGAAGCCGAAGTGGCCCCAGAGGTTGGGGGCAGGGGGGTGCTAGGTTATTAGCCCAGGCATTGGAGACCACAAGGGGCAACTGGGGCTGCTCCCACATATGGGGATGTCGCATCACGTGCTGCCGAGGATTGGGTGATCAATAACCCCATATAGGATCAGAGACTATGGGAGGGAGCCATTCTGGCATATATGGAAATATTTGACCAGGGCGGAGCATAGGTCTCCCAGAAGGGCTCAGTTCATGTTGACCCCGTAGCGCAAGGGGATGCAAATGGCGGCATAGCGGTCGTAGGACATCGTCTTGAGGAAGGACAACTCCGAGAAAGCAAACGAAATTACAAAAACGACCTGAGCCACACAGCCCCATAGAGAGATGGCTCTGCCATTGATCAGGGAGTTGTGGATGGTCTTGGTGACGGTGATGGAGATAAGGCAGAGGTCGAGAACGGAGAGGGTCCTGAGGAAGACGTACATGGGGGTGTGGAGGCGCCGGTTGAGGGCGGTGACGGTGACGATGAGGAGATTCCCTGTCAGGGCCTCCAGGTAGACCAGGAGGAATAGCGCAGGGTGGACCAGCTGCAGCTCCCAGACCTCCGAGAATCTCAGCAGGACGAATTTTCTCCCCTTGGTGGTGTTTCCCATTTTCATGGACTATCTGGGGACTCCCCATAGAGGCACAGGGAAGGAACATATTTACAGGAAGAAATCTGAAAATCCCCATTTTTATTTTCAACTATCAGCCTCCCTCCGTTTTGGCTTCTAAGTCTACATTTTCACTTTCACCGAGACCTAGGATGGGAAGACAATGACTTTGGAGCCATGATAAAGGGGCTGGGGTCCTAATGCCCCACCCACCCACCCTTTCCTCCCTCTCATGAACACACACACACACACACACACACACACACAGTACAAAGTGATTTTTATATTGTCTATCAAATCTGTTCTACTATACTCTCCCAACTCTGTCCTACCGTACTCTCTCAAGCATTTAGTTCAGTGCTCTGCACACAGTAAGTGCTCAATAAATACCGTTGATTAATTGATCATTCCTGCAAACACCTTTTTGGTTTGTGTCATAATGGCATCCTGATATTATCATTCAGTAGTATTTATTGAGCACTTACTGTGTGCAGAGCACTGTACTAAGCACTTGGAAAGCACAATTCAGCAACAGAGAGAGACAATCCCTTTCCACACCGGGACTGCAGTCTAGAAATGAATGAATTACTTACATTTCCTAGTATTTCTTCAACATTAATAGTGTTTCTTGAGTGCTTTCTTTGTGCAGGGCACTGTATTAAGTACTTGGGAGAGTACAATAGAACAGAATTAGTAGAAACTTTCCCTGTCCACAGCGAGTTTACAGTCTAGTTGAGGAGACAGACATTGATATAAATATATACGTTAGGAAAATGAATATAAATGCCCTTCCTTATTTTGAGTGTGCTGTGCAGGTGGGCTCCTCTTCAATCCTACCAAAAATGCCCAAGAGAATCTGATGTATGCAGATAGATTCTGTTATTCATAGCCTCAAAAACAGTCCAGTAGGCAATCGATCAATTAATGGTATTTATTGAGCACTTACTGGGTGCAGAGCACTGTAGTAATCCTTGGGGGGAGTACAGTAGAACAGAACTGGAACACATGTTCCCTGCCCGCAGACAGCTTTGAGGCTAATCTAGCCTCAGCGTCATTGTCCTTTGTCCTTCTCTTGGTATCCTGGCAGCTTGGTCTCGACTGGTTTCAACTAGATGTTTGCAGTCCACGCCTTATAACTCCTAACTCTATCCTTTGGGCAGTCATTCAGTGGAGCACGAGGATTGGCTGGGGCCGGGTCCGTCCTTCCGGGCTCCGTTTGGGCCAGCAGAGGGCGCACTCGCAGCTCCTCCCGTTTCCCCCAATCCACAGGTGCTTGGAGATTGGCTGTGTGCGGGAGTTTTCCTCCAGCTCGCGAGATGGGCAGGCAGAAGACTCCCTCGCAGCTCTTCCCGTTACTCCCCTCTCCATAAAATAGTGGAGCGTGGGGATCGGCTGCAGCCGGGGACCATTCTGCAACTCCTGGACTCGGCCAACGGAGGGCGCCCTCGCATCACCTCCCGGCCCACCCCCCATTCAGTGGGGGGCGGATTGGTTGGGGCAAGGGATTTCTCAAGGGGGAGGGAGGATCCTGACAGCTCTCACCCCTCGCCCAGACCTTCCTGTCACCGCCCCGAGCATCTGGGACCGACGAGATGGAGTGAGCCTCTCTCTTAGCAGATGTCAGCGCTCCCCAGCCCAGGGCAGACCCAGTGACTCTGGAGAGAAGCAGGGGAAAGGTGAGGGAAATTTCAATGGGGAACTGGGATGACCAGGGTCAGAGTCACAATTTCTCTAAATTAAAAGCAGTGTCGCTTAGGTGGAAAGAGCATGGGACCCAGGAGTCAAGAAAACCTTGGTTCTAATCCCAGGTTCTGCCACTAATCTGGTGTGTGAAATTGGGCAAGTCGCTTCACTTCTTTGTGCCTCAGTTACCTCATCCGTAAAATGGGGATTAAGACTGTGAGCCTCGTGTGGGACCGTGTCCAACTCGCTTTGCTTGTATCCCCCACAGTGCTTAGTACAGTGCCTGGCACATAGTAAGCGCTTAACAAATATCATAGGAAATCATGAGAGTAAGAGCTTGTTGATAGACTCGATTTTGCCATAATCCTTGTTTTTGCTGGAACGTGTCTTGGCTAGAAAGCTGTTTGAGAATTTGCAATTTGAGAATTCCACATTACTAACCTGTTTGGACACAGTGTGCTGTGTTGCAGGAAGAAATGGCTTGGTGCTTGTGCATAGTGTCAGACAAAGTGAATGGCTCACCACCAGCCTTCCTTAAACATATATTCTTGTGATTACATAACCCTTGTGTTTTTTATTTTTATAGCCCAAATCAATCAATGGAACGTTTTGAGTGCTTACTTTGTACAGAACACCGGACATAATCTCTGCTGTTGCTTCAGAATAAAATAGACATCATCAATGTGGAAAGTTTTCCATTTTGTCCTGAATTAAGACAGGAGGCAGGACGAGTTTACCAGGTGAGGTTCCCCTTCTAGACTGCAAGTTGGTTGTGGGCAGGGACCATGTCTACCAACTCTGTTCTAGTGGACTCTACCAAGTGCTTAGTACAGTGCTGTACACACAGTAAGCGCTCAGGAAATACCATTGATTGATTAATGGATTGATTGAGGTTCATCCGGGGACAAGGGCATTTTCTTGCCTTACGAGTTTCTCCCTGAATGTCTTTAATCCCTGTCTGATATCAGGTCCTATCATGATGACCAAGGGTATCTTGCAGGCATGCCCAACATCTCCACGGTGAGGGAAGTCCTCCTGCTAGGATTCTCAGAGATCCGGGAGCTGCAGCTGGTCCATTCTGCGCTGTTTCACCTGATCTACCTGGTGGCCCTAACGGGGAATCTCCTCATCGTCGCCGTCACTGCCCTCGACCAGTGCCTCCAAACCCCCAAGTACTTCTTCCTCAAGAACCAGCCCAACCTCGACCTCTGCTACATCTCCGTCACTGTCCCCCAATCGATCCACAACTCTCTGACCGACCATAGATCCCTCCCCCTCCTGGGTCGTGCCGCCCAGGACGTCTCGGAGGTTTTCTTTGCAGCTGCAATATATTTTGTACTCACGGTGATGTCCAATAATGGCTACGCCGCCATCTGCCTACCCCTGCGCTATGAGATCGTCATGATCAGAGGGGCCTGTGGAAAGATGGCTGCCGCTTCGTGGTTCAGTGGGGGCCTGCTTGGAGTTCTGATTTCAGCTTCGACCTTCTCCCTGTCCTTCTGGGGGTCCACTGTCATCCAACAGTTTCTCTGTGACCTCTCTTCCCTGCTGAAGATCACCTGATCCAAGGACCACGTTGACATTGACGTGAGCGTCACCCTGGGGTAGCGTTAGTCGTCGTCTACTTCATTCACATCATCGTTTCATATGTGCCTATCGTCCGGGCCGTGCTGAGGATGTCAGCCTCCAAGGGCCGGGCCAAAGCCTTCTCCACCTGCCTTCCCCACCTGGGTGTCGTCAATTTCTTTGTCATGACTCATTTCTGTGCTTACTTGAAGCCACCCTCAGATTCTCCCTCACTACTGGAGCTGCTTTTGTCAGCGTTCTGCTCCGTGGTTCGCCCCTCCCTGAATCCCCTCATCTACAGCCAGAATAACAGGGATGTGAAGGTCGCCATGGGAAGGGGGCTAGGCAGGGAATGGCTTCCATCTTGGGGACGTGAAGTGACTATTCTTTGCCTGCTGGAGTTAACATGGCCATATTGAGTGACCCCAGCATCATTCAGAGTCCAGTTCTTTCTGTGTTTCACCCACAGACCACCTCTGGAGAAGGGAAAATAATCTATAACACATTCAGATCAGGATCTTCGTTTACACAGACAGATTGGGTTAGACTGGATTCGACTTCTACCTAATGAGCTGGAAACCACCCTTGAAAGGAGGGCACAGGTCTTAACGGAAGATGACACTCCAAGTTGTACCTTTGTCAGTCCACAACCCGATTTTCCTGAGAAATAATGTCATCGGTGGGGTATGTGCTCCTGAGATTGACTCATCTCCCTGCTGTGAACCCGACTTGAAACTTCTAAACTTTTACACTGCCCAATTACCAAGTTGCAGAATGTACGTTGCTCCTATTTTGCATTTCCTTAGAGTGTTTCATGTCTAAATGTGTGTGTGTGTCTGTGTCTGTGTCTCTCTGTGTCTCTGTGTGTGTTTGTTAGCCTGTATGTGTATGCACAAGTATGGCTCAAACAAAAGCAATTTCCCCCAGAGTAATTCATTAATTTTTTTTACCGCCACTCAGCGTGATCAATCAATCAATGTTTTTTGTGTTGGTTTTTTTTCTAACTGGTATTTGATAAGGTCTAACAATGTGACAGGCACTGCATTAAGCACGTGGGTAGATACAAGTTAATCAGATTGGACACAATCCCTGTCCCTCCTGGGCTTCATGTCTTAGTCCCCATTTTAAAGATAGAGGTAAATGTTGCCCAGAGAAGAGAAGTGACTTGTCCAAGATCATGCAGCAGACAAGTGGCATGAGCTGGGATTAGTACTCATGAAGCCTCTGACATCCCAGGCCAATGCTCTAGTCCACTAAGCCATCCAGGCATCACACTTTCTGAAGCAGAGTTCCACCAGCATCACTAATTGGTTCAGGACTAACGTCTCAAATACAAGAAAAGATCAGCGAAGTAGCATGGCCTAGTGGAAAGAACAATGAGCCCGGAAGTCAGAGAACCTGGTTCCTAACCCTAGCTCTGCCAATTCCCCTGCTGTGTAACCTTGGGCAACTCACTTCATTTCTTCCATTCCTCAGTTTTCCTCACCTGTTAAATCGGGGATTCAATACCTCCCGCCTCACTTAGATTGTGAGCCCCATTTGGAACCTGATGGTTTGACCTACCCCTCCTCCCCCAGGGAGATACCCAAGGTCAGGGAGGCCTAATGGGCTGGTGGTCCCCTGGGTCGCTCTTTATGGCCTCTTTTTATGTGTGACAATCCATCATGCTGAGTGTTATACTCAACATGAAGAAAAATCTCCTCTACTGATGTACTGCCAAGATAGTGTTAGGGGTTCAGCCCTTCCGGTCTTCTGCCCTTTTTGATTTATTCAGAGCGGACAGGTGATGGATAAGTGCTATCTGGGAAAAAGGATCACCTCGTTCCAACATATATTTTTCATAGATTCTCAGAGAAGCTGCCTGTCTTAAGTCCCGCTCTGGTAAAGAGACCAGGTATCTTTGATCCCAGCAGCAGCAAGCCAAGGAAGAGGCAGGGTGGCCTACTGGATAGAGTTACGGGGAGGGAACTTGGGTTCTAATTCCGGCTCCACCACTTGTCCTGCTGTTTGAGCCTTTGCAAATGCATTCATTCATTCATTCAATCGTATTTTTTGAGCGCTTACTGTACTAAGCGCTTGGGAAGTACAAGATGGCAACATTACAGGACGGTCCCTACACAACAAGTGGCTCGTCGCAATCTATCACATCACTTCTGGTGGGACCTCATGTTCCCTCATCTGTAAAATGGGGGATTAAGACTGTAAAAACCCTTGTGGGACCGGGAGGGTTGTCTGACCCAATTTGCTTGTATCCACTCCAGGGCTTAGTACAGTGCCTTACAGAATAATAAACGCTTATCAAATACCAGAATTATTATTAATGGTTATTATCGTTAGTAGTAGTATTATTAAAGATGGAGAGGGAGACTCTTTACACAGGTCCCGGACTGAAACAATTAAGCACCCTGAGACAGGGAAACACAGGAAGCAGCATTGCCCAGTTGATAGAGAATTGGACTTGAGAGTCAGAGGACCTGGGTTCAAATTCTGCCTCCAGTATTTTCTGCCATATGACATTGGGGCAAGTCATTTCCACTTCTTGCTCAACTACCTCATCTTGTAAAAGGGTGGATTAAGACTGGAAGTCAAGCTGCGGGACAGGGACTATGTCCAACCTGACAGAGTTTGTATATACTCTTTCATTCCATTCAGTTCATTAGATCATATTTATTGAGCACTTACTGTTTTGCAGAGCACTGTACAAGGCACTTATTAAATGTACAAGTCGGCAAAATATAGAGACAGTCCCTACCCAACAATGGGCTCAAAGTCTAGAAGGGGGAGGCAGACAGCAAAACGGAAACAAGTAGAGACAGTGTGCCAGATACCAACAAAATAAATAGAATTATAGATATAAAACACATCATTAATAAAATAGAGAAATAAATGTGTACAAATATATACAAATGCGGGTGGGAAGGGGGAAGGATGTAGGACAGAGGGAGGGAGGGGGCAGGAGATGGGGGAGGGGGAGGATGGAGGCAGAGGATAAAGGTCTCGTGGTCTGGGAAGACCTCCTGGAGGAGTGATGAATTCTCAGTAGGGCTTTGAGGGGAGTGAAGAGAACTAGTCTTGGTGGAAATGAGGAGGGAGGGCATTCCAGGACGGTAAGTAGGACGTGGGCCAGGGGTCGACGGGTGGAACAGGTGAGAACGAGGTCACAATGAGGAGGATAGCAGGCAGAGTGAGCAGAGTCTGAGGCCTGGGTTTAGAACGAGAGAAAGGAGTTAAGGTGTGGGAGGGGGCAAGGTTGAAGGAGAGCTTTGAAGTCAATAGTGGGGGAGCTTTTGCTTCAAGCGAGTGTTATAGGGCAACCTCTGGAGAGTTTTGAGGAGGGGAGTGACATGTCCCATAGCGGTTTTCTGTAGAAAGGATAATCCGGGCAGCAGAGTGAAGGATAGACTGAAGCGGGTAGAGACAGGATGATGGGAGATCAGGAAAGGAGGGCTGATTGCAGTAGATAATGATGATAATAATAATAATTGGGTATTTGTTAAGCGCTTCACTGTCCGGTGCCAAGCACTGTCTTGATTAACGCTGGGGTGTAAATACAGACGTAATCAGATTGTCCCGAGTGTAGGGGCTCACAGCCTCAATCCCCATTTTATAGATGAGTGCACCTTGAGGGCACAGAGAAGTTAAGTGACTTGCCCAAGGTCACACAGCAAACAAGTGGCGGAGCCGAGATTAGAACCCATGACCTCTGACTCCCAAGCCCGTGCTCTTGCCACAAGGCCACGCTGCTCCTGTAATCCAGTCGGGATAGGATGAGAGATTGAACCAGTGCTTCAATGTATTTCAGTGTTTAGAACAGGTCCCTGGGAAAATAGTAAAACCCTTACCAATTACCATTAGTGAATCAGGGAATGGTCCCATGGATTTAATAGAGTTTCAGAAAGGGGCTTTGAAGAAAGGAATGCCCTGGTAGTCTGTTGGATATGAAGGGAGAGGGAATTCCAAGAGGGGGTGAAAGGGAGTGAAGTAGGGGTCTGAGGTCTGATTAGGGCACATTGGGAACGAGGCACAGGTGTGAGATGGGTGAGCTTGGGAGGGAATGGGAGAATGCAGATAGGAATTCAGTAGGGGAAAATAAGGCATATCAATCTATCGATTCATATTTATTTGAAACACTTACTATGTGGAAAACCTTTTTACTAAACACTTGGGAGAGTAGCGATATAACAATATAACAGGGTTTAGAGAAGTAGGTGGGTCTGAGTGGGGGGGCACTTGGGAACGAGGCACAGTGAGATGGGAGCTTGGGAGGAATGGAGAATGCAGATAGGAATTCAGTAGGGGAAAATAAGGCATATCAATCGATCGATCATATTTATTGAGCACTTACTACGTGAAGACCTTGGTACTAAACGCTTAGGAGAATACGATATAGCAATATAACAGGGTTAGTAGACACATTCCCTTCCCATGATGAGCTTACATTTTATGTAAGCTAATTGTCTACATTTTAGAAATTGAGATTTAGAAATTCTCTCTGATCTCCCATCCTCGTGTCTCTCTCCACTTCAATCCATACTTCATGCTGCTGCCCGGATTATCTTTGTCCAGAAACGCTCTGGGCATATCACTCCCCTCCTCAAAAATCTCCAGTGGCTACCAATCAATCTGCGCATCAGGCTGGGCTTCAAGGCTCTCCATCACCTCGCCCCCTCCTACCTCACCTCCCTTCTCTCCTTCTACTGCCCAGCCCGCACCCTCCGCTCCTCCACCGCTAATCTCTTCACTGTACCTCGTTCTCTCCTGTCCCGCCGTCGACCCCCGGCCACGTCATCCCCCGGGCCTGGAATGCCCTCCCTCTGCCCCTCCGCCAAGCTAGCTCTCTTCCTCCCTTCAAGGCCCTGCTGAGAGCTCACCTCCTCCAGGAGACCTTCCCAGACTGAGCCCCTTCCTTCCTCTCCCCCTCGTCCCCTCTCCATCCCCCCATCTTACCTCCTTCCCTTCCCCACAGCAGACCTGTATGGTATGTATATATGTTGTACATTATTTATTACTCTATTTATTTTATTTAATTTATTTATTTTTACTTGTACATTTCTATCCTATTTTATTTTATCTTGTTTGGTATGTTTTGTTCTGTTTCTCTGTCTCCTCCCCTTTTTAGACTGTGAGCCCCACTGTGGGGTTAGGGGACTGTCTCTATGTGATTGCCCAATTTGTACTTCCCAAGCGCTTAGTACAGTGCTCTGCACATAGTAAGCGCTCAATAAATACATTGATTGATTGATTGATTGATTGATTGAGGGGAATGTGTAAAATGGGATTGGCTGCAGAGTTGTCAGATGGTCCCAAGCTCTGGCATGGGTTGAAGCTCCAAACCTCAGAGCTTAACCAGAATGCACTATAATCGCAGAAGAGGGGATGATGATTAGTCTGTTTTTGTCAAACTAAGGAGTCACAGAGTGGGAACCACACGATAATTTGGCAGTTATTTAGGTTTGTGGGGGGGCTGGGACCACATGGGAGCCCACGATCCCACCTTCCGAGAGTTCCCGGACAGGTCAGGCCATCTCAGCGGAGTTCTGGGGCCCGTCCTCCCACGAAATCCCCTAGTGAAATTACCTGGCCATCATCTGTTGAGATGGTGCAGGCCATTCCAGAGAGTCCGAGAGGGGGAGGATCCAGAAAGCTCTCACGCCCTTGCCCAGGCCTTCCTGTCACCACTATCAGGTGTCCAGGACTGGTTGAGATGTGAGTGATCTCTCTCAACAAAGGTCGATGCACACCAGCCCAGGACGGGCCCGGTGACTGTTCAGAGGAGCAAGGGAAAGATGAGGGAAATTTCAACAGAGAACTGGGATGGCCAGAGTCAGTGTCACAATTTCTCTAAATTGAAAGCAGTATCGCTTAGTGACAAAAGCATGGGACTGGGAGTCAAGAGGACCCGGGTTCTAATCCCAGTTCTACCACTTACTTGGTGTGTGACATTGGACAAGGCACTTAACTTCTTTGTGCCTCAGTTACCTCATCCGTAAAACGGGGATTAAGACTGTGAGCCTTGTGTGGACAATCCAATCCGATTTGCCTGTATCCCACACAGTGCTTAGTACAGTGCCCAGCACATATTAAGCTCTTAACAAATACCATTAAAAAATCCTGAGAGTAAGAGCTTGTTGATACACTCAATTTTGCCATAATCTTTATTTTATTTATTTTTTTTTGCTGGAACGTGTCTTGCCTAGGAAGCTGTCTGAGAATTTGCAAACTTACATTTTATGCTAAGAGCCTGTTCGAATGCAGTGTGCTGTGTTGTA